>NC_062280.1:120688875-120993228 GCF_902655055.1 Lutra lutra | reverse complement strand
ATCATAAAAATGTATTAATAAAATGAAATAAACTTCCTTTATCTATGTTTACTTCTTGCTTTTATTTCTTTTCTTTATGGGTGTATGTTAGCCATGCTCTCTAGCCTTTTGATGAATAATCCCTTTACTCATGATGTCAAGTCAGTACTTGCCCTGTCAAAGCAGATCATGTTGAGATTTGACCCTAATTAATGGAATAGTCGTGAGAAGAGATGAGAAGAAATAAAAACTTAAGGAAGAAAAGAATCATCCTGTAGGGTACCTACTTCAGTTGTGGATCCTAGAGTTTCCAGGCTGTCCTCTGGCCTGGAAAATTTGACCACATCTGAGATCAGGGTTTAAGTAATACAAGCATTCAAGTTTCTCAGTCATTCACAGCATGTCCCCATCCTGTGTAAAGGCCTGTTTTTTTTTTTTTTTTTCCTCCTTATCTGTTTCCTGATACTAGAGAAAGAAACTTGTCAGGACTATAAATTAAGCCTTCTTTGTAATTGTTATTATAAAAATTAGAATATTAATATGGTTTCAAAGATGATTTGTCCACCAACTGAATGGAATGAGTGTCTTTTGGAAGCTCCCTCAAGGCTTTTTGGTTTCACACTGTTCCCTGATTTGGTAATAAGCCAACTCAAACCTGTACTTTTCTTCATTAAGTGATTTGAAGGCCCTATACAACAACCAACCACTCTACATTTTATAATTGTCATATCTCACAAATATTATCCTCTCCCCTTCCACCTGTATTGCACTCCAATTTACCATGGGGGAAGGTCTTGGTCACTGCAATACCATAACACACCAGGAATTATTGCTTTTCTGCTCACCAATGGTTGATGTGGGATCCCAGAAAGTGGAGGCAGCCAATGATGGGTTTACTATCATTGGTAAATGATAGTAATGTAAATAATAAATCATAGGTAGTTAGATAATAAATGATAGGTAGTTAGAATAGCACAAGACAGAATATCAATCTTACCCAGAGATAATACAAAACACTTGCTTTAGAACCAATCCACTTGAGGGACTGAGGCTGGAATGTTTATGTATCAGCTCCCACACTTGCCGATTGAGGGCTCTTCCCAGCAGGAATTAATTTTTAAGAATTGGTAGACTTTAATGTATACAACAATATGGCTTTTTAAACTTCCAAGGAAAAGGCTCTTTTATAGATAAAGTTTCCAATAATGTCATTTGAATGTCCACAAGAACACTAAAATTTTTAAGGAATAAAAACATTGCATTAACAGCATGTGTCACACATGGAAAGAAAAGAGGAGGAAAGAAAAGAATCAGAGGTATTTGGACCATGTTAAAATGGCTTGACATGTGTGTAATTGGAATCCTTAAAAGAGACGTGAGAGCAATAGGTCAGAAGTGATATTTGAGGAGAGAATGGCTGAGGATTTCTAAAACTGAGAACTGATAGCAAACTACAGATTCAAGAAATGATACAAATGTCAATAAGGATAAATAGAGAGTAAATTATATCTAGGTCACATCATAGTATAAGAGCTGAAAACTAATATAAAAATCTTAAAAGGAATCAGAGAAAAAAAAAAGATACATTTCCTCCAAAAAAGGTGCAATAAACCTGGGGGCAGAGGTCTCTACAAAAGTGGTGAGAGCCAGATGACAGTGGAATGGCATTTATAATACTTTAAGAATTGCTAACTATGAATACTACACTAGAAGAAAATATTCTTCAAATTTAAAATGGCATTAAGATTTTTTAAAAGACAAAAAAAAAAAAAACAAAACAAAACAGATTTTTGCCAACAGAAGAACACTAAAAGAAATGCCAAAGGAAATATTTTAGTCTGAAAGAAAGTGATCCCGAGTGGAGGAAAAAAAAAATACAACCAAAAAATTAAGGCACCAGGAAGTATGAATGAATATGTGAGTAAATCTAAATGAATATTGATGCTACAACATCATAATAATGTTCCCTGTGAGGTTTCAAATATTTGTAGAAACAGGGCAATACACATAGGATGAGAAAGGTAAGTGGAATTAAATTATTTTGAGATCCTCACATTTTCTAAGAGGTGGAAAAGTACTAATTTAAAACACACTCTAATACTAAAGACAAGGAAAGATATTATTAACTCGAAGATAACCAATGGAAGGATAATACAAAAAATTCCAAGTATAAAGCAATTAAAGTTAATAGAATTATTAAAAAAAAAACCTCTTCATTGATCTAAGAGAAAGCAAGAGAGTAGAGAAAAAACAAGAAAGATGAAGTAAAAGACAAATATTAAGGTGGCATATTTAAACCCCAATATTTCAGCACTTATATTAATGCTAAATGGATTAATTTTCTAATTAAAAGACAAAAACTAGCATATTTGATTTTAAAGAGCTACTTGCTGTTTAATAGGATAACTCAGAAATAGGACACAGAAGTCTAGGAGAAAAAGGACAGGAAGAGATGAATTGCAAACTCTAGTAAAAAAATGTCATGAAGGGGCGCCTGGGTGGCTCAGGGGGTTAAGCCGCTGCCTTCGGCTCAGGTCATGATCTCAGGGTCCTGGGATCGAGTCCCACATCGGGCTCTCTGCTCAGCAGGAAGCCTGCTTCCCTCTCTCTCTCTCTCTGCCTGCCTCTCCGTCTACTTGTGATCTCTCTCTGTCAAATAAATAAATAAAAAATCTAAAAAAAAAAAATGTCATGAAGATATGTTAATAAACAACTAAGTAGACATTAATAAAACAGCATTATTGATAGAAAGAGGAACATTTCATAATGATTAAAGTAAACATCTTAACATAGCTTCCAAGCTAGATTGAAAGAGGGGATATCACTGTGGATCCCACTGACATCAAAATGGTAAGGGAATCTTAAGAACAAATTTACCAGTGAAAATATAGGTGAAATTGACAAACTTTTTGAAAAAGCAAACATCATACCACTGACAAGAAGTATAAAATCTCAATATTTCTTTTAAGGAAACTGAATCTATAATTTCAAAAATGTTCCAAAAAGGAAAGCTCATGCTTCACCAGTGAATACTTTCATAAGTATAAGAAAGTGATTATATAAATCTTATACAAATTCTTCCAGAAAACAGAGAGAAAAGAAATGTTTGGCAACTCTTTATAAACAGAGCATATAACCATGATATAAAAGTCAAATCAAAGACATTATAGGAAAAGAACCCAAAATTTAATGGCATACCTACATTCATAGAACCAACACCTTCAACAAAACAATAGCCTCCCCCAAAAGAGAATAATAGCTCAACATCAAGTTAGATTTATATAGGGGAAAAAAAAGATTTATATAGGGAACATAAATTTGTTTTTACATTCAAAGTCAGGCATTGTAGGGGTGGTTGGGTGGCTCAGTTGTTTAAGTGTCTGACTCTTGGTTTCAGCTCATGCCATGATCTCATGGGTCCTGAGATTAAGCCCTACATCAGGCTCCATGCTCAGCAAGAATTCTCCTTGAGAGGCTCTCTCTCTGCCCCTCTCCTCTCTCATGCTCTCTCTCTCTCTCAATCCCATTCTTTATCAAAAATAAATAAATATATCTTAAGATAAAAAGGTCAGCCAATGTAGTCTAGCAAGTTAAAAAAAATAAAGGAGAATAAAGTCATATCTTAATAGATGCAAAAATCTAACACTCATTTATGATAAAAACTCTTAGCAAACTGGGAGAGACGAATACTTATTTAATATTAAACAATATCACTTAAAATATTACATGAGTCATATTGAATGATGAAAAAATGATAGTGTTCCCTCTGAGATCAGGAATTATATCGGCACCTGCTATAACCACTTATGATTAACAACATGTCTTACGGTACAATAATGTAAGAAACAGATATAAAAGATTCAAAGCAGGGCGCCTGGGTGGCTCAGTGGGTTAAGCCGCTGCCTTCGGCTCAGGTCATGATCTCAGGGTCCTGGGATCGAGTCCCACATCGGGCTCTCTGCTCAGCAAGAAGCCTGCTTCCCTCTCTCTCTCTCTCTCTGCCTGCCTCTCCATCTACTTGTGATCGATCTCTGTCAAATAAATAAATGGAATCTTTGAAAAAAAAAAAAAGATTCAAAGCAGATTTCTAAATAGATTAGAAAGGAAGAAAAAAATTGTCATTACTTGCAGACATGATTGGCTATGTAGAGAATCCAATTCTATGGAGAATCTATCAAAAAATAATTATATTGAGCAAGTTTGCTAGGTAAAATATGAAAAGCAACTGTGTTCTTACATGCTATCAAAAAATAAAAGTCAAAATTTTAAAAATATTAGACTTTAGAATATTATTTATTATAGCAAAAATATTAAATAGCAAAAAATAAATTTAATAAAATATGAAATATTTCTACACTGAGAGCTATAAAATATTATTGAGAGAAGTTAAGAAACCTAATAAATGGAGATTTATACCATTATTCAGATTGGAAGATATTCTTTTTAAGATGCAAAATTTTCCCCATTATTATATAGATTCTCTGTAATCTCAATGCAAATCTCAGTGGGTTGTGTGTGTGCTGTTCGGCAAGCTAATTTAAAAATTTAAATAAAACTGCAAAGCTCTAAAGACAGTGGAGACCATCTTGGGGAAAAAAGCAAAAACAAAACCAAAAAACAAAGTTGTAGGACTTACATTAGCAGATATCAAAATCTATTCTAAAGCTGCAAAACTATGGTGACTAAGACATTGTAGTGTTGGAGTAGGGATAGAAAAAATAGATTAATGGAGCAGAATAGAATGTCTAGAAACAGATGAAGACATATATGGTTGCTCAAATTAGGACAAGGTACTCCTGCTGTTTCAGTAAAGGATGCAAGATCAATTGGATAGCCATGTAGGGGAGAAAAAGTTCATGTCCCTTTCCTAATGTATATACAATAATCATTATCAAAATAACAAGAAAATAAAAAAGAAGAAGAAGAAGAAGAAGAAGAAGAAGAAGAAGAAGAAGAAGAGGAGAAGGGGCTGACTGGGATCACAGTGGGGTTCTCCTCCACATAGACCCTCTACATGCATGGCTTATTGGGCTCCTGTCAGGATGGAAGACTCTATCCAAAATGGAACATTCCAAGATCACATGTTCCCAGTGTTTACAATTGATGGTAAAGCCTTCTTTCATATCACTTTTGCTGAGCATCAACTGGCCAAATCTAGTCACAAGTCCAAGTTAGCATGGGAGGGGATACACTGGCATGAATACCAGGGGACATGCTTCATTAGGCATCATCAGCATAAGAATGCAATTTAACTCTTCATACCCCCTACTATAGGTAAAAGAAAAAGGAAAACAAAACCAAAACCAAAAACAACTATCAGGCATGAGTAAGGCTGTAGATTTCTGGACTCCTCATTCACACTATAGGGAAAAAAATCAATAAATAATCACTTTGGATTATAATTTTACAATACCTAGTAGAGATAATTGTATGCATATCCTATGGCCATGCCAATAGAAATCTACATTTCAAACAAAAATCTTTACATATGTCCAGCAAAATATAATTATGTTGTATTCATAGGAGAAAATACTATATATTAATAAAAGTAAGTGAATTATTTCCACATACAGCATATGAATAAATCCCACAAATATAGTGTTGATCAAAAGAGGTCAGACACAAAAAGAAAACATAATGTATAACTCCACTTCTCTAAACATTCTGAAAGATCTAAAAGTAATCTGTGGCAATGGAAGTAATAAAAAATGGCTCCTTTTAGGAAGGCAATTATGTATTATAACTGGGTGTGGGCACAAGAGAATTCTAAAGTGTCAGCGATCTACTCTCTGCATTTCCTTTTAAAAGTTCATGGACTTATACACTTAGGATTTATACATATTTATGTGTATATGACACACTTCAGTAAAACTTACATTTTAATACTATTTCATTATTGGGTAGTTCAGTAAAAAATTACATTTAGTAAAAAATTTCATTACTAATTCAGTAAAAACTACATTAAAATAAAATTCAGTAAAATTTTCAATAATTCAATAAAAAACACAGCAAATATTAAAATAATTAAGTGAAAAATAATTCAGTCAAAATTATAGTAGTTTTTTATTATTGAGTAACTCAGTAAATAATTACATTAAAATAAATTTCATTAAAATAAAAATTACATTAAAATAGCATCAGATCCTTGTTCAAAAGTCATTGTGAAAGACTCCTATTTGTAGTTTTTGTATTTCTTTTTTTTCCTTTTTTTTTAAATTTTATTTTTTATAAACATATATTTTTATCCCCAGGGGTACAGGTCTGCGAATCGCCAGGTCTACACACTTCACAGCACTCACCATAGCACACACCCTCCCCAATTAGTTTTTGTATTTCTAACACAGAAAAAAGTGAATGTTCAAGTGGATCATACTGTATAACATATCTCAATGGTCTAATTAGAAATTTTAAAATTAACTTTGTTTTAATATAAAATGGAATGGAGACTAGCACTAGGAATATCTTAGAAGATGGTAGCCATGAGGTGAATGCATCGTCTGTGATCACTTAGGCCCAAAAATCATCTTCTCCAGATTGGAAGAGAATGCATTCTGACTATTTGGGGTCTGATGAGGAATAGATAGCATGATGTTTTATTTGTAAAAATTGGGAGACCAGAAACAAGCAGGGAGACCATTGGTGTGTATGTGTCTAGAACAGTAAAATCTTTTGGGTCTGTGACAACTTTTTTTAAATCATTTTTGGCACCTCCAAATAGTAGCTTTGAGCCTCACTGAAGAGCACAAAGATGGTGGACACATGATTTTTATGAAGCAGAAGTGCTAAGAAGTGGGAATAACCGTCATCTAACTCAAAATAACTTTAAAAATAGAGATATAACAAATAATGAATTTGAAAGTCTGTATGCAAATCACAATAATGATGTGAATTATTAGAATTTAGCGTGGAGGAATGGAGACAGGAATCAGAATTTCATTCTTACTGGCTGAAATTCTATACTTACGTATCCCCTGGAAACCAGCTCCCTGGTCATGTTGGTCACTCGTAGGAGGGTTCTCTGGGAGAAATTCTAAAATAAGGATGTATCATTTTATCCAATGTTTCAACTAATTACATTCATTTTTCAGACACAACTTGATGAATTCAAACCTGGTTTAGACCTTCTTTCAGTTGGAGCTTTTTTAAAAAATTGCACTTAAGTTTGGAATGTAACATACTCTGGGGAATGAAGAAGGAAGTCCCTATATGGGGTCAGTTTTACACAATGGGAAGTCCAGAGTTGAAACAATAATTCATCTAATTTTATAATGTCTAGCTAAATGGAATCTAAGCACTGTCAGAAACATACAAATTTAGGGTACAGAAAGGAGAATATTCACTAATCGACATCTAAAGGTTGGCATAAAATTCTTTAGCTAGTGTTTAGCCTCTGTTCTGAGATTTGCATCAGAACCGATGTTTTGCTCAAAATACTGATATCAGGGCTTCGGGCCAATTTCACCTGTGGTGAGTACATGACTGAGGAAATCAATCTGACTTCTTTTCCAACTTCCCTGTATTCTTTGTCTTTAATTATGAGTTATGATTCTGGGAACAGTGCTTTGCAGAATGAAACATGTCTTCCTTTTTAAGGAAGGCTTTTTAAGGCTGGATTACTTGAATCAAAGCCATAGTATGACAGTGTCATTTGATATTCACAGACAATAGACCTAGAGATGTTTGGACAAATAAGGCAGGATTGGAGGCAGTGGCTTGACAAGGGTGCATCAGCCCAGTGCCATCGGCTACCTATATATTGATTTAATCTTTATAGAGATGCTATAATGTATGTTTTGTCATCCCATTTTTTCCATGGCAAAATTAACATTCAGGAGGCTAATCAGAATTCTAGAAAGCTACATATCTGAGATTAGAACCCAATTTCTCCTGACTTGCCCATTTATTGTTTATAAAATATTTACTGGGCCTCTTCTATGCTTCAGCTACTGTGCCATGTGAAAGGATACCATGGTTTGCTAAAACAATCCTGGCCCCTGTTCTGGTGGAACTTAAAATCTAGTAAAGGGGAAAAGAATGTAAGTAAAAATATCCACGAAATGTAGTTGTAGGCTATGATAAAAATTATAATGGAAAATAGAATGTTATTTGAGGGAGAAGTAAGGAGGAATTTAATTTTTTTTTTAAAGATTTTATTTATTTATCAGAGAGAGAGAGGAAGAGAGAGCGAGCACAGACATACAGAGTGGCAGGCAGAGGCAGAGGGAGAAGCAGGCTCCCTGCCGAGCAAGGAGCCCGATGTGGGACTCGATCCCAGGACTCTGGGATCATGACCTGAGCCGAAGGCAGCTGCTTAACCAACTGAGCCACCCAGGCGTCCCGGAATTTAATTTATAATAGACGGTCATTGAAGACCAGTATGGGTTCATAATACTTACGCTAACTTAGATATGAGTGAAGATTTATGAGGCAGTGAATGAATAACAGTATTTACACAATAGGAGCTATGTTGGGAAAGGTCAGGTGGTGTAAGGGAGCACAGCATCTTGATGGAACTGAAAGAAGATGAGTAGTGTCCAGTATGAGCAGCAAGAAAATAGCACAGGATGGGTTTGGGAAGGTACACAGAAATTACACCGTTTGGGTATTTGTATACCAATGGTGAAGAAACTGGGCATGAATTAAAGGGGACAGAACAGAAGAATGATATTAGAAGATTACCTGCGGGGGGCATGTAGATTGAAGTGGGACAAACGGAAGCAGAGAAGTGCACGTGAATGTTGAATGGCTTGCTCTACTGCGGTCTAGTCTAGCATGGTGGAAAGGGAGAGAGACAGCAATATGTGGACATGGAGTATGCTTTGGCAGAATCAACATGACTAAAGGATGAACTGGATTAGGAGAATGAAGGAAAGGAAGGAGTCATATCTATCGGTTTGGATTATCTCCAAATTAATGAATTGATCGATTAGATGGACTGTTTAACATTTACTGGTATATGGAAACTAGAGAAGTAGATTTAGGGATGAAAATGAGCAGTTTACTTTGGACCATGCTAAATCTTAAGGCCCTCTGAAACACTCAAGTGGAGATATCAAATGGAAAGCAGGATACAGATTCTGGAACTCAGAAGTCTAGTCTCACTAAACCTCAGTTGGGAATTGTTTAGTGACGGGGGATCTATTAGTTTCCTGTTGCTGTTGTAACAAATATCCCCAAATTTACTGGCTTAAAACAATACATATTTATCATTTTACAGTTTTGGATGTCAGCAATTTGAAATAAGTTTCACTGAGCTAATGTCAATGTGCTGTCAGTCCTATGTTCTTTCTAGAGGCTCAAGAAGAATGGTTGTTTATTTGTTTTTGTCTTTTGGATCTTCTAGAGGCTGCCTGCATTCCTTAGCTCATGAACCCCTACTTCATCTTCAGCCATTCATAGTAGCAACTTCAAATCTCTCTGCTTTAAGACCTCTACTTCCATCATTGTATCACCTTCTTTAATTCTGACCCAGATGATTCCAGATAGTCTCCCCATTTCAAGATACTTAACCATATTTGCAAAGTCCCTTTTGTTGTGGGTATTAGAATGTGGGCATTTTTAGGGGCATCATTATATCCAGTAAAAGGAGTTTGAGACCATGAGAGGGATGAGATCACCTAGGGAAATTCCTAGGCCACAGATTTTTGAGTTTATAAGCTTTTATCAAATTTACTTCCAAACAACTTAATCAAATTCTTGTGAAAATGTTTCAGGTTCAGAGTATTTTTTAGATTTCAGATTATGGATAAGATAACAATGTGTACAGCACTTATGGAGTAGCAGTCTCTTATAATTTTCTAATTAAAGATTTTTTGTTGTAAGGAATATTTATAAAGGTTTTATACAAAAAATATGAATATGTGGGTAAGTCAATATCTATTATCTGTTTAGATGAAGTTCTTGCTAAATTTAAAATGGTAAGCCTTTCATATATAACATGTACTACATAGTATATGGCATATCCTGTCATATGTATACACTATGTATATATATGCATTTATGCTACCATAGTATGTATACATACTATGGTAGCATAAATATGTATAGTATGTATACATACTATGGTAGCATAAATAAGTATGAAAATATTAAAACAAAAATATCCATAAGACAAGGAATATAAATGGGTGATAAATATTAAAAAGTCAATCCCTTCATATTGAATGAAATGTCAAGCAAACTTAACTTATCAAATTAGGGCACCTGGGTGGCTCAGTGGGTTAAAGCCTCTGCCTTCAGCTCAGGTCATGATCCCAGGGTCCTGGGATGGAGCCCCACATCGGGCTCTCTGCACAGCAGGGAGCCTGCTTCCTCCTCTCTTTCTGCCTGCTTCTCTGCCTACTTGTGATCTCTGTCTGTCAACTAAATAAATAAAGTCTAAAAAAATTTTTCAAATTAGCTATGGGTGGTAAAGATTTGATGAAATGCAGGCTTTTAAATTATTTTTGTTAAGAGTCTTAAGAACATTTAATCATTTGGCTCATGAATTCTAATTTCAGGATCTATTCTAAGAACTTAATCGTAAATGTAGAGAAATATGTATGCATAAAGTTAGAGGTTAAACATGAACAGAAAAACCTATTAGGGATTGGCTAACTACATTGAGATCAATACAATAGAACATCATTAGCAATTAAATGATGTTTTAGAAAGATCTATAAGAATATGGCAAATTATTCATATATTGAAGCAAAAAGGGAAAGTGTTAAGTTTTAAAAATATATACCATTTATATGGACAAAAAGGAGACTGAAAGAAAATTTGTAAAAATACTAATGGCATCTACTTTTCACTGGTGGGATTATAGGTGAATAATTTTGTGCCACAGTATAATTCTGTATTTCTTATTTTTTTAGTCCCAAGTACATAGTTTTATCTTCAAGATTAAAATAAATGTAATGTAAAGTTTTAGTAGGAAATGTAGTCATTGCATGATCCTTTTGGAATTCTTCCCTATTATTGGTGTTTTAGCCCAAGGTGTCACACCAGTGGTCCGAATATGTGTCAATGAAAGGGAGCGAGAGGGAACATCCACTTGAGTGGATGATCTTTGTGGGAGAAAGTGGCAGGAGAATGTAGCTGATTAATTGCAGCACTCAAGGAGAAAGATGAATGGGGGCTCTGCAGATACCATCTGTGTTTTATCAGAATAGATCATAGCTGCTCCACTGTCCCCACATCAGGGAGAAGGGAATAGCATTGCTGTATATGCAGATTTTCTATAATAAAAATGTTCCTGGCTGGCATATAGGAGCGATCAAAGTCAGATTTTTTTTCTTCTTTTAACCAAATTTATCTGACACCTCAAACAACAAAACCACAATGTGTCATGTTCCAATGGAGAAATAAGATTTGAGCTGATATGTGTTCTTCATCTAGAGCTTAATTCAAATAAGAAATAAAGCACAATTGTATTGGAAAAAAGTTAACAGGGTTCAGATTAATTTATTTCATGGATAATCATGACTTGTTAACTTAGAACTTCTTCAGAATTTTTTTAAAAAATTAAAATGATTGGCATAAGGAAGTCTTCAAACATTTCATGCCACTTGCTTTAGAATCTGCATTATATATTCACTATCCGTTTTTCACTTAGACTATATCTAGGGGCATTTTTCCTTTAGTCAGTCATATTTCAAATTACAGAAACTGCCTTGTTGATGGGCATGTCCCTCTGAGCAAATTACCAATTAAACTGGTGAAGGGGCAGATGTAAAATGAGATCATTGAAACCATAGTTAAGAAATTGGTTTCTTTCCATTTGTGCTTTATTTGATTATACATCAAATAAATGATACTTTTTAAAATTTAAAAATGATACTTTTTAAAATTTTACTAAAGTAAAATTTAAAATGATAAATTTTACTTTAGGTAAAATGATGTTTTACCTAAAGTAATGTTAGCTTGAAAGACTTTCTAAAGGAGCCCTATGAATGAAGCTCTTATGTTTCATGAAAATATCTGAACTTGGGGTGCTTGGCTGGTTCAGTCTGTAGAGCATGTTAGTTAACTTTGATCTTGTGTTGTGAGCTCAAGCCCCAAGTTGGGCATAGAGATTACTTCAAACAAACAGTAAGAAAAAAATCTGAATCTTATTAGTAAGGGGGAAAATGATGTTTGTCTATCTTTACATTCATATTTTTAGATTCTAGAGTGTTTCTTGCTATTCCCAGTTACCTTAGTTTTACTAATGTTTACTGATGGTAATCACTGTGTGGATTGAGTTATCAGAAAGGGAAATACCCTCACTGCTACTTCAGTATGTCCCTCATCAAATCTCTGCCTTAGGGGACATTAGTGTGTGTGTATATGGGTGTGTGTGAAGGGGCAGAAGTGTGTGTTTGGTTTAGTTTCATGATCTGTCCAATGAAGACATTTAGATTAGCAGCCATTGAAATTGTGCCAAGGTGTTCCAGACCACTAAGTGGCAATTCTGAGTTATTCTTTTCTAGGTAGAAAACAAAACAAAATATAAAAGACAAGGAGACCAAGGAGTTGTGTGGAAACAGCTTTGAGAGGAGATGCAAGACTCCTGGATTCAAAGGCTCTAATGCTTCTTGTAGAACTGAATGTCACTGATTTTGATAAATCACATAAACTTTCTAAGAGGTGAAACTAGATGTTCTCTGGCATACCTCCTCATTCTGCTATTCTATACAAAAAATAATAATAAATAAAAAAGAGAGAAAGAAAAATGAGAAAAGG
Organism: Lutra lutra; assembly: GCF_902655055.1. Classification (NCBI taxonomy): domain Eukaryota; kingdom Metazoa; phylum Chordata; class Mammalia; order Carnivora; family Mustelidae; genus Lutra; species Lutra lutra. The sequence goes on along the minus strand of NC_062280.1, from coordinate 120,980,544 downwards.
AAAGAAGGGAAAGGAATAAAGAAAGAAAAACAATAAGCCCTGGAAGGATTCCTTGCAGTAAATTTGAAACCAGCAATGGACCAAAATGTACAGAAGTAAATTCTAATTAGGGAAGTGTCTCCATGTGGGTGAGGACGTGCAAAGGAGCTCATGTAGACTCCTTTCTTCCCCTGCTTTGTAGGGAGTCTGTGCCTTTGAAACAATCATGCATCTTTATGATCAATGGTATTGTTTCTTTCCATTTCCTTTTGTTTGTTTGTTTTTAAGTAAGACGGGAAAATGAGACACTGGACTGCTGAGAGCACTCAGGTGGAAAATTATTACAGGATCTTATCTAAATCTGACAGCCTCTTTTATATGACTACCAGACTCTAGCTCCTGTATTTTGAGGATTATTTGTCCTTACATATTTGTTCAAGTTTTATTTAATGCTTTGTGAGTTTTTAATACAGATTAATGATGAAAAAAGTTAAAGGAAAACACTTAAAGGAAAGAGTTTACAAATGTGTTTGTAAACTATTAGCTGGCAATTATGAGATGAATATCATATTATATATCACCCACATTACTGGATAAATTAATAAACAGCATAGCCTGAACAGAAAATAAAATTGACTAAAAGGTGACTATAAATTTCAAAATTATAAAAGAATGACAAAAGCAATATCATACTGAAAGACAGTTATCATGAAAAGATTAAGATTGAAACATACCTTAAAACACAGACAAATGCATACACACACATGAACATAGTTTAAGTGTATGTTTTTTATGACAAACATAAAGCGTAATAATACATTTAATAACAATGATTAAGCAAATATTGACTTAAATCAGGAGTAACAACATTAACAACAACAGCAAAATGAACCCAGGGAATCCAACATTTATTGGTAAAAATAGTCATATAACTACTTAAAAGAAAACTTTAGGAAAAAGTAATTTTCCTGATATACAACTGTTCAGGAACATAGGAATTATGCAGCGACTCAATTTCATTTCATATGGAATTACCTAAGTAATGTGAATGCCACATCAAACTAGGGGGAAAAAAACTACTGGAAAGCATTAATACACAATGTTACTTATAAACATAGAATTTTCAAAAACAATGAGAAAATAATTTAAAATAGTCCTAAATGCTCTATGCTATGATTACAAAGGTAACCTATGTAGTAAATGACAATGGAAAGAGGGATTGGGACAATAAAGAAGAAAGTACAACAAATAAAAATGATAATACTGGAAGTGAAATTTGAATAAAAACTAACTGGAGTCCCGGAAGAAAGAGGTGAAGACCGGACATTGATGCTAACCCTGGGTATGTGGCCAGAGGAGCTTATGAAGGCAAATTTACCAACATATGAAAAGAAAATGGATTTAAAGGAAAGGATGAAGATGTCCCAGAGGAAGTGACACTGGCAAAAAAAAAAAAAAACCCTTAAGATCAGAGAATTATCAGAAATATCTAATGACCTAAGAGTGAAAAGTCTCAAATGTGGGAAGCTGATCCAAACTTAGAAAGGAGCCTGACAGCTGGTGAGGCACAGAGAAGACAAGGAGGTTCTTCCGATTCCATCTGATACATTAAATGACAAGGAGAACAAGGACTATTCTAATCCTTCTTCACAAATTTTCCAGAGGAAGGAACGAGGTAATCCTCCCAGTTTCTAATTTCAAAGTTACAGTGTACTTTAGCTAGCTTTACTTTCCTCTTATTCTGTTACTAAGGTATGTAGTAACCAAAAGCAAGAGATTTTTCAATACATTGACAACGTTTTTAAAGGTCATAGCTCTATGATCATTCCCTACTGGGTATTCAGATGCCTTCCCAGGCTTTCAGTGAGCACCATCAGGCAGGCAGTTCTACACCACTGTGCAGAGTGGGAAGCGCCCAGATTTCTCATCAGTCATCAAATAGCAGAGGTTAGTGAAGTTACCACACATTCTTAATAAATTATAGGAAAAAACAGGTCTAGAAGATACATTATAAAGTGATAAAAAATACATCTATTTTGAAATGAATATATCCTAAACTATAAAACACCAGAAGGCTACATTAAAGTAGGTAACTATTACTTAACATGGGTGTAATAAGGAAATGATTACTTTTTAAAGGTAATTTCAGGACTACTTAGAAAAAAATATCTATTTGAATCAACTGAGACTCCACAGAAAACTTATTATTATATATCAATTTCTGAATTAATGTATAAATACAATACTCCTGGGATCGAGCCCCACATCGGGCTCTCTGCTCAGCAAGGAGTCTGCCTCCCCTCCCTCTCTGCCTGCCTCTCTGCCTACTCGTAATCTCTGTCAAATAAATAAATAAAAAATCTTAAAAAAATGTATTTTGGGCTCTAGGTATATGCCACTGAGACCTCTACAGTGAGGGTGCTGAGTTCCAGGGATGTTGTAGGGGATTTAGAGAAAGATTCACTAGGTGCAATGCAGACCTTTCGACTATTTCAAGGGCCCAATGACCTCTCACTAATTTGGTGATTCGCTGGAAGAACTTATGCTCCTCAACCTAATGAAGTATATTGATGGCTAAGGTGTATTCCAGCAAAGGATAGAGTTCAGGAACACCATAACCTGGGCTCAGTCCCATAAGGCTGTGTCCCCTCTCCCCCACTTTAGATGCCAGTTGCAAGCCTGGGGCTGCTACCTTTGTTTCTGATTGACTGGATACAGATTGGAGTTTCCATAACCTCCTTCTCAGGTTTGACTAATTTGCTAAAGTGGCTCACAGAACTCAGGTAAACATCTTTACTGTTTATTAAAGGATATGATAAAATATATGAAAAACAGACAAGTGAAGAGGTATATAGAATGAGGTCCTGAACAAAGGAGCTTCTGTCCTTGTGGAGCTTGGGTCCTGACCCGGTGGCAGGTGGAAGTGTTCTGGTTCTCCAATGACGGAACCTCTCTGACAAAAATGGACCAAAAATCTGTCCTCCTGGGTTTTAATGGAGGCTTTATAACATAGTTGTGATTGACTTTATCACTGGTCATTGGCTCTAGCCTCTCTCCCCTCCTCAGAGGCCAGAGGGTGAAACTGAAAGTTCCAAATGTCTAATCGCATGGTTGTTCCCCCTGGCAACCAGCTTCTGTTCCCCCTCCCCTTTTTTTAACTTTTTAATTTTTTAATGGGTTTCTTCACCTCATTGAACATAAGACAGTTCATTTAAAGTCTTTGTCTAGTCATCCCAAGTTCTGGGCACCCACAGGGATAGTTTCTAATTTTTTTCCCTGTGAAATGGACCATGCCTTCCTGTTTCTTAGTATACTTGGGAATTCTTTGTTGGACACTAGACATTTTTAATATTGTAATGTGCTAACTCTGAATATCAGTTCTCTCCCCAGGGACTGCTGCTGTTGTTATTTTTGAGGGCTCCTGTCTTTTTTTTATTTGGTGATTTTTGAAACTGTTTTTGAAAAGACAATTTTCATTGTGATGTGTGATCACTATAGTCTATTCCATTTTCTGGATGTCCAGCCAGTGACTTGACAAGAGATTTCCATAAGTGGTTGAATACAGTGAAAAAAGGAAAGAAAGAAGAGAAAAGAAAAGGAAAGGAAAGAAAAAAGAAAAGAAAAGAAAGGAAAAGAAAAGAAAAGTAGAGAAGAGAAGAGAAGAGAAGAGAAGAGAAGAGAAGAGGAAAAGAAAAAAAAGAAAGGAGGGAAGGGGAAGGGGGAGAGGTAGAGGAAGGAAGGGAAGGGAAGGAAAGGTGTTGTATCTTTTCAGCTCATTCAACAGAAGCCAGGAATGCTGATTCAGCCCAGTGGGGTTGACACAGAGGTCACCTCTCTTGCTGACCTCTCAGGGAACCATCAGGCAGATCAAAACACATAGTCCTGAATTTTGGAGGACAAGGTTCTTATTGCTGACCCTGGTGCCTGCAAACCATTACAGGAATGTGGCTTGTCATCTCCACAGCTACCTAATAGAGGGCTGGGAGATGTGGTATGGTAGTTTCTATTCAAAAGGCTGAAATTTACCAGTCTCTTTCTTCACCAAGCACTCCATTGGATGCCACAAGTGTTCAGTCTGATTCCAGACTTGTGAAATAGTTGGTTCTGATAGTTCTTTTCAGCTGAATAGTTGTTTCTGTAGAGTGATGGATACTTGGAGAACCCAACTTCATCATCTGTTGTGATACTGCTTCAAAATATACTAAATTTTGATCCAAAGATAACTACAGAAATAGAAAGGGTAGAAGATATCTCCCAAGTGGGAAAACAGCCCTAGGCCTTCTTATATTTTCTGGCAATTAGACAGAAAAATTAGCTTTCTAAGGGTCGGTCAGAATCTCATGGAAAATATGAACAACAACCTTCATAATATGAATTGGTCTATAAAAGAAATAAAAAATGTGGGTGTTCATGAGTGGGAGAGGGGAGGAGTTAAAAGTATCTCCTATCAGGGAAGCCTGGTAACAGGTAAGAGATCTCTTATATTGGTGTAGTGCTCCAATATTTTAGAACATTTTACCGTGGTTCTTCAAGGCTAGAGGGGTACAGACTGAGGAAATATGATAGAGCATAGGAATAATAATTATGATTACTGAGCAGAAACTATGCTCCAACACTGTTTTGGGCACTATATGTTCAACATCTTAGACACTCAACTCAATCAAATAAATTTGGTCTTATTTTGCCTCTGTGGTAAGCAGAATTTTAAGATGGTCTCTAATATTGCTGCCTCCTGGTGCACACATGTTGTATAATCCCTTCCTTTTGAGTGTGGATGAGGACAGTGGACATCTCATATTCACTCTCATACATCTGTCATCACCAAGATTGTATTATTGTGGAAAAAGAGATTTTGAAGATGTAGTCAAAGTTTCTAATCAATTGCCTTTGAATGAAGAAATCATATAAAAGGGAAGATTATCATGGGTGGGCCTGATATAATCAGGTGAAGTTGACAGCAGCAGCAAGCACTCTACTGCTGGCGTGAAGAAGTGAGCTGTGATGTGAGAGGTTACAGCAAGGACCTGGATGGTTTCTAAGAGCTCTGAAAGAGCTAGCAAGGAGGTGATAACCTAAGTCATACTGAAAAAGAAATAGCTTCAAATGAAATCCCAGCCCCAGACACCTGTTTGATTTCAGTCTGGTGAGATTCTGAGCAGAAAACCCAGCCAAAATCCAAATCCACAATTCAAAATCCAAATCCAAAATCCAAAATCCAAATCCACACATGGAAAATGTGAGACAATGAATTGGTGTCACTTTAAGTTTCTAAGTTTGTGATAATTTATTACATAGCAGCAGAAAACTTATACACTCATTTTGTGTCAAAATCTACTCTATCATGTTGGGAGATTGGGATAAAGACAAATTTAATTACTCTAACTAAAAAGCAAGGAGGTGGTCCAGTCATAGAAACTCAGATAACAAGGTTGGAGGAGGTCCAAGGCTAAGGTCGGCTCAAATTAAATCTGTAATTCTAGTCTGGGGGTCCTTAAACCTACCCTTTACTGTAATCTTCAATTTTTAAATGAGGCAACTGCAACTCTTATTTCTGGTTAAATTAACTGGTGTTTTATTTATCTAAAAGTAGGAATGAAATCACCAGGAGAAAATGTGGACATTTTCTGTGATTGATACTGGTAAGTGGCAACAATTTCCCGCAGAGCTGTTAAGTACTATTCTCACATGTATAGAAGCTTCCCTTTCCATGTAGAGACAGGAAATCCATGTCAGACCAAAAGGTAAAGCATAGAAAGTAGAAAAAGACTCCAGGAATAAACATCTAAATAATAAGCTTTCCATCAGAAGACAATATTATATTCCAGATATGCACTTGATTTTAGTTTGTCTCTTTTGGCTTGTATGGGTAATATTGAGTTTTTAAAAAAATTTTATATAATCAGATAATCTTAATGGCTAGTAAGAAATTTAAAGTAAAAGGGAGTTTTTTTTTTAACCTTTGTTTTTAAAAGAATAGCACTGGCTTGTTTCGCCCTGGATTGTCATATCAAAGAGAAAGTGCGACATGTCACAATTGAGGTGACTTTCATTCAAGAGTCCTCCAAGGTGACAATTCTTTTTTTTTTTTTTTAAAGATTTTATTTATTTGACAGACAGAGATCACAAGTGGGCAGAGAGGCAGGCAGAGAGAGAGAGAGGGGGAATCAGGCTCCCCGCTGAGCAGAGAGCCCGACGCGGGGCTCGATCCCAGGACCCCGGGATCATGACCTGAGCCGAAGGCAGAGGCCTAACCACTGCCACCCAGGTGCCCCAAGGTGACAATTCTTAAGGGCATTTGCCTTTTCATTTTCTAAGTGTTGATGAGACTCCATGAGGAAATATATAAATCAGGCACAAATACATTAATTTCTAAACGGTGTTATTTTTTCTTATGACCTGAATGATTTTTCACCTGTGTCCCACAAAATATAATGATCCCATTTTTATAAAAGGAATCACTCCTGAAGATCCTGAACAATTCAAAACTTGAATACTTCGAGAGTAATTTTCACATAGAAATAAATATAAGGTAGGTATTATGCTTTTTCTGAGCTTAAAAACAGACTGAAAATGCAGTGTAGAGGCACATTGCTGGGTGATTTATTTTGCAGCATGTTCTCTGTATTTTTTTTCTTTTTTTTTTTTTAATTTTATTTATTTATTTGTCAGGGACAGAGGGAGAGAGAGCGAGCGAGCACAGGCAGACAGAGAGGCAGGCAGAGGCAGAGGGAGAAGCAGGTTCCCTGCCCAGCAAGGAGCCCGATGCGGGACTCGATCCCAGGACGCTGGGATCATGACCTGAGCCGAAGGCAGCCGCTTAACCAACTGAGCCACCCAGGCGTCCCTGTATTTTTTTTTTTTTTTCATGAATCTTGCCTGATATGCAGTGATTTTTTTTCAGCATGAAGGTGGGCTTCTTTAATGTGTTTTTTTTTTTTTAATTTTTCAGAGCATCATCTCTGACATTAATTGACGAACATGTTGTGTTTTATTGTTTTATCTAGCTATGAACCCTTGGAGTGGGGGTCTGTTTTTCTACTCCCATGTTGACACCACTACTTAATGAACATTTGAGTGATTATAGTTTATAACATTATTTTAAATTGTATTTGTAGTTGATATTAAAATAAAAGCATCATAGTAGGTCACTCTCAGAAATTTCTGATGCATAGAAAATTATGAATTATGGAGATGATGATATTGAAAAGGAATTGGAAGCATTTCTGTTTCTATCTAAAGTTCTGTCTGTTGGAATGCCAGAAGTATGGCTTCAAATTCACCTTTTTTTTTTCTTTTTTACATTTTGTATGCTATTTCATTATTGTTTCCCTTTTCCTGGCTATAAGTTTTTAAAAAGCTAGAATGTATCTTCACTTACATTGTGCTTACTGCTCCTTTGATGGTCACGGAACATTGTTTTCTCATCTTGTTGGATGTAACTAGTATTGATTGAGCTGTAGACTGGCTTCCCCCCACATTTGGCTCAGCCCCAAGGTACAAACTCATAACAGCAGTATTTACCCAACTCTGCCCTTCCCAGATTCAATGTTTTATGGCTTATCATCTCACGCTCTTCAGGTTGCCAAGGGCATCCTATCACTTGGGGCAAAATTCAAGTAAATGACTTATGACAGGAATTTCATATAATAGGGGAAAAGAAATAAGTCAAAAGGTTGCATTCTAACTGTGTTAGTGTGAATTCTTGACTCATTTTCTTGCATGCCTACAAAGACATTTATAGCCATGGGGTGAAAATAAAGGGGTTTCTTGGATTGAAAATTGAAACAAAATGACAATTTTTTAAAAAAAAATTGCTATTTCCAGCCATTTTATCAAATACAAAAGAAGTAGATTCTCTTATATCTCTAGCAGCCATATAGCAGTTTCATGGCCCAGAATGCTCTTTATGAAAACACATAATGTTAAGGCACTTAAAATCCGTTTTACCATGCAGAAAGTTTTATCCAGTAGGTTGCTTGCCATTTTTAAATGAGAAAGCTTTTATACCTGAAAATAATATAATACTGTATGTTAACTGTACTAGAATTAAAATAAAAACTTAATTAAAAAATAAATGAGAAAGCTTTGTTCTTTCACGTTCAGCCACTTCTCCATAAGAATTTTACGGTTTTATTTAAATTCAGTTGGCTAGCATACAGTGTAATATTAGTTTCAGGTGTACAGTATAATGATTCAACACTCCCATACATCACCTGGTGCTCATCACAAGGTCAATCCTTAATCCTCATCACCTGTTTCACCCATTCCCCCCACCTCCCCTCTGGTAACCATCAGTTTGTTCTCTATGTTTAAGAGTCTGTTTCCTGGTTTGCCTCTCTCTCTCTCTTTTTTGCCTTTGCCTATTTGTTTCGTTTCTTAAATTCCATATATGAGTGAGGTCATATGGTATTTGTCTTTTCTGACTGACACTTAACTTAACATAATACTCTCTAGCTCCATCCGTGTCCTTGCAAATGGTAAGATTTCATTCTTTTTTACAGATGTGTGTGTGTGTGTGTGTGTGTGTGTGTGTGTGTATCATCTCTTCTTTAGTCATTCATCAGTAGATGAGCACTTGGACTTTTTCCATAATTTGACTATTATAAATAATGCTGCTATCAACATCGGGGTGCATGTAACCCTTTGAATAAGTATTTTTGGACCCTTTGGGTAAAATACCTAGCAGTGCAGTTGCTGGGTCACAGGGAAGTTCCATTTTTAACTTTTTGAGGAAACTCCAGACTGTTTTCCAGAGTGGCTGCATCAGTTTGCATTCCCACCAACAGTGAAAGAGTGTTCCCCTTTCTCTGAATCCTTGCCAACACTTGTTTCTTATATTGTTGATTTTAGCCATTCTGACAAGTGTGAGTTGGTATCTCTTTGCAGTTTTTTTTTTTTAAGATTTTATTTATTTATTTGACAGAGAGAAATCACAAGTAGGCAGAGAGGCAGGCAGAGAGAGAGGAGGAAGCAGGCTCCCTGCTGAGCAGAAAGCCCGACGCGGGGCTTGAACCCAGGACCTGGGATCATGACCTGAGCCGAAGGCAGCGGCCCAACCCACTGAGCCACCCAGGTGCCCCCTGATTGCAGTTTTGATATCCATTTCCTTTCATTCTTCTGCGTGTGGCTGTCCAGTTTTCCCAACACCATTTGCTGAAGAGACAGTCTTTCTTCCATCTGATGCTCTTTCCTGCTTTGTCAAAGTTTAATTGAGGATACAGTTGTGGGTTCATTTCTGGGTTTTCTATTATCCATTGTTCTTTGTGTCTGTTTTTGTGCAGTACCATACTGTTTTGACCACTACAGCTTTGTAATATAACTTGAAGTCCAGAATTGTGGTGTTTCCAGCTTTGCTTTTTCTTTTTCAAGATTGCTTTGGCTTTTCAGGGTTCCATACAAATTTCAGGATGGTTTGTTTTAGCTCTGTGAAAAATGTTGTTGGTATTTTGATAGATTGCATTAAATGTTTATATTGCTTTTGGTAGTATAGACATTTTAACAATATTTGTTTTTTCAACCTGTGAGCATAGAATGCATTTCTTTGCATCATCTTGAATTTCTTTCATCAGTGTTTTATTTTCAGAATAGAGGTCTTTCATCTCTTTGGTTAAGTTTATTCCTAGTTATCTTATTGTTTTTGATGCAATTGTAAATGAGATTGTTTTCTAAATTTCACTTTCTGCTACCTCATTATTAGTGTATAAAACTGCAACAGATTTCTATACATTGATTTTATATCTGTGACTTTAACTAAATTCAATTATGAGTTCTACAAGTTTTTCTGGTGGAGACTTTGAGTTTTCTATATGTAGTATCATGTCATTTGCAAATAGTTTTATTTCTTCCTTACCAGTTTGGATGACTTTTATTTCTTTTTGTTGTCTAATTACTGTGGATAGGACTTCCAGTACTGTGCTGAATAAAAGTGGTGAGAGTGGACATCCATGTCTTCTTGTTCCTGACCTTTTCACCATTGGGGATGGTGTTGGCTGTGGGTCTTTCATTTATGGGCTTTATTATGTTAAGATCTGTTCTCTTTGGATCTACTTTGTGGAGGGTTTTTATCATGAATGGATTGTACTTTGTCAAATGCTTTTTCTGCATCCACTGAAATGATCATATTTTTTTTAAATTTTTTATTTTTTTTCAGCATAACAATATTCATTATTTTTGCACCACACCCAGTGCTCCATGCAATCCGTGCCCTCTACAATACCCACCACCTGGTGCCCCCAACCTCCCACCCCCCACCCCTTCAAAATTCTCAGATCGTTTTTCAAAGTCCATAGTCTCTCATGGTTCACCTCCCCTTCCAATTTCCCTCAACTCCCTTCTCCTCTCCATCTCCCCTTGTCCTCCATGCTATTTGTTATGCTCCACAAATAAGTGAAACCATATGATAATTGACTCTCTCTGCTTGACTTATTTCACTCAGCATAATCTCTTCCAGTACCGTCCATGTTGCTACAAAACTTGGGTATTCATCCTTTCTTTTTTCTTTCTTTCTTTTTTTTTTTTTTTTTTTTTTTTTACAGCTTTATAAACATATATTTTTATCCCCAGGGGTACAGGTCTGCGAATCGCCAGGTTTACACACTTCACAACACTCACCATAGCACATACCCTCCCCAATATCCATAACCCCACCCCCTCTCCCAACCCCCTCCCCCCCATCAACCCTCAGTTTGTTTTGTGAGATTAAGAGTCACTTATGGTTTGTCTCCCTCCCAATCCCATCTTGTTTCATTTACTCTTCTCCTACCCCCTCAACCCCCCATGTTGCATCTCCTCTCCCTCATATCAGGGAGATCATATGATAGTTGTCTTTCTCCGATTGACTGATTTCGCTAAGCATGATACCCTCTAGTTCCATCCACGTCGTCGCAAATGGCAAGATTTCATTTCTTTTGATGGCTGCATAGTATTCCATTGTGTATATATACCACCTCTTCTTTATCCATTCGTCTGTAGATGGACATCTAGGTTCTTTCCATAGTTTGGCTATTGTAGACATTGCTGCTATAAACATTCGGGTGCACGTGCCCCTTCGGATCACTACGTTTGTATCTTTAGGGTAAATACCCACCAGTGCAATTGCAGGGTCATAGGGTAGTTCTATTTTCAACCTTTTGAGGAACCTCCATGCTGTTTTCCAGAGTGGTTGCACCAGCTTGCATTCCCACCAACAGTGTAGGAGGGTTCCCCTTTCTCCGCATCCTCGCCAGCATCTGTCATTTCCTGACTTGTTAATTTTAGCCATTCTAACTGGTGTGAGGTGATATCTCATGGTGGTTTTGATTTGTATTTCCCTGATGCCGAGTGATATGGAGCACTTTTTCATGTGTCTGTTGGCCATCTGGATGTCTTCTTGGCAGAAATGTCTGTTCATGTCCTCTGCCCATTTCTTGATTGGATTATTTGTTCTTTGGGTGTTGAGTTTGCTAAGTTCTTTATAGATTTTGGACACTAGCCCTTTATCTGATATGTCATTTGCAAATACCTTCTCCCATTCTGTCAGTTGTCTTTTGGTTTTGTTAACTGTCTCCTTTGCTGTGCAAAAGCTTTTGATCTTGATAAAATCCCAATAGTTCATTTTTGCCCTTGCTTCCCTTGCCCTTGGTGATGTTCCTAGGAAGATGTTGCTGCGGCTGAGGTCGAAGAGGTTGCTGCCTGTGTTCTCCTCGAGGATTTTGATGGATTCCTTTCTCACATTGAGATCCTTCATCCATTTTGAGTCTATTTTCGTGTGTGGTGTAAGGAAATGATCCAATTTCATTTTTCTGCATGTGGCTGTCCAATTTTCCCAACACCATTTATTGAAGAGGCTGTCTTTTTTCCATTGGACATTCTTTCCTGCTTTGTCAAAGATGAGTTGACCATAGAGTTGAGGGTCCATTTCTGGGCTCTCTATTCTGTTCCATTGATCTATGTGTACAGGAATTCAGTAAAGTGTCAGGATATAAAATCAATGCACAGAAATCAGTTGCATTTCTCTACACCAACAACAAGACAGAAGAAAGAGAAATTAAGGAGTCCATCCCATTTACAATTGCACCCAAAACTATAAGATACCTAGGAATAAACCTAACCAAAGAGACTAAGAATCTATACTCAGAAAACTATAAAGTACTCATGAAAGAAATTGAGGAAGACACAAAGAAATGGAAAAATGTTCCATGCTCCTGGATTGGAAGAATAAATATTGTGAAAATGTCTATGCTACCTAAAGCAATCTACACATTTAATGCAATTCCTATCAAAGTACCATCCATTTTTTTCAAAGAAATGGAACAAATAATCCTAAAATTTATATGGAACCAGAAAAGACCTCGAATAGCCACAGGAATATTGAAAAAGAAAGCCAACGTTCGTGGCATTACAATTCCGGACTTCAAGCTCTATTACAAAGCTGTCATCATCAAGACAGCATGGTACTGGCACAAAAACTGATCATATTTTTTTTAAATTTAATTTATTTTTTTCAGTGTTCCAAGATTTATTGTTTATGCACCACACCCAGTGCTCCATGCAATACGTGCTCTCCTTAATCCACCACCAGGTTCACCCATCCCCCCACTCCCACAACCCTCAGGTTGTTTCTCAGAGTTCACAGTCTCTCATGGTTCATCTCTGCCTCCAATTTCCCCTAATTCACTTTTGCTTTCCTTCTTTTAATGTCCTCCATGTTATTTCTTATGTTCCATAAGTAAGTGAAACCATTGACTTTCTCTGCTTGACTTACTTCACTCACCATAATCTCCTCCAGTCCCATCCATCTTGATACAAAAGTTGGATATTCATCCTTTCTGATGAAGGCATAATATTCCATTGTATATATGAGACATATCTTCTCTATCCATTCATTTGTTGAAGGGCATCTTTGTTCTTTCCACAATTTGGCGATTGTGGCCATTGCTGCTATGAACATTGGGGTACATATGGCCCTCTTTTCACCACATCTGTAACTTTGGGGTAAATATCCAGTAGTGCAATTGCAGGGTAATAGTGTAGCCCTATTTTTAATTTCTTGAGGAATCTCCACACTGTTTTCTAAAGTGGCTGCACCAACTTGCATTCTCACCAACAGTGTAAGAGGGTTCCCCTTTCTCCATATCCTCTCCAAAACTTGTTGTTTCTTGTCTTATTAATTTTGGCCATTCTAACTGGAGTAATGTGGTATCTCAATGTGGTTTTGATTTGAATTTCCCTGATGGCTAATGATGATGAACATTTTTTCATGTGTCTGTTAGCCATTTGTATGTCTTCTTTGGAGAAATATCTGTTCATGTCTTCTGCCCATTTTTTTTTAATATGATTATCTGTTTTATGGGTGTTGAGTTTGTATTCTTTATAGATCTTGGATATGAGCCCTTTGTCTGTAGTATCATTTGTGAATATCTTCTCCCATTCCGTGGGTTGCCTCTTTGTTTTGTTGACTGTTTCCTTTGCTGTGCAGAAGCTTTTGATCTTGATAAAGTCCCAAAAGTTCATTTTCACTTTTGTTTCCTTTGCCTTTGGAGACATTTCTTGAAAGAAGTTGCTGTGGCCAATGCTGAAAATGTTACTGTCTATGTTCTCCTTTAGGATTCTGGTAGATTCCTACCTCACGTTGAGGTCTTTTATCCATTTCGAGTTGATCTTTGTGTATGGTGTAAGAGAATGGTCGAGTTTCATTCTTCTATACATAGCTGTCCAATTTTCCCAGTACCATTTATTGAAGACTGTCTTTTTTCCACCAGATATTTTTTCCTGCTTTGTCGAAGATTATTTAACCATAGAGTTGTGGGTCCATATCTGGACTCTCTACTCTGTTCCACTGGTCTATATGTCTGTTTTTGTGCCAGGACCATGCCATCTTGGTGATCACAGCTTTGTAGTAAACCTTGAAATCAGGCAATGTGATGCCCCCAGCTTAATCCTTACTTCTATATTTGTATTCTTCTATTGATGTAACATATCACATTGATTGTTTTGGAAATATTAAACCATGCTTGCATCCTGATAATAAATCCCACTTGATTGTGATGTATAATTTATTTTAATATGTTGTTGGATATGACTTACTAATATTTTGTTGAGGATTTTTGTGTCTATATTCATGAGGGGATAGAAGTCTTTTGTTAGATATGTGTTTCATATATATTTTCTCTAAGATTTACCTATTCATTTTCTTAGAAGTGTCTTTTGATTAACAGAAGTTTTCCAATTTATCACTGTTAGTTTTTTATAATTAGTAATTTCTGAGTTATATCCAAGAAATATCTATTTGGTCACAAAGAAATTCTCTATTATTTTTCTTCTAAAGATGTTACAGTTTTAGGTTTTATGGTCTGTGATTCAATTTAAATTAATCTTTGTATACATGGTAATGTGGAGGTCAAATTTTTTTTAATTTTTCCCTAGTGGATATCTATCACTATTTATTGAAAAGATTTTCTTTTCCTCATTGAATTGCATTGGTGTCTTTGTGGAAAATCAGTTGACCTCATAAATGTAAATTTATTTACATTTCTATTTCTGCATTATACATCCTGCACCATTGAACTAGTTGTTGATCTGAATGCTAATGTTAGACTGATGAGAGTAACTTTGTAGTAGATCTTGAAATCAAGTAATGTAAGTCCTTTGTTCCTTATCAGGACTGTTTTATTTTGGCTATTCTGCATTCTTTGCATTTCCATATAAATTTTAAAATCATCTTGTTAAATTCTAAAGATGGTCTACAAGGATTCTGATTGAAATTATGCTCAATATGTAGGTTAATTAGGAGATAACTAACACTTAATAATTTTGAGTGTTTCAGTCCATGAACATAACATTTCTCTGCATTTAGCTTTTGTTGTAGCTTTTTATTTTATTGCAATGCTTTGCACTGTCTTGCATATCTTTGTTAAATTCTAATTTACTTCTAATTACTTTATAATTTTTATATTATTGTAAAGGAATTGAATTTTATTTCATTTTCTATTTTGCATTGCTAATAGTTAAAAATACAACTGGTATGTTATAACTAAACTTTGTATGTGAAATTCACTTATTAGTTCTAAGAGTTTATAGATTTCTTAGTATTTTCAACCAAGGAAACAATCATGTTACCACTATATTTAGGAGTTTTACTTTTTACTTCCCAGACATTATTACTTTGATTTCTTTTTCTTTCCTTATGCACTTGTTAGGACTTCCTGTGTGAATGTGGATAGAAGTAGTAAAAGCAGGTATTCTTCCCATATTCTCAAGTTTTGGGGAAAACACTTAATATTTCACCATTAAGTATGATGTTGGATTTGGGTTTTTCTTAGATGCACTTTATCACATTGAAGAACATTCATCTTACTCTTAGCTTACTAGAGAGTTTCTATTATAAATGAGTAATAAATTTTGTTACCTAATTTCTTACATCTATCAAAATGATTGTATCACCTTTTATACCTTTTAATCTACATTTTAAAATGTTTATTGAAGGGCGCCTAGGTGGCTCAGTGGGTTAAGCCGCTGCCTTCGGCTCAGGTCATGATCTCAGGGTCCTGGGATCGAGTCTCGCATCGGGCTCTCTGCTCGGCAGGGAGCCTGCTTCCCTCTCTCTCTCTCTGCCTGCCTCTCTGTCTACTTGTGATCTCTCTCTGTCAAATAAATAAATAAAATCTAAAAAAAAATAAAATGTTTATTGATATGATAATCACATTAATTGATTTTAAAATACTAAATTGACCTTACATTTCTTGACTAACCCCATCTTATCATGCTGAATCCAACTTTTTATTGCTGGATTAAATTTTATCAGATACATATTTAGAATATTTTCTCCCATTCTGTGGATTGTCTTCTTATTCTCTTGATGATGTCTTTCACAATGTGGAAATTTTTAATTTAATGAAGTCCAGCTTATCAGTTATTTCTTTCATACATCATGCTCTTGGTGATGTAGCTAAAAAGTCATCACCAACCCACAATCATATTGATTTTTTCTATGCTATTTTTCCAAGAG
Organism: Lutra lutra; assembly: GCF_902655055.1. Classification (NCBI taxonomy): domain Eukaryota; kingdom Metazoa; phylum Chordata; class Mammalia; order Carnivora; family Mustelidae; genus Lutra; species Lutra lutra. Next base: position 120,964,580 of record NC_062280.1, on the reverse strand, counting down.
TTTTATAGTTTTGTGTTTTACATTTGTCTGCAATCCATTTTGAATTAATTTTTGTGAAAGATAGAAGGTCTGTCCTCTAGATTCATTTTTTTGGGAAAGTGGATTTCTTTGTTCCAGCTCCTTTTGTTAAAAAGACTATCTTTAGGGGAGACAAGATGGCGGAGAACTAGGAGGAGGCGCTGTTTCAACCTGTACACTAAAGTGAACTGATTACCTACCAAACAACTCTGATCACCCATGAAATCAGCCTGAGATTAGAATTTTACATGTCTGGATCTCTACAAGGGCAGAAGACACCAGTGGACAGGTAAAGCAGAGTAGGAACGTAGGACTGATATCGAAAGGTAAACAAAAGAGAGAGGGAGCCACCAGAAGTGAGTCATTGGAAAGTAATACACCAATAAGAGAGTGCCCTGCGAATAGGGACCAGCATTAACTTGGAGTCTGGTTGAAAGCACTCAAAAAGAGCAAAGGATCACGGGGTGGGAAGTTGTAGGAAGCGGAGCAGCTAGGGACAGGAGCTTAAGTCCCCAGACTGAGGACAGCCACCCCTGGCGCTGAGCCAGAGAGAGTGCGGCAAAGAAACCAGGTCTTGGTCCCTGAGCCTCGAGCATGCCTGAGAGTGCCTGGGCGGGGGCTCCTGGGAGGGGCTGGAAACCTCGCCAGCTAGCAGAACCATGGCCTTTTTGCACTTCCCAGGCACATGCAGCACAGCGCTATCAGAGTCTGAGTTGCATCCCACCCTCTCCCCCTGAGAGAGGTGCGTGCAGGCGCCAGCCCAGTGCTCTCGGACCCAGAGAGTCTGAGCACTCCCAGCCTGGACCAGCAGGAAAACCTCAGTGTGTGATCACTGCTCGGAACCTCTCTGGTGGTCAGGGGCTGGCCAGACAGCTGCTATTGTCATGGTTTTGGGTATAAGCAGGAGTTCCTGTGTCCTCAGGGACCACAACGGGGAACATGCTCTGCCAGTGGCCAAGGGGGAATTTATGTGCTCTGAAGCATCCAGAGGGAATAGACTGAGGCTTCTCTCTGAGAGAGGTCTGGGTGTAGTTTGCTTTCCTCTAAACCTCTAAAAACCATCAAAAGCTGTCAAGGCAAGAGAAAACAAAAGAACAAACAAACAAAAAAACCCTCTAAAGAACAAAAGCCTGAAAAACCGGTTTCCTCAGAGCTCACCCCCTTGAGGGGGGCAGGAGGATTTAACTTAGGGAACACTTCTTGAAAACCCACGTGGGAGACCCCTCCCTGAGAAAGTCAACCGGAGAAAAAAAAAAGGACAAGAGAACAACCACCACGACTTCATATGTACAATTTTTATTTTTAATTTCTTCCCATTATTCTGGTTCATTTTTTTATAGATAATTTTTTAACCTATTTACCATCACAGTGAGATGCCCAGTACATCAAATTCCATATTAATCTTTTAACCTGAACGTTTTGATACATATACCCATGTTTTTCTTTTGCTTTTCTATTTTTTAATTTTTAAAAATTTTAGTTCAGTTTAGTTCATTCATTTTTTTCTTTTTATTTTTTAATATTCATATAGAGTTAAACTTCAAGGTAATCCCTTTTCCCCAATCAATGCTACCCCTATAGGTAAACCAATTTTTAATCCCCCTTTATCTTAGGAAAGTTGAGTCCTTTAACAAAGATATCAAGATACATCCAGGAAGAATCAAAATAACCTTCCTCACCCACACTGAGAATTTATAACTATGCTCCCATATTTTTCTTCTGCCAGTGTTTCTGTGTATTTGTGTTTGTCCTGGTAGTATATAAATCTTATACTTGGGGTTCTTTTTGACGAAGTTCTTTTTTTGTTTTGCTTTAATATACACATATATATATATATATATATATATATATATATATATATATATTCTCTTGACATCTACTTTTATCAGTCTTTTTGTTTGTCTGTTTTTGTTTGTATACTTCATAAATCTTACCTTGGGGTCCTTTTGGGCTGGGCCTTCTCTTTTATTTTACCTTTCTTTTTTTTCCCATCTCTCTCTCTCTTTTTTCTTTTTTCTCTTTCTTTTTTCTTTCATTTGGGTAGGGACTCTTGATTGTTCAGAAGCATTCCAGGGTGCACCTTGACTGCACCATGGTCGATACATCCAGCTACATCCATTCAGCCATCTCTCACCAAAATGATTAGGAGGAGGAATGCCCAACAAAAGAAAAATTCAGAGGCTGGGCCTTCTGGAACAGAGCAAATAGCTATCAACATAGACAATATGTTGGAAAGGGAATTCAGGCTAACAATTATCCAGGCAATAGCTAGGTTGGAGAAAGTAATGGATGACAAAATGGAATTGATTAGAGCAGAACTGAAAGCCACCAGGGATGATGTTCACAATGTTAGGGCAGAACTGAAAGCCACCAGGGATGATGTTCAAAATGTTCTCAATGAGTTCCAATCCAATCTAAATTCTCTCAAAGCTAGGGTAACTGAGACAGAAGATAGGATTAGTGATCTGGAGGACAAACAGATAGAGAGAAAGGATCAGGAGGAAGCCTGTAACAAACAGTTTAAAAGCCATGAAAACAGAATTAGGGAAATAAATGACGCCATGAAATGTTCCAATGTCAGAATTATTGGAATCCCTGAAGGGGAGGAGAAAGAAAGAAGACTAGAAGATATAGTGGAACAAATTCTCCATGAAAATTTTCCCAGTCTCATGAATGGAACCAGCATTCATGTACTAGAGGCAGAAAGGTCTCCCCCAAGATTATAGAATCTAAAAAAAAAAAAAAATCAAGGCACCTGATAGTAAAATTGAGAAATCGTAATTGTAGACACAATCTCTTGAAAGCAGCTAGGATGAAGAAGCTCCTTACATACAGAGGAAAGCCCATCAGAATAACGTCAGACCTGTCCACAGAAACCTGGCAAGCCAGAAAGGGCTGGCAAGACATATTTAGGGCACTAAATGAGAAGAACATGCCAAGAATACTTTATCCAGCAAGACTGACATTCAAAATGGATGGAAAGATAAAGAATGTCCAAGACCGGCAAGGCTTAAAAGAGTATGCGACCACCAAGCTGACACTGCAGGAAATATTAATCAGGGTTCTATAGAGATGAAAAATACTAGGAATATAATTGGACAGAAGTATGGAGAAAATCTACTGAAAGAAAGACTTCAAAGGCAACACAATGTCAATAAAAACCTATCTATCAATAATCACTCTCAATGTGAATGGCCTAAATGCACCCATAAAATGACACAGGGTTGCAGATTGGATAAAATGACAGGACCCATCCATATGTTGTCTACAAGAGACCCATTTCTAATCTAAGGATATACCCAGACTGAAAGTGAAGGGATGGAGAAGCATCTTTCATGCCAATGGGCCTCAAAAGATGGCTGGGGTAGCAATTCTCATATCAGATAAATTAGATTTTAAACTAAAGACTGTAGTCAGAGATACAGAAACACTACATCATTCTTAAAGGGACTATCCACCAAGATGATCTAACAATTGTAAATATCTATGCCCCCAATATGGGAGCAGCCAATTACATAAGAAAACTATTAATCAAGATAAAGAGTCATGTTGATATGAATACATTAATAGTAGGAGATCTTAACATGCCTCTCTCAATAATAGACAGATCATCCAAGCAGAAAATCAATAAAGAAACAAGAGCATTGAATGACACATTGGACCAGATGGACCTCATAGATACATACAGAACATTCCACCCTAACACAACAGAATACTCATTCTTCTCATGTGCACATGGAACCTTCTCCAGAATAGGCCACATACTGGGCCACAAATCAGGACTCAAACTATACCAAAAGACTTAGATTATTCCCTGCATATTCTCAGATCACAATGCTTGAAACTGGAGCTCAATCACAAAGAAAAGTTTGGAAGGAACTCAAACACCTGGAAGCTAAAGACCACCTAGCTTAAGAATGCTTGGATCAACCAGGAGATCAAAGAAGAATTAAACAATGCATGGAAACCAATGAGAACGAAGACAATTTGGTCCAAAACCTATGGGATACAGCAAAGGCAGTCCTAAGAGGGAAATACATAGCCATCCAAGCCTCCCTCAAAAAAATTGAAAAATCCAGAATACACCAGCTGTCTCTACACCTTAAAGTACTGGAGAATCAACAACAAATTAAACCAACTTCCCACATCAGAAGGGAAATAATCAAAATTAGACCAGAGATCAATGAGATAGAAACTAGAGATAGAGTAGAATGTATCAATGAAACTAGAAGCTGGTTTTTTGAAAGAATCAATAAAATCGATAAACCATTGGCCACACTAATCCAAAAGAAAAGAGAGAAAGCTCAAATTCATAAAATTATGAATGAAAAGGGAGAGATCACAACTAACACCAAGGAAGTAGAAACAATCATCAGAAGTTATTATCAACAGTTATATGCCAATAAGCTGAGCAACCTAGATGAAATGGATGCATTCCTGGAAAACTATAAACTCCCAAAATTGACCCTGGAAGAAATTGACAACCTGAATAGACCGATGTCTAGTAACGAGATTGAAGCAGTGATCAAAAACCTCCCAAAAAACAAGAGCCCAGGACCTGACGGATTCCCTGGGGAATTCTACCAAACTTTCAAAGAGAAATATCACCTGTTCTCCTGAAGCTGTTTCAAAAAATTGAAGCAGAAGGAAAACTTCCAGACTCTTTCTATGAAGCCAGCATTACCCTGATCCCCAAACCAGGCAAAGACCCAACAAAAGAGGAGAATTTCAGACCAATATCTTTGATGAATATGGATGCTAAAATTTTCAACAAGATCCTAGCAAACAGGATCCAACAACACATTAAAAAGTTTATCTACCATGACCAGGTGGGATTCATCCCTGGGCTACAAGGATGGTTCAACATTTACAAATCAATGTGATAGAAGAAATCAATAAGAGAAGAGAAAAGAACCACATGGTCCTCTCAATTGATGCAGAAAAAGCATTTGACAAAATCCAGCATCCGTTCCTGATTAAAATGCTTCAAAGTATAGGGATAGAGGGAACATTCCTGAACTTCATAAAATCTATGAAAGGCCCACAGCAAATATCATCCTCAATGGGAAAAAGCTCTAAGCCTTCCCGTTGAGATCAGAAACCTTGTCATGACAAGATTGCCCACTCTCACCACTCTTGTTCAACATAGTATTAGAAGTCCTAGCAACAGCAATCAGACAGCAAAGAGAAATAAAAGGTATCCAAATTGGTAATGAAGTAGTCAAACTTTCTCTTCACTGATGACATGATATTTTATATGGAAAACCCAAAAGACTCTATCCCCAAACTGCTAGAACTCATACAGCAATTTGGTAATGTTGTAGGATTTGGTACAGAAATCAGTTGCTTTCTTATACACCAACAATGAAAATACAGAAAGGGAAATTAGAGAATCGATTCCATTTACTATAGCACCAAGAACCATAAGATACCTGGGAATAAATCTAACCAAAGAGATAAAGGATCTGTACTCGAGGACCTACAGCACACTCATGAAAGAAATTGAAGAAGACGCAAAAAGATGGAAGAACATTCCATGCTCTTGGATCGGAAGAATAAACATTGTTAAAATTTCTATACCACCTTGAGCAACTCTACCTTAAATGCCATCCCGACCAAAATTCCACTGGTATTTTTCAAAGAGCTGGAGCAAATAATCCAAAAATTTTTATGGAATCAGAAGAGACCCTGAATTGCTAAGGAAATGTTGAAAAAGAAAAACAAAACTGGGGGCATCACGTTACCTGATTTCAAGCTTTACTACAAAGCTGTGACCACCAAGATAGCATGGTACTGGCATAAAAACAGACTCATAGACCAGTGGAATAGAGTAGAGAGCCCAGATATGGACCCTCAACTCTATGGGCAAATAATCTTCAATAAAGCAGGAAAAAATATACAGTGGGGAAAAGACAGTCTCTTCAATAAATGGTGCTGGGAAAATTGGACAGCTACATGTAGAAGAATGAAACTCGACCATTCTCTTAAACCATACACAAAGATCAACTTGAAATGGATAAAAGACCTCAACATGAGACAGGAATCCATCAGAATCCTAGAGGAGAACATAGGCAGTAACCTCTTCAATATCAGCCACAGCAACTTCTTTCAAGATATGTCTCCAAAGGCAAAGGACACAAAAGCAAAAATGAACTTTTGGGACTTTATCAAGATCAAAAGCTTCTGCACAGCAAAGGAAACAGTCAAGAAAACAAAGAGGCAAACCACAGAATGGGAGAAGATATTTGCAAATGACAGTATAGACAAAAGGTTGATATCCAGGATCTATAAAGAACTTCTCAAACTCAACACACACAAAACAGATAATCATGTCAAAAAATGGGCAGAAGATATGAACAGACACTTTTCCAGTGAAGACATTCAAATGGCTAACAGACACATGAAAAAATGTTCATCATCACTAACCATCAGGGAGATTCAAATTAAAACCCCATTGAGATACCACCTTACACCAGTTAGAATGGCCAAAATTAGCAAGACAGGAAACAACATGTGTTGGAGGGGATGTGGAGAAAGTGGAACCCTCTTACACTGTTGTGGGAATGCAAGTTGGTGCAGCCACTTTGGAGAACAGTGTGGAGATTCCTCAAGAAATTAAAAATAGAGCTTCCCTATGACCCTGCAATTGCACTACCGGGTATTTACCCCAAAGATACAGACGGAGTGAAAAGAAGGGCCATCTGTACCCCAATGTTTATAGCAGCAATGGCCACGGTCGCCAAACTGTGGAAAGAACCAAGATGCCCTGCAACGGATGAATGGATAAGGAAGATGTGGTCCATATACATTATGGAGTATTATGCCTCCATCAGAAAGGATGAATACCCAACTTTTGTATCAACATGGATGGGACTGGAAGAGATTATGCTGAGTGAAATAAGTCAAGCAGAGAGAGTTGATTATCATATGGTTTCACTTATTTGTGGAGCAAATAACATGGAGGACATGGGGAGATGGAGAGGAGAAGGTAGTTGAGGGAAATTGGAAGGGGAGATGAACCATGAGAGACTATGGACTCTGAAAAACAATCTGAGGGTTTGCAGGGGCGGGGGGTGGGAGGTTGGGGGAGCCAGGTGGTAGGTATTACGGAGGGCACATATTGCATGGAGCACTGGGTGTGGTGCATAAACAATGAATTCTGTTACCATGAAAAGAAATTAAAAAAAAAAAAAAAGACTATCTTTCTACCATTGAATAGAATAGCTTTTGATCCTTTGTTAAAGGTAAGTTGACTATATCTTACATATAGTTGACTATATCTCTCTGGGTCTATTCTGGGCTGTCTATTCTGTTCCACTGACCTATTTGTCTCTCCTTTCACCAATACCACACTGCTTGATTATTGTAGCTTTATAGTAGGTCTTGAAGCTGGTAATATCAGTTCTTTGACTTTGTTTTTCTTTTTCAATATTATGTTGGCTATGTTGAGTCTTTTTTCTCTATATATAAGCTTTAGAATCAGTTTGTCAATATTCAATGAATAATTTGCTGGGTTTTGATTCGGATTGTATTGACTCTGTAGATTGAATCTCAAGGAACTTACATCTTGACAATATTGAAGAGATATTTAGTTATTTGATTCTTTCAACAGACTTTTGAGTTTTCTTCATATACAACTTGAATATATTTTGTTAGATTTGTACCAAAGTATTTCATTTTGGGGGGAGTGTTAATGTAAAATGGTATTGTGTTATTAATTAAAAATTCCAATCATTTATTACTGATGTGCAGGAAAACAATTGACTTTTGTATTTTAACCTTGCAACCTTGCTATAATTGTATATTAATCCAGGAGCTTTTTTGTCACTTCTCTTAGACTTTCTATATAGAAAATTATTTCATCTGTGAACAGACACTTTTAGTTCTTGTTTCCCAATGTGTATATCTTTGATCCCCTTTTCTTGTCTTAGTGCATTAACTAGGTCTTCCAATAAGGTGTTGGAAGGAGTGGTAAAAGGGGACATCATTGACTTTTTCCTGATCTTAGAGGAAAAGATTTTAGTTTCTCACCATTAAATGTAATATAAGTTGGGTATTTTTGTGGATATTCTTTATCAAGTTGAGAAAACACTATTATTACTAGTTTGCTGAGAGTTTTAATCATGACTAAGTGTTGGATTTTATCAAATATGTATTTTTAAAATGCTTCTTTTATAGGCATTATATAATTGGATTTTTCCCTTTATTTTTCTTAATTTGCATGTAATTGACATATACCATTATGTTAGTTTCAAGTACACAACATAATGATGCAATACTTGTATATGTTGTGAAATGATCACCACAATAAATTTAGTTAACATCTATTACCATCCATAGTTAAAATTTATTTTCCTGTGATGAAATTTTTCAGATATATTCTTTTAGCAACTTTCAAATATATAATAGATAATTATTAATTGTAGACTTCATGTTGTACATTATATCCCAGGACTTATTTTGTAGCTGGGAGTTTATATTTTCAACACCCTACTTCCATTTTATCCATCCCCCCCTTTCTCTTTCTGCCTCTGGTAACCACCAAACTATTGTCTATATCCATGAGTTCAGGTATTTTTTAATTTCTTATTTGTTTTCTTGGTTTTTGTCTTTTAATTTTTAGATTCCACATATAGTGAGATCATGCAATATTTTTCTTTCTGTGTCTGCCTTATTTCACTCAGCAAAATGCCCCTCAAGTTCCATCCATATTGTTGCAAATGGCAAGACTTCTTCTTCTACATGGCTAAATAATACCCCATTTTGTGTGTATGTATGTGTGTGTGTATCCTATCCATGAACATGAAATATTTCTTCATTTATTTAGTTATTCCTTGAATTCTTTCATCAGACTTTTATAGTTTTCTTCATACAGATCTTGAACATATTTTGTTATATTTGTACCTAAATATTTCATTTTTGAGGGTGTGGGGAGCTCTACTTCTTACCCAGCAGCAAGAAAATGCATCTAGGCAGAAAGTTGGAGTGACCATGGGATGAATTTGGAGTTTAACTAATGTATTATGCTTTTCTCTAAGATTCCATTCATGTGCTGCTTGCTGTTCAAAGCATGAAAAATGTTACCTTATATATTTTTCCCACTGTTACAGTTTTTACCAAGAATGCAAGTACTGTGCCATTTATTTTCTTATTTCTGGAAGCAGAAGTTTCACTGTGTATTCTTGTACATTATTCATTAATTAGACACAAATTTCCTATGTCAAACACTGCTAGGATTCTGGAAACATAGAGTCCAAAAGAAATTGACCAAACTCCATCCCTCATAGAGCTTATTCTTTGTGGATGACAAACAAGAAAATGAATGGACAAGTAAAGAGATGATTTAAAAAATCTGTAAAGAAAAAAAGAACAATATGAAGGCAAGTCAGGGTTTTATGGGCGACTACAGTAAGATAATCAAGGTAGGCTTTTAAAAGAGTTTATATTTAAGCTGGTCCTTAAAATATGAGGAGACAGATATTTTAGGAAAAATTGTTTAGTTAAGAAACAACAGTTGCACAGATTCTTTTTAAAATATTTTATTTAAATTCAATTAGACATCATTAATTTCAGATGTAGTGTTCAATAATTTATCAGTTGCATTTACCAACCAGTGCTCATCACATGCCCTACTTAATACCTGTTACTTGGTTGCCCCATCCCCCTACCCACTCCCCTCCAGCAACCCTCAGTTTGTGTTTTATAGTTAAGAGTCTCTAATTGTTTTTCTCCCTCTCTGATGATTTCCCCTTCAGTTTTCCCTCCCTTACTCTATGATCTTCTGAGCTATTTCTTATATTCCACATAGGAGTGAAACCATATGATAGTTGTCTTTCTCTGTTTGACTTACTTTGCTCAGCATAAAACTCTCCAGTTCCATCCATGTCAAGGTAATTGGTAAATATTTATCCTTTCTGATAGCTGAGTAATATGCCATTCTCTGTGTGCGTGTGTGTGTGTGTGTATGTGACATCTTGTTTATACATTCATTTGTCAATGGACATTTCAGCTCTTTCCATAGTTTGGTTGTTGTGGATATTTCTGCTATGAACATTGGGGTGCAGGTGTCCATTTGGATCACTACATTTGTATTTTTGGGATAAATACATTGTAGTGTAATTTTTGGGTCATAGGGTAGCTCTATTTTTTAACTTCTCAAAGAACCTCCATACCGTTTTCCAGAGAGACTGCACCAGCTTGCATTCCCACCAAATTGTAAGAGGGTTCCCCTTTCTCTGCATCCTTGACAACTATTTGTTGTTTCCTGTCTTGTTAATTTTAGCCATTCTGATGGGTATGAAATGGTATCTCATCGTGGTTTTGATTTGTATTTCCCTGATGCCAAGGGATGTGGAGCATTTTCTCATGTGTCTGTTGGCCATTTGTATATCTTCTTCGCAGGAATGTCTTTTCATGTCTTCTGCCCATTTCGATTGGATTATTTGTTTTTTGGGTGTTAAGTTTGAGAAGTTCCTTATAGATCTTGGATACTAGCCCTTTATCTGATATGTCATTTGCAAATATCTTCTCCCATTCTGTAGTTGTCTTTTGTTGTTGTTGTTCACCATTTCCTTTGCTATACAGAAGCTTTTTATCTTGATGAAGTCTCAGTAGTTCATGTTTGCTTTTGTTTCCCTTGACTTTGAAGACATGCCTAGCAAGAATTTGCTGCAGCCAAGGTCAAAGATCTTGCTGCCTGTGTTCTCCTCTAGGATTTTGATGGATTCCTGTCTCACATTTAGGTATTTCATCCATTTTGAGTTTATCTTTGCTTATGGAATAAGGAAATGGTCCAGTTTCATTCTTCTATCTGTGGCTGTCCAATTTTCCCAGAACCTTTTATTGAAGTGACTATCATTTTTCCATTGGATATTCTTTCCTGCTTTGTTGAAGATTCGCTGACCATAGAGTTGAGGGTCCATACTGTCTTGATGACTACAGCTTTGTAATATAGCTTGAAGTCTGGCATTGTGATGCTACCAGTTTTGGTTTTCTTTTTCAACATTCTTCTGGCTACTCAGATTTTAGGATTATTTGTTCCAGCTCTGTGAAAGACGATGATGGTACGTTCATAGAGATTACATTGAATGGCACCATAGACACTTTAACAATATTTATTCTTTCAATCCATTTTCTGGCTATTCAAATTTTAGGATTATTTGTTCCAGCTCTGTGAAAGATATTGATGGTATGTTGATAGAGATTACATTGAATGACACCATAGACCCTTCAACAATATTTATTCTTTCAATCCATGAGCATGGAGTGTTTTTGCATTTCTTTCATCTTAGTTTCTTTCATAAGTGTTCTGTAAATTTTAGAGTACAGACCCTTTACCTCTTTGGTCAGGTTTATTCCTAGGTATCTTATGGTATTTGGTGCAATTATAAATGGGATCAATTCCTTGATTTCTCTTTCTTTTGTATCATTGTTAGTGTATAGAAATGCAACTGTTTTCTGTGGATTGATTTTATAACCTGCAGCATTACTGAATTGCTGTATGAGTTCTAATAATTTGAGGATGGAGGTTTTTTTGCGTTTTTCACTAAAGTATCACGTCATCTGTGTAAAGTGAGATTTTGACTTTTTCTTTACCAACCTAAATGCCTTTTATTTCTTTTTGTTTTCTGATTGCTGAAGCTAGGACTTCTACTACTATATTGAGCAACAGTGGTGAGAGTGGCTATCCCTGTCCTGCTCCTGACATTAGGGAAAAACTCTCAGTTTTTCCTCATTGAGAATGATATTAGCTGTGGGCTTTTCATAGATGGCTTTTGTGATATTGAGGTACGGTTCTTTTATCCTTATACTGTGGAGAATTTTAATCAAGAAAGGATTCTGTATTTTGTCAAATGCCTTTTCTGCATCAATTGAGACTATCATAAGGTTTTTGTCCTTTCTTTTATTAATGTGATGTATCACGTTGATTGATTTGTGAATGTTGAACTACCCTACTTGCACAGATTCTTAAGTAAGAAAGAACCTAGAATTTGGAGAAACAGAATCATGCCCTGATTCTTTTTTCATATGTTGATCTGTAGTTAACTAAAATATTTTCTTGTTAATACTCATTTTTAAAAAGAATTTTCCTTTTGGGTGTTCCCTTCTGCCTCCTATAAGTCAGTTTGATAGTGATATTATCTTTTGGTTTTGGGTAACCTCTCCTGCTTCTTCATTTCTGGGCACTAATTATAATAACCTTTGGTTTGTAAAGACTATAAATGAGAAGTGCCTGATAGAAATGTTTATGTGTGCACATGTGCATGCTTTTATTACTGCCCATGATGGTATTATCCATTCTGGATCCATTCTCTGTGAAAACACAGAGAATAGGGGGATGTTGGCAAAGCTGACCTTAAACAAAGACAGTTATAAAGGACTTTAAGGGATGCTAGAAGGCTCTGGTTCTAAATTATTCCTGTTAGAATGACTTCATTCAGAAAGTGAAGAATATTCATGGATATTCATAATATATTTTGGATCTGAAATCATAGATCTTTCAGAATAAAGTCTTAGGTTTTACCTATTATTTCCTATTTACACTTTCTTTATCTTTGAGATAATCCTTTGGATCTGAGAACATTTTTGGGTTCTCATTGAAATGCAAATACCTTTGGAAGGTATAACCTATTAAACCATTTTTAACCAACTAGCAGGGATTATTTCCTTACCTGTAATGCACTGAAGGGGCAAGGCCAATAGGAAAGAGACACATTCCTAAGGAAGTAGAGGCCTCTGAAAGATGAATTGGAAGGATGAAGACAAATATCTCATTTAAACAGGTACACTAATATTAAAGCTATTGTTGAGTTGCTGTGAAATTTAATGAGAAAACATTCATGAAACACTGAGCCTATAGCCTGGCATATTGGAGACTGCTCAGCAGATGGATACAATTTATTGACTCTCTAGACTGTTCAAGAGAAAGATTAAAATGTCATAGGCAAGCAAATTCTAGATAAATGATGATAACATTAAGGCAAATGAGTGAGATGGCATAACCTTTTGGTTCTATTTTTCTTTGGTATTATCAAAGTAATTTTGAAAAATGATAAATGCCTGGCACAACTTTTAAATTTTTTTTTTTTAAAGATGAGTTTTTTTTTTTTAAGACTTTATTTATTTATTTGACAGATAGAGATCACAGTAGGTAGAGAGGCAGGCAGAGAGAGAGAGGAGGAAGCAGGCTCCCTGCCGAGCAGAGAGCCTGATGCGGGGCTCGATCCCAGAACCCTGAGATCATGACCTAGAGCTGAAGGCAGAGGCTTAACCCACTGAGCCACCCAGGTGCCCCACAACTTTTAAATTTAACGTAAAATTTCCATCATGTGCCAATCATCATAAAATTAGTAATTTGTATTATAGTACAATTTAAAACTTAAAATACATGGGCACCTGGGTGACTCAGTTGGTTAAGTGGTCAACTCTTTGGTTTTGGCTCAGGTCATGATCTCCAGGTCATGAGATCGAGCCCCATGTCAGGCTCCATGCTCAGTGTGTAGTCTACTTGAGATTCTTTCCTCCTCTTGCTTCCTTCCCCTCTGCTCCTCCTACACTGCTCACCCTCACTCTCATTCTCTTTCTAAAATAAATAAATAAATAAAATATTTAAAATTTAAAATACAAATGTTATATCATTTTTAAAATGAATCACATATAATCTAGATACCATATGACTTAGTATTCACTATTATCTGTAAAAGTACATACACAAACTTTTTTTATCCAATTTTCTGAGATATAATTGACATATAATATTGTCCAAATTAAAGGTGGACAATGTGTTGATTTGACAAACTTACGGTCATATAATTACCATTTTTTTGTGTGCACCAAGAATTTGCAATCTTAGCAACTTTCAAGTGTATAATTATAATACAGTATCAGTAACTATAATCACCATGTTGTATCTTAGATCCTCAGAACCTATTCATCTTATAAATGGAAGTTTGTACTCTGATGAGCATCTCCCCATTTCTCCCACCCCAATCCCATCATAACCACTGTTCTATTCTGTTTCTACGCCTTCAGTTTTTTTAGATTTCCACATAAGTGAGATCATACAGTATTTGTCTTACTGTCTGACTTATTCACTTAGCATAATGTCCTCAAGATCCATCCATGTTGTTGCAAATAGCAGAATTCCCTTTTTTCACGTGGCTGAATAAGATTCCATTGTATGTTTACACCACGTCTTCTATATTCATTCATGCATTGATGGACCCTAAGGTTGTTTTGTTATCTTGGCTGATGAGAATAATACCACAGTGAACATGGCAGTACAGTTACCTCTTTGAGATCTTGTTTCCATTTCCTTTGGGTATATACCAAGAACTGAGATTGCTGGATCATATGGTAGTTTGTTTGTTTTGTTTTTTTTAATTTGTGAGGAACCTGCATACTATTTTTCACAATGTCTGCACTGATTTGCTGTCCCACCAAGGAATGCACAAGCATTCCCTTTTTTCCATGTCTTCATCAATGTGTGTTATTGCTTGTCTTTTTGATGGAAGCCATTCTAATAGGTGTGAAGTGGTATCTCATGGCAGTTTTGATTTGCTTTTCTCTGATGATTCATGAACTGCCTTTAACAGAAGGAAATTTTATATTGTTCAATTTCTATCTTAAAAGTATAGTCATTCTATTTTCCCTATAAAATTTTATTATATGGTAACTAATGACTTATTTTTGCTTGATAATCCCTTACTCAGCTTATCACAGTACTCTGCAAAAAATTTCTGTATATAAATTAAAAATAATTTATAATTTATTTCAAATAACCATGAAGCTCTAAGCAGTTTTCCTGGATTGAATTGTTACTATAATTATTAGTTACAAACAAGTAATCAACATATACATGTATTTGAATAAATAATTAGCAAAAAACAAAAGTACTTCTTTAATTAAAAAAATATCTGTTCTGAAGCTGGATGGAAGTTTTAACAATTTGTTCATATTATTAAAAGTAAATATTAATTATTGCTAGAATAGACAGAGTCCAGCATTGGTTCTGTACTTGTTTTTCATTTTTAGTAGCAAAACTTGCTTGAATGGATGGAAATAAAGTGACTTTGTTATGGCAGTTTTACTCAATTCTTTGAATTCCCTCTTAGTTATATGCCCCAAATTGCATAGTGATCAATCACCAAAAATTATTTTTTAATGACTTATGGATTGAAATTTCCACAGGTCCTTTCTCAAATTTGATGAAAGTGAGAATTTTACATGTTCTCCAAGCAAAGGATTTATTACCCACTCATTAGTCATTCACTTTTCTAAATACCTGCATCTATATTTCAAATTGTCCTTTAGATTGGAATCAGGGATAAAACCAAGATGTCTTTCTTGGGAAAACTGGGAGAAACTTAATAAGGTCAGGCCCACTAGGTTAGCTGGTAAATAAAGCACCCCCTACTGGCTTGCCGATAGCACATAACCCCAACTCCCAACCTGCTGCTAGATGGTACTTAGCATTTGCCGTAGGCAGAAAAATGTGTCCCCGTTTCCCAAAAGATGTCCATGCCTTAATTCCTGGAACCTGCAAATATGTTTCCTTACGTGCCAAAGAGATCATTAAAATTGCAGATGAGAGTAAGGTAACTAATAAACTGCCTTAAAAAAGGGAGAGTATCCTGGATTATCTAGGTGACCCAGTGTAGTCACAAGTGGGAGAGGGAGGCAGGAAAGTCAGTGTCAGAGAGATGCAAACTGCAGAGGATTTAACATGCCCTTGCTAGCTTTGAAAGTGGAGGAAGGAGCCCATGAACCAAGAATGTAATGCCTCTTAAACCTGGAAAAGCCAATCTCCCCTGGAACCTCTGCAAAGGGACACAGCCCTTGGTATTAGCCCCAGTGAGACCTGTATTGGACTTTTAACCTAAAAAATAAGTGTAAGACAAATTTGTGTTATTTTAAGCAGCTAAGCTTGTAGTAATTTCTTCCTGGAAACAAATAGACAACTGATACCATAAGTTAGGTCCTTCTGGAAAGTACATTTGATCTGTATGAGTTTGAAGGGGGTGGTCACTGACCAATATCAAGCCTCCAGGGATTCTGCCAGTTCCTTCCTGTAGCCACTTGTTAGCTGCTCAGTCTGGGCAGGGGTACCCCAGGTTTGTTAAAGCAAATTCCTTCCACTCGTTCAGGATGGTGTCTCTATTAGTTAATTTTACAGAAATGATATGCTCAAACAGGATGTTAAAATAGATTTCCCCTAATGCATTTGACTAGAATTCTCAATCTCAGTCCAGTCAATGTTCCTTCACTTAGGATTTATTGACAGAGAGATATGAAAAATGTGCCCAAATCCAAACAGGTTCTCAGGTTTGGGCTGAGAGTTCTATCTTTGAGCAGTGAGTTATGGAGCTGCCACATGTGAATGGCAATATATCTGTTCTGAACTTTGAGCAGATTTCATTCTGGAAAACGTCATTCCCCAGCTTTGTCCTTGACTGTGACACATGGAAGAATTATGTGGTATCCACCAAGGAAACATCTACTTCTGATGCATTTAATGGAATTTAACCTAAAGTTTATTTCATGAAGAATGGGCTCCTGTTGAGGTAGGAGTCCTGACTTACGATTCTATTAGTCCTCAGCTATAATATTAGTGAAAGTACAAAAGTGTGAAAGCCAAAATAAAAACCAAACCTATCTTTCTGTGCCTGACTCTAATGACATTTTATTTTAGAAGTCTGAAGGTAGTCTGGAAATTTGGGGTGGGAGAGATTGGGCAGAATGTTCTGACATTGAATTACTATAGAAAAGGCCATTGTTACTCTTACATGTCAATGGAGTGTAGCTGAAATGTAGTTCAGAATCCACATTCATCTTAGTGATAATATGCACACATGTATGCGTGTATATATCTACACATAATTTCCTATTACTTTAAATGGACTATATATAATCATTTTATGTATGCATACTATTCTAATCATATAATCTATATGTGTGTGCATCTGTGGTATGCATATATGTATGTGTGTGTATGTATGTATGCATATATACTGACAGGCACTCTGTAATTAGTTAATTAAATAAACGAGTGAGCCTTAGGCTTCATCTGGTTTAAGTCTTCATTTTACAAATGAGGGGGACATGAGTGGAGGGGGTAGAGTCCTTAGACATCAGACAGTTAACACTTTTGCTTACTTCAAAGTAATCTTAGATATTATAGTGGGAATAGAATTGACATTAATATCAGAGACATCAGCTGCTCTTTACAAGCTATTACATCTTGAGAGAGTTAATCTCTCCAAGACCAAGCTCCTTTTTAGTAGAATGAGAACAATTGTACATATGTCTCTGGAATGTTGTGACCATTTAAAGAGAAAATGCATTTAAAAGAGCTAATATTTTCTGCTGTGTTCTAAATAACTGTTAGTTTTCCCTTAAGCCTTGCTATTTCTTGGTGTAGTTTTGTAAGAAACACAGAGGGTTAAAGAAGCCTCAAGGGGAATTAAAACATGACTGAAGAGCCAGGTGTTGACAAGGAACAAAGACAACAAACGGTGACTTCTTCCATTTGTTTTGCTTATAGTCAATTCATAAAATGATGAAAAACAGAGACAACAGTGAGATCTCTGGGTTACTGGGATTAAGAATTTGTAGCCTGATCAAACAGGACAATTTGCATCTTACAGTAATGCAGATAAGGTACAGTTTCCTGCTTGAAACTATATATTCATTGTAACTTCTTGATGTTGACAATATGAATTCATATATGGATACTACTAGAAACCATGCTTTGAAAGGTGCGAAGAAATGACAAAATCATATAAAATGATAGGCCGTGGAAGGGTAGGGGCATTCTAAGGAAACATGACCAAGTCATAGTGAAGAAAGTTAACTTATTTGTAGCTACTGAACTATCAATTTTATATAGTTTGTGAGGGGATCTGTAAGTCTTTTGATTATGTGCAGTATTGAATTTATGTTCAAGTTCGCACAAGAAAGCATATTATTATGTAGTGATGGGGAAGAGCTGTTGCTCAAGTGTCTGAATATTTTATGAATCCCTATGTTGCTTCCATGCTACCTATGTAGAGGAAGTTGCTTTCAGAAACATTAAATATTTGTGTATTACAAATACTTGAAGTTAGTGTCAGAATCATTATTTGGATGCAGTTTTCCTTGAGAGCACCTGTCAAAGTAGGATTTTATAATTTTTTGTACTTATGTGTTCATTGCCATTGCTTCTTTTATGGTATAAGATTAATAATAGTAGTTTCTTTTCTACTTCTTCATTTCTTACATCCTGTATTTAGCCATAAATAGATGCTCAATAAATGCTCACTAAATAATGAATGATTCTTCTTCCTAGAGGGATATATGTTTTATTTGTCTCTATATCCAGTTTCTGGCTTTATACCTCCTGCTTGATTGATTGTCTTAGTCTATCTATGCATCTCTCTTAATCTATCTCCCACCTATCTATTTTGATATGGTATTTGAATAGCACCAGCAATCCACTTACCAGTTGCTGGCTCTGCCATGTATTATCCTACTGAGCCTGGATTCTTTACACATCAGATACCCAAAGGCTAATCATAACTAGATGGTCTGAGATCACTAGTTTTCTTTTAAAGACTGACTCACAAAAGTGCTAAAGACTAGAAAAGTTCAAATGATGTTATCTGTCTTCTCAGAATTTAGTAGCTGTTGAATGTATGATATGGTTTGAAAAAATTTTGTATGACTTGCTCAGGCTCCAGAAATATGTGAAATGCATTACTGATCACATTAATGGTTTGAACATAGAGAATTATTTCTAAGAGACTTTTTTTCCAGTCACGTACTAATGTGGTTTTATAAAAGGATTCTACATAAACCAGAAAGTGGCCTTAAAAACTCATACGCATTATGACTGCCTAGTCCTATTAACAATATGAGTTATGAGTAATAATATAAGCAAGAATATGAGAGTAACAATACAGAAAGCATCAGCAAGACACCAGTACTGCTATGTAAAAACATAATGAAAAAATTAAGCTTTTGAACTGATAGGATATTCATCTGCTATGGATTGAACTGCATCTCCCAAAATATGGTGAAGCTCTAATTCCCAATATAACTCTATTTGAAGGTAGGGCCATAGGACTTTAATAAAAATTAAATGGGGTAAGGTCCTGATATGATTGGATTAGTGTTATAAGAAGAGATACCAAAGAGCTTCCTCTAGCACAAGCCAGAGGTCATGCAGTGAGAAGGCACTTGGGACCCAAGGGGAGAGCTCTCACTGGACACCAGCCCTGCTGGTACCCCGATCTTGGACTTGCTGCCTCTAGAACTGTGAGAAAGTAATCTGTATTGCTCAATCAAAGCCCTTGGTGTTGGTTATGGTAGCCCAAGGTGACAACAATTTCCATGGAGCAGGGCCAGAAATGTGAGATTCATTTCTTTCTATTCATTAGAAATCCCTTTTTAAAAATGTTATTTCCTTACAGTTTCCTGTCTGAATCTTCCATCACACTGTCAACATCCTCACTTCGAGTCTCCCATGTAGGTGATGGTGAGAGCCCTGTCTCCCGGCGCCTGTAGTACTCTCCTTGCCTCCATTTATTATTATGTCATCTGTGGCCTCTTTCCAAAGGATACCATTGGTCATATTGTTCTTGTGCTTAAAACCCGTAAGTAGATACCCATTGTCAGAAGAACAAAATCCAATTTCCTTGAGTGGCACTAAACCCACCCTGTGCCAGCCCTCATGTGTCTGTAAACTCATCTCTTGCCATGTGGCTGGTGTTTTCTTTTTCTTTTTTTTTTTTTTTAAAGATTTTATTTGTTTATTTGACAGAGAGAGATCACAAGTAGGCAGAGGGGCAGGCAGAGAGAGAGAGAGGGATGCAGGCTCCCCAATGAGCAGAGAGCCCGATGCGGGACTCGATCCCAGGACCCTGAGATCATGACCTGAGCCCAAGGCAGAGGCTTAACCCACTGAGCCACCCAGGCACCCATGGCTGGTGTTTTCAATTCAGTATTTCAGACCTAGTGAACTATTGAAAATTTCTTAAAGTCATCTTTCTGTTTCAGATCACTGAAGTGTTTATTATACTGTGGGGCTAGTATTTGCCTGTAATTTCCTTTTCCTCTTTGCCTTCATTAAAAATATATTTATCTTTAAAAATTCAGCTTAGTTAAAATCACCTTTATAATACTGCTTTCCTTGACATTTTTGTATCCATATTGTTAAAACTGTCCACACCTTGTCTGTGTGTGTCTTTCCATAACAACTGGAGTATAACATGATCACAGCACCTGCCATTTTCTTTTTTTTTTAATTTTAAAGATTTTATTTATTTATTCATTTGAGAGGTAGTGAGAGTGAGAGTGAGAGAGAGAGTGCACAGAAGGAGAAGGAGAAGAAGACTCCCTGCTGGGTAGGGAGCCTGACACGGGGCTCAATCCCAGGATCCCAAGATCATGACCTGAGCTAAAGGCAAATGTTAAACCAACTGAGTTACCCAGGTACCCCATCACCTGCAATTTTCTATTTTTATGTACTTATTTGTCTAAATATTTATTCATGGCTATTATTTTGTCCCCATGTTACTCATTTATTTGTGTGATGAAATAAAAATGATTAATATGAGAGGCTTCTCAGACCTTTCTTCCCAAATACAAAAGGGAATTTTGAATGTGCTATGCCAATTCTTCTGTTACCTCCTTAAAAATTCTTCCAACTATAGAAGGAGGCAAGCTGTGTAAGTTACATAACCTGCTGAGAGACATGAACATATCCTGTACCGGTTATATAACATGCTGAGAGATAGTGGAGGGGACAGGACAATGAAAGATGGCCATTACCAAGCAGCAGACTGAGAATTGGGTCTATAATTATTCTATTCTTTTACTTTTCTCTTGCTCTAGAGACTGTTGTTGTTATGTCCCATTAGCCAAAATCAACCATAAAGAAGAGAGCTAGAGAGTCTACATGAGACCATCCACAGAAGAAAGATTTTCAAGGCGGAAAGCTGGAAGGGGAAAACAGAACATCCAGCATGAGAGAGCATCTCTTATGATCACCATCTAGAAATAGCCTAGAGTAGCATTCTTCTGAGTCTTGTTGATCTCATTAGAATCATTTTTGTTTTCTAAATCAATCCTTATGACCAACCCCTAAGCTTTCTTTGGGATAAATTTCTCTAGAAATGCATAAACTGTAGTATAGAAAGGTTGATGATTGAATAATAAATCAGTACTTTTTAGAAAGAGGATGAGAATGACTGCCAGGCAGTCATTTGCCCATCATTTCATTCAATGCATGGAAATAAATGATTTTAATGAATAGAAACATCAGTTTTTAAAATCTAGATTATAATTACTACAGTGCAATGTTGTGTATACAGAGCTATAGGATTTAAAAGCATGTTCAGGAGATATGAAAAACAGAACTAGTATTTAATCAATACCTCCAGTGTATCTTTAGC
This sequence comes from Lutra lutra, assembly GCF_902655055.1. NCBI lineage: Eukaryota > Metazoa > Chordata > Mammalia > Carnivora > Mustelidae > Lutra > Lutra lutra. Next base: position 120,943,131 of record NC_062280.1, on the reverse strand, counting down.
ATTACGTGCATTACATAATTTGATATTCATACAAGCCAGACAATTAGAATAATTTATAAAAATGACTTAGCTGGTAAGTGACAAATCTGGACTTCTATTTCATGGTTATCTTTTTTTTTAATGTAAAATTTTCAGACCTTGCTTTTAATTTCTCCTACCTTCCAGCTAAGAAGATATTTAAAAATCTTTAGGAATTCCTTATTGCATTAGAAAGAGCAAGTTATAATTTGTTATTGTACAAAATTTTAAAATGTATGTTCATTGTGATTACACAAATACAGCTCTGGTCTATTTGTGCCTAGGTGTAGTCTTTGTTATATAAATCCACTACTATTCCTGCAGCTCCGCTAAAATGCTTGTTGGTGACATGAAAGTGATAATTATTCCACCATAGTCTTGTATATAGAGTAGCATTTCCCAGATGTGTTCTGTGAGATGCTTGTTCTTCTTTTTTTTTTTTTTTTTTGTAATTGTGTTATGTTAGTCGCCACTTCATTAGTTTTTTATGTAATGTTCCATGATTCACTGTTTGCATATATCACTCAGTATTCTATGCAATATGCGCCCTCCTTAATACCCATCACTGGGCTTACCCATCTCCCTCACCCACCTCCCCTGTAAAACCCTCAGTTCATTTCCTGGAGTCCATAGTCTCTCATGGTTCATCTTCCCCTATGATTTCCCCCCCCTTCATTTTTCCCTTCCTTTTTCTTTAACATGCTCAGAGCTGTGATCATATAGGCTTGAGGAATTATATTTTAAAAAGTCTAGAAATTCTCTTTGTTCTGAATTTTTCAGAGTCTTTAAATAATAATGTTCATTGTGAATCTGTAAGAAGGAGATGTGTTATGCAGGCATTTCCAAACTTATTTGAGCACATTTTTTTTTTAATAGAAAACCCACTTATATTCACCTGGAGTTTTGCTCAGAAGAACAGTTTGTGAAACAGCAGTTTAACTGTAATAGGAAAGACCTGTCCTCCCATTTTTTGACTTAATCACCACCAGAATCAAATAAGGAAACAGAGGCTTATGTGTGTTAATAATATGCTCACAATTTTTCCCCAAAGTACAGCTTTCTAAAACATGAATATGTCACACAACTTAAAAAATCTATACATATAATTTAGATCTATAGTGGAAGAGGGCCACTTCATGGTTATATCATGTCTTCTTTTATTTTGAATTAAATGATTTGCAATTCCATCATATAAAAATCTGCCTTTTCTTGTACCCCTTTTACAATTTTTCTTCCCCTACACAAATCAAATGCAGAAAAATTTTGAATTTTTAAAGGAATTTCTATAAGGAAAAATAACTGATAGATTACTTGTATTATTTTCAGGGTTTGATCCAGAAGAGTTGTAATGAGGGGTATTTTCAAAGTATTTTTATTTCAAGTCATAATTTTCGAAACTAGTGCCAGATTTTGTCTATATTCAGAGATGCCTTATATTCATCACATGAGGCTGTGTTTTTCTTTTGGATATAATAGAATGTTATTTGGGCAATGCCTTCTGAATAAGCTTGATTAGCATACTCATAATAGCATTCTTGGCTCAACATAAAGTCTAATTATAAAGTCACACTATTGTGTTCTTGGCCATTTCAGAAAATGGAATACAAAGTATGTATTAAACAATGGAATCATTGACTCAGGCATATTTCATCCTAGTGCAAACATTCACAGGATGAAGAAACTCTAGTATATTTACCAAAAATGTGGTGATCTTATAACTTTTTCTTAGTTATGGTTACAAATGTTGTAAATATGGTTAGGGTACAAATAAGGCCATATTCCTTTTAATGATCAAATTAACATGACTTTGAGCTCTTGTGAAAGCATTTATATTCTCCAAGTTTTCCTTACATGGTAGGAAAGATCAGCCTAGTTAGTAAAATCAGGACAGTCTGTCATGGAGTCACTCTGTCCCTTGATTCATGCAGGCTGGTTTCATGTTCTGACAGGAGCATCCATCTCATTAACTTCAACTCCTAGAACCTTCTCATCAGTTCATTTGGTGCTCAGAAGTAGGTCTCACCCAGGTATAGGCTCACGATCAGCATGAGGACTTGCTTTTAACTGTGGGACCAAGATGACATCCTGTGATATCCCAAGAACAAGGTGGGTCCATGCCAAAGGAAATTAACATGCTGTCCCAAGAGATCAAAGCTACAACATTCCCACATGCCAGTTTCTGAACCCAACCAGACAAAAAGAAATTTCCTTTTTATGGGAACCCAACCACACATACTTTATTCTAAAAACAACACCAGAATTATGAAAGAACACATAATTATATAGTCAAATTTGACTCATAGCAGGCAGTGTTTGTGTTTTGTGTTACTGAAGCTATGTCCTCTGGCTGGTGTACTCTGATATGTTGGTATAAAGTACAGAACATTAGAACTAAAAGTTGCCTTAGATACAACCTACTGAGTTTGCAGATGACAAGGAGAGAGATAAGTATAAATGTTTGTTCAATAAAGGAGTGGCACAATTCTAAAGTGGCATTCAAAGACACATTAGCAATTCTCAAGCTTTATTAATCGAATAAACCTACATTTTCTTATTAATCAGACCTAAAAATCATTAGCACAAACTCCATGAGAATCAGGAAATAGATGGTATATGAACTTACTTAAGAGGTAAAACATAATTAACACTGAATGAGACCAGTATCAATTTAAAGTAAAACTATTCTAAAACTTTATGTTATCATGCTGCTTAAAACATGCTTTTAAAATGTTTTCATATCTTATTTTTAGAAGATATGGATTATTATTCATTTGGATATTTTTAATAGACAAAGAGCAAAAATAGAGCAAAAGAATTTTCCAAATTCAGCTTAAATTTTGGTTGCTATTATGTAACATCACCCCTAAAAGTAGGGATCAATAAAACTGGCACGTAGAAATATTAACAAAGAACCGTGGTGCTCTCTGGTGGTAATATTTTTGTATCCTCCTGAAAAAATAAAATAAAATCAACTAAGTTCTAGAAGGGAAATGTGCAGTAAGTAATGATTTTTTAAAAACTTCTATTTAGTAATGTTTTCATGTAATTATTTTTAGCTTAATTAAGTGCATTATGAAGCCGAAGGATGTATGGGAAATGCAATTCTGTTCTGGGCTAGAGTGAGAACTCTGTTTGTACTTCTGTGCCCTTTGATGTGTATGAATGGTGAGGGCTAGGGCATCCCTGGATAAATGACAAGAGATAAATAACACCATAAGAAACTAAAATGAGGGAGTTGGAGCTATGGCCGTTCCTGAATTTAGGCACCATCCAGAAGGTAGATGACATCTTTGTGGTTGCTCGCTGGGGACTCCTCTCCGGGGACACCTCCATGAATCCGGTCAAGAAATGAGTCCAGATGATTGCAAAGCACACGGATCCCCACAAAGCCCCTGCCCAATCATATAAATTCTAAGCTTATAAGAAAATTTCTTGTATTAAATGTAAATGACTGGGTGAGTGCCTGGCTTATGAGGTAAAATACAAAAAAAGAGAAAGCACAAAGAAGTGTGGACTCACATGACAATAGGATAGACCTACATTACCAAGGCAAATCCACCAAAATATGCCACAGACTGTGTGTGACCCAGGAAGCAATGATCTCAAATGTAAAGGAATATAGATGATGTTTAGATAACATAACATGGTTCTTTCGACCAGATCCAAAGCCCCTCTTTTCTAACAAAATTTGAAACAACCTAGTTAATATTGTGTAATAAGTTGCATTATTTAACAAGAGCCTATAACATAATTAACTCACAAATACTTTGCAATAACTTCTATTATTTAGATGGAAATTATAGATAATATAATCTACCTACAGATATAACTTGAAAAAAAAAACAATGTAATTACATAACTGCGTTCTAGACTAGAAATAAAGAAAAGTAACTTAAAAAATGTATTGCAATATAAGTTTTCAAGTAATATAATGAAATAAATCTATAAACACAAAGCTAATTCAGCCTGATACTACTGCATTATAATTACATCAGTGTCTCAAATATGCTATTATGAACAAATCTTGTTAAAAAATGTATGTTATTCCCTTAAAATTGCTTGGTAGTTACATTTCTGCAAAATTTAGTGTATCTTAATTGAAGCCATGCAAAATACTTTGTATTTACATATAAAATGGAGAGAATGTCTAAACTCAGATAAACATAAACAGATTTTCAGCTACAGAATGTCTCATAGGCTTTTGAGTTTTGTCTGGGACTTAGGACAATTCTTCATTTTGTAGTCCTGTTCATTTATGGAAATAGTCTAGCCTCTCTGTTCTGTGACTGTTAAATGCCAGTAGAATGTCACATCGTTGTGACAACAAGAAAGATCTTCCAAAAATGCCATCTGGAGACCCGTACACTCTGTAAGAGCCACTTGCAGGAACACAAAGTGTTCAAGAAGGGTCTTGAGCCAGTCAGCTGATTTGCTACCCTGACTTACTGTGTCAGTGTAATTTTATTCTCAAATTAATTGTAATTCTAATTTCTTTTAAAAGCATAAAGTGTTTAAGTTCCAGGAGATGCCTGGCTTGCACTTTTATAAGAGCTTGGAGTTACAAAGGTGAACTTATAAAATTGATGGAATGCATCAATAGGGTATGGATCTCTTTTTCTTATTGACTGACTAGCTAAGAGAGTCATCCCAAGGACATTTTCTTTGTAATATTTTTTATAGAGAAATAAAGAATTAAGTGAACAGAAACCTACATACTCAAATTTAGTCAACTGTGGCAGCCTTTAATGAGAGTGACTCATATCATAGCCAGTACAAAATGATTCCCAAGTTATAAGTTGAACCTAACAAGTATATGGAGCAAGAACCCTATGGACAAGTAGGAATTCATGTCTTAAATATTCTCTTGAACTGACTGTTATAAAATATCCCTTCATTTCAAGGGCATAAACATTGCAAAGAGGAAACACACTGGACTTCGTTTTGATGGATATATAAAAAAGCATTTTTAAATTGTATGTGTTTAAAATAAAACTTAGAAATGTGAAGCAGAATGGAATTTTCTTAATCTGTTAAATGCTGTCTGTCCAAATATTATACATAATGGTAAAATAGCAGAAACTATCTCTTTTTTTTTTAAGATTTTATTTATTTATTTGACAGAGAGAGATCACAAGTAGACAGAGAGGCCAGCAGAGAGAGAGAGGGAAGCAGGCTTCTTGCTGAGCAGGGAGCCCGATGCGGGACTCAATCCCAGGACCCTGAGATCATGACCCGAGCCGAAGGCAGCGGCTTAACCCACTGAGCCACCCAGGCGCCCCAGCAGAAACTATCTCTTAAGGCCAGGAGAACTACAGAAAGCTGTCTGCTATCTATTCTATTCAACATCTGCACATCTATTCAGCATCATGGTTATGGTTGAAGTACATGCCAGCACAGTAAGGCAAAACACCAGCAACAAGAAACCATCAAGAACGTAAAATTTCAAAACCCCTAACAATGAGTGAAAAACCAAATTGCAAGAGAATATATTTAAAATGATCATAAAGGTCTATGTGTATGTATTTGTATATCATTCAAATCACAAAATAATAGTTTATAGCCATTATGAATATAAATGGATGGATGGATGGATGGATGGATGGATGGATGGATGGATAGGTAGATAAGGAACAGAACTAAATACTCAGAAGTCTGCTATTCCATCTGAGAAGGGAGGAATAAGAGAGACGTGGGTTGACCTGGCTGCATTTATAAGGATTTCATCTTTAATTATGAGAGGGATATGAAATAAATATAATAAAATATTGTGTTTATGAGTACTTGTATTATTTATGTACTTTTTTGTACATATGAAATCTTTCATATGTTAAAAATGATGTAAAAAATAAAATGAGTATCTATCTATTACCACATGATGGCACCATCAATCCACTGATATCCCAATCTTGCCTTAGCAGTTAAAAAAAAAAAAGATATTCATTATAGTTCTATTGATCTATGTAGAAGTCAGCAAAACGTCTACAGTTTCCTAAACACAGGTAATGACATATATGCACATGCATGTGTTTGTGTGTGAAAGAGAGACAGAACCAGAGACAAGCTTTTTCTTAGAACAGACGTCCCTAACAACTCAGAATTAAAAAGAAATCCAGCCTGCAATAGCATAGAACTGGAGAAATAGTAAAGGAAAAACTTATTAAACTGGAATCCACTAGATGTGAATTCAGATTATTTGGAAAGGAAGTTGTTCTCTGCATTAATATAAATGGTTTGCTAAAGGCTTCTTTTCTGACCAGCAGAAATAGGATGCTATGAATAACTTAAATACGGATGGTCCTAACTTCCACTTGCTAGCTTTGGGATATGACATAAGGCTCATTTATCTAGGAAATAGGTAAAACATCATAACCCGCAGGGAGTTGTTTTGAGATACATTATCTCATTACACTCCCACTGATAAAGGACTCTCAGTTAATATCTTTATTTGAAGGGAGAGATCATTGTCATATACTTTAAAAATCCCATCCCCCTAAACTATAAAATACATACTCAGATATAAAAAATGCTGTGAAGTGTGTAAGTTTAACGATTCACAGACCTGTATCCCTGGGGTAAATAATACACTATATGTTAATAAAAATAATTTAAAGAATGCTTAGTTCAAAGAAAAGGTTTTACACTGTAAACTGGAGTTTTGAATAATAAATTAAAAATATCTTATTTTTGGGGCACTTGGGTGGCTCAATGGGTTAAGCCTCTACCTTTAGCTTACGTCATGATCTCAGGGTCCTGAGATCAAGCCCCACATAGTGCTCTCTGCTCAGTGGGGAGCCTGTTTCCCCCTTTCCCTGCCTACTTGTCATCTCTCTCTCTCTGTCAAATAAATAAATAAAATCTTTAAAAGAAACTTATTTTTTTAAGAGCCTATATTGTGTTTCATGGATAAAAGAACAAATATTTTATTTATTTTGGTTTTAAAATAAAATATTTAAAATTCTTACCAAAACCAAGACTGGAAAGAATGTTTTTTGTTGTTGTTGTTTGTCTGTTTTTGGTCTTTTCTGTTACTAGTAGGCCTAAAATAAAAAAAAAAAAAAAATATATATATATATATATATATATATATAGTTTGACGTCATGACTATTTTTATGAATTTTGCATTTCACAGGTATCATAATGACAAGGAAAAAAAAGTATTACTCCCAGATATATTCTTCGGCCAACTTTGTGATTGCTGTGTTATCTCAAAAATATGCACAACATTTTTTCTCAAGTTGGCATGTGATAAAGTTTCAATAACATTTAGATAACAGTACTTAACTAAGACATGCTGATAACACCACTGATCTAGTGTAGGGCTGTGGATTCACCAGGGTGAGGCCAGATTCTAAAGCTGGAATGGCACGAAGGGGTTTTCTTTGTCTGATTAGGTAGTTTTGGTTTTATAATTGTATTTGAAATTTTAAGTTGGAGTTACAGAGTTAGAGGAAAAGATACAAATGCGGAGGAGGAATAATTTCATCTTGCTGGCAGAGAGAGGAATAAAAGGTAAAGTAAAATCAGATAGGTTTTGTGAGGGGTGAAATTAATAAAACGACTTATACCACAGTCTACAGGGGTGAGGTCTGAGGGTGGTTTGAGTGGCGGTCTTTTAAATGTGGTTTTATAAGTCACCAAGCTTAACATACGAAGTTCAAAACTTGTAGGACAAAGGGAAAAATCATGTTAAGGAGTGTATTACAGATATGGCCTCTTCATATTTAAAAGACCTAGAAGAAAGCAAATCATGAAAATTTGTTTGCTAATGTCCAAAGGAAGCTTTCTGACTTTGCTCAGAGAGAAGCCCAGGGTGTGTGGAGAGTGAGAAGACAGAAGGAAGGGAAGGGTTAATACTCTCATCCTCACCTTCCTGCACAAGTTATTTTCAATCCAATTATCTTTGGAAACTTAGAGTTGGTAAGGAGCTTGAAAGCTAACCACCTTGTTTTAAAGTGAGTGAACAGATACAATGATGCTTCTTGGCTTATTTCAAGCAGGGGAAAGACTAAGTTATCAAGTAGTTGAGACGTGCCAAGATAATTTGATTTTCAGGGCTTGGAGTGTGGTAGGAAGAAGGCACAGCACTGTGATGGGCACCCATGCAGGAACCTTTGAGAATCAGAGAGCAAAGATCAAAGAAAGAATGCCAGGCATTACAGGAAAAGGTATGCTATCCAGAGTCAGAATGTAATAAAGAGAATGTTCACTTATTTTGCATGGGGTGGGTTTTTTATGAGTTTGCTAAGGTTGTTGTTAATTTAGACAGATCAAATTTTATGTTTGAAATGTATTTGTGAAAGTAGTGTATGCAATAAATTCTGACCGTTATGCATAATGTATAAACAATGCTGCGGTAAGCACTCATATACATACATTTTTATTTCTCTTGAGTATCTAGTTGCAGTAGAATTGGGGGTTACGTGGTGGCTCACTAATTAACATTTTGAAGAACTGTTCAACTGTTTTACAAAGTGGGTGCATAATTTTGTATTCCTACCAGCAAAGTATAAGGGTTCCAATTCTTCCCAATCTTCCCAGCACTTCCTATTTTATAGAAAGTACTTTCTGTTATATAGCTATCCAGTGGATATGACATGTTACCTCATTATGGTTTTGATTTGCATTTCTGTAATGACTAAAATTTCCACCAAGTGATGAACGGGAAAATAAATCGTATATCCATACAATGGAATATTATCTGGCAATGAAAAGAAATGAAGTGCGTATCCATGCTACAACACAAATGAATCTCAAAGACATTATGCTCTGTGAAGGAAGCCAGTCAAAAAAGATCAATATCGTAAGAACTCATTTACGTGAAATTCCTAGGCAAATCTTAGAGAAAAAAAGTAGACTAATTGTTGTCTAGGGTTGGGGTCAAGGAGGATGGAGAATGAATGCTAATAGGTGCAAAATTCTTCTTTGAGATGATGGAAATGTTCTAAGATTAGATTATGTGATAGTTGCCCAAACTTTTAAGTATACTAAACCCCATTAAATCATATATTTAAATGAGTGAACTTTATGGTATGTACAATTATATGTAATAAAGCCATGAAAAAATTAACTATATTTTGGATGACCAAAGTTGTGGTATTTTGGGAAAGTCTATAAATCTCTTGTAAAATGAATAAATATCTAATAATTCACCTTTAACAAAGTATGTATTTGGAGATATCCAGGTTGCTGAAAGCATTTATCAAGCCCTAATAAAAACACTTGTTTTGCAAGAGATAATAATCCAATCTTTGCCAACTTGAAATTGGAACCTGAATGTGAAATTAAAATTATTTAAATGCTCACATCTTGACCAAATATAATTAGAAATTGCTCCAAGTTGATAGCCTACATATCAAATAATTGGTATATTCAAGGCCAGAAAGTTCTGAAGAATCCACTTTTCTTTTATGCAGTTCATAGTGTGGCGCTCTGCTTGTTAGAGATGAAAATCAGAAGTAGAATGAAGAACAAAATTTTAGATGAAATTTACATTCTGTATTATTGAGATACACTCTAAAGGATAAGTTCATCATAATATTTCAGATTTCTTTTCCAAACCAATTTCACGTGCATTTATCTTATTATGTGCTGGGGGCAGGAGAAGCTGTGTGATAGGCACTAAAGGTATTTACTGCCAACTTTTAACATTAGAAAGCTTTAACAAGACCTAGCATGTAATTTGGCATTGTGTATGGAACTGAGATTGGGAATTAAATTCTCTGACATCCTGCCACTGTCATCATAACCCTGCATCTGCCTTCAGTTGAGACTGAGATTACAAATACAAAGAAAGCAAGCCGTTGAAACTGAAACGAATAGTTCACTTGGGGTGGCACGGGAAAAGGAATTCCTTCTTGGAATCAAAATGTGTTTTAGGAACAAAAAACAGTAACCTCATGCTCGCTTGATCAATTAATCATTGTAGGTATTTTAGTTCAACTTTGTTAACATTTAAGATTCCTGTCCTCAAAATGCTGATCTTCAAATCGTGCGTGACTTAAGGGCTTTTCTGTTTCAGTTCAAAAGAGGATTGTTTCGTTTTACCTGATGAAGTCTCTTAAAATTCCATTGGATGCTTAGCTCCAAAGCTTGCAAAGTCTGTCTCAGAGATATGCCTTTGACTTGCTTCACAACTTTGTGCAATAATGAGTGGTCCATTTGAAATCTTGCAATTTAATAAGGCTAACCTAATAAAATAATTAGAAATACAAGACGAAACTCTCAACTTGATATTTTGTTCACTTCTAATCCCTTTGTGTTAGGGGGGCCCTTTTTGTATAGAAGTCTTTGTAAGGCTTCAGAAAGTGCAGAAGATCTCTTCAAAGCAAAACCAATTTTATAAACATCTCCTCCTCTCCGCCCCCAGTCACATGATCAGGTAATGTACTTGATTCATACAAACAGGTAATCCACCAGGCTGCACTCCAGACAGTTAAGTGGCTTTAACATAAACTCTTATTGCAAGGGGGGTGGAGAATGAAAGATAAAAGCATCATTTGTCTTTTGAGCACTTGCTGAAAAATCTACCCATTATACAGTGCAGACCCGGATAGGGGCTACTGGTGCCTTTTTGATGTGGAAGAATTTCCTTCGTCTTGTGAAGAGTCAATGACCCAGCTTTTCTTTTTCCTTGGCAGAATGTGGGTATTTACTTGCTGCACATTCCAGTGCCTTGATAGATGGCTGAGCTGAACTTGGCCTGCACTGAGCTAAGGGGATCAAGACTTGGACAGAGTCTTTGTTCTGTCCCATGGTGTCAGCAACTTGGAGTAGTCAGTCTGTCGACTCAGGGACCTTTCAATGGGAGGACAGATCCCTTAGCTCACAGATAGAGCAACAAAGGTTTGCTTATGGTATGGTGGCCTCCTCTAAAAAATAGCTTTTTTGTGTCAGGATATTTATCATGTACCCATGTCATCGTTTCGGGGTTACTGTGGCAGTCCTCGCTCAGAACAGCGCACCAAGCCTTTTATCTACAAATATTCTTTGAAGCCCGGGCAAGGAATACATTACAAGTCTACTGATAGAGAAGTTCAGATGCTTGAGCAAGAAGTGAGAGAGGACGGAGAAAGATACAGAGCTGCTAATGGGATAACAGGGAAAAATTAATCTAATCATACTTTAGTTAGAGAAATAAATCCTTTGTTTCCCCACCTTCCTAAAAAATCCCAAGTATTTAAGGTCATGTCAGTGTGGTTTCATCTTATTCCTTATCTGGTTTTATGATTCACAATAAAGCAAATATTTTAAGGCATTCAAATTAATTAGATTATTTTTATGCCCACAGAATGGTAAGATCACACAGCACCCGGGGCAAACATAGAGGCTGTCTTGTCAATACTCCTTTTGTGCAACCATACCTCCTAGTCCAAGTTTAGATTTTATTTGATTTTATTATTCTTCATTCAGAAAAGCCAAGAGGCAGCATGTTTGGGAGTTTCATTTTATCAAAACTGGTCAAAATTTCCTTGAGTTTATTTATTTTTTTAAATTTTCAAATAACCTCAAAGTGAAGCCTTTGTTTCTGATTTACTTTAGTTTGTTGCACAGACAAAAATCTGGGTGTGATCATAGATGTTTAAATGGGGTCAAAAGGGAAGCCTTGTGCTGAAATACCGACCACAGAATTCTAAGCGGAGCTACTGAACATTTTATGAACTGGGTGGTGGCTGATAGAATCTAGGAAAATTAAGGACGGGCCAAAGGCCATTTCATTGCGCCACATAATATTTAAGTTAAAAATCAGATACAATCTCTTGGACAGAAAATTAACCTGCTGAGAAAGGTAGATCAGTTTTGCCACTAAGTATCATTTAAATATTTAGTGATTTTTTATCCATAGAAAATTGTGACCAAACTTGAACTTTTCAAAAATATTGGGAAAAAAAACAGGTTTATTTATGAACAAGAGTATTTTTTTTAAGATTTTTATTTATTTATTTATTTGACAGAGAGAGATCACAAGTAGACAGAGAGGCAGGCAGAGAGAGCGAGAGAGAGAGAGAGGTAAGCAGGCTCCCTGCCGAGCAGAGAGCCCGATGCGGGACTCGATCCCAGGACCCTGAGCTCATGACCTGAGCCGAAGGCAGCGGCTTAACCCACTGAGCCACCCAGGCTCCCTATGAACACGAATATATGCTTACTTGAAGAAAACACTAAAGTGTGTTTTTAGCAATGCCAATTTTAGTAGAAAATCCTACTTAGTCATTTTTTTCAATCTTTTGTAAATATCTAATGAGAGAACAAGCTATGTCTTTACTTGAGTGAACAGACACTGATATTTCTTTTTGTTTTGATTGTCCCACTACCTATGAAGATAGATTATGGCTGATCACCTGTAAGCTACCATCTCTCAGCAAAACCCACACCAAATAAATGATGTACATACATATTTATTTTACTCCCTTAAGCTGGTAATTTCCTTCCTTACAGATTTCTTTGTCTGTTTGCTCCTTTTCCCAAACTTTACACTACTGCAGATATGTAAAAAGCTTACTTACTCTTTTTGATGAGCTGGATGTATAATCAACTAGCCATTTGCAAGAGCCCTATGGTTTTCAAGGGAAATGTACTCTGTTAATGTTAAAGGTTCATGTAATAGCTCTTGAAACTGTGAAAAAAAAAACATTTTATTTTATGATGGTAATGTGTTGAGTATGAATTCAGTATTCTGTTCACAATAGCATTAGAATGTATTGGAAGGAGGTGTATCCATTATAATGTGTTCAACTGCAAACAACAAAGAATCAGGCTCAAAACACACCAGGTTTGTTACTTATGTACCAAGAAATCTGAAGTGGGCCATTGGAAGGTGTCTGTTTTGTTCTACCACTCAGACTATCTTGATTTATACTCACTTCTTTCATTTTTATAATAAAAAAATAGTAAAAAAGGGCCGACATAATCCCATCTTTCAGATTCAACAATTCAGATTGTCTTCATATATTTTTTTTCCTTTTCTCTTTTGCCTAATTATTTCAAAGACCAAATACAATTCTTCCGTATGCATCACTAAAATTTATAGGTATTTTCTCACATTAAGAAATGAACAATAATTCATTCGTATTGTTTTATATCTATCTCCTGTTCAGACTTCCTGGAAGTGTGAGAAAGCACAAATTGCCTGCCTTTCCCTCTCATCCAGGTTTAGGAGAATTATATCTTTTGGTTTAAGTGATGGCCTTTTTCAGGTTCTTTTGGACTAAGCTTGCATGTAGAAATTAGGGGGGAAATATGCAAATGAGCTAATGAGCTGCAGGAGGCATTTAGTGATGACAGTGGACTTATTCATTTAACAAATAGACATTGAGTCTATTCCTATTTTGAAGCAAAGACCATTTGTGATTATAGATTCCTCCTAAGTTTATTTCCTTTTTCCACTCTTACTCAACTAAATTCACTGTAAAACTTACTGAGCTTAGTTAGTTTCTATTTAATGGCAGCCTTAATGTCTTGCTTGTTCTGGTTCAAAAAATCTTGGGGTCAACTTTGGCTTCTTCCTTTGTCTTGTCCATCTCTGTAAAATGGTATCCAGTTCTTTGATGGACTTTCAAAATATTTCTCTTACCTCTTCCCTACTTTCCACTGCTGCCTCTGGTATTCTAGTTAAGGGACTCACTACCTGTGTCCTAAACTCCATCCTCCTGTTTGGACACTCTGTGCCAGCTCTCTGGTTTAACTCACTTTACTAACAGCTTACAGATTGTCTTTCTTTTTTTTTTTTTTCTTTGTAATAATAGTAGGACTGAGCTTTTTTAATGAAGAAATATATGGAGATCATTGTGCTCTGATAATCTCGGCATGTTCTGTCTCATGTAATGTTCACATAACCTAACAAGGAATAACCTTCATCATTCACATTTTACACATAAGTAAATTGTACTTCAGAGACTTTAATTAATACCTGAGATTGTCGGGGCGCCTGGGTGGCTCAGTGGGTTAAGTCGCTGCCTTCGGCTCAGGTCATGATCCCAGGGTCCTGGGATGGAGCCCCGCATCGGGCTCTCTGCTCAGCGGGGAGCCTGCTTCCTCCTTTCTCTCTGCCTGCCTCTCTGCCTGCTTGTGATCTCTCTCTGTCAAATAAATAAATAAAATCTTTAAAAAAAAAAAATACCTGAGATTGTCTAACTGGTAATGAGTTAGCATTCCAAACAAGATATCACTGCCAAGTCCATACATGTCATCAACACACTAAAAGGAAGATGAAAATGATGCCTTCAGAAAGGGTAATCTTTCTAAGCCTTTGGAATATTCCCCACAGGTTATTCAGGGTTTTCATAAACGTTTGAGATTATTATCCTAGGGGAATAGCTTCCTCAGCACTTGTAAATAATAGTAAAGTAAGTTATCCATGCATCTACTCTAAATCCAGTAAGTGCCATCTGAATGTACTAGACTAAAATTCATTTTTTTCTGATTGAGCAGTCACATGGTACATGCAAGGAACTGTAAATAAAGAAATTGGACACATTGCACAGAATTGTAAGAACCGTCTATGCCACAATCTTGTCTTGTTCTGTGGAAAAATAGTAAAGGGGGATAATGAGAACATAGGGTAGGAGGAAGGACTTATAGGAGAAAGTGTTTAGTTTTGTCACTAAGTGGCATAACCAGTTGGAGCTCCATGTCCTGGTCTGTAAAAAATGAGGTAATTAATACTCAACTTTATTGAGAGGCTCAGATGGGAAGACAAATAATGCCAGTGTAACACACAATACACTGTATACATGCACATGACTTCTTTTTTTGAAGTGTACAATTCAGTGGGTGTTCATTCGCAGAGTGCTGCAATTCTCACCACAGTCTAAGTGTAGAATATTCCAACACCCAGCAAAGAAACCCTGTGCCCTTGTACTCAGTAGTAGTTACTCGCTCCCTTATCCCCCTCTCCATCCCTAATAAATTTGCTAATTTATTTTCTGTCTCTATAGATCTGCCTATTCTAAACACTTCAAAAAAAATGGACTCATAAGTTATGTGGTCTTGTGTTTGGCTTTGCTCTCTTAGTGTAACATTTTCCAAAGTTCCTCCCAGTATTACTTTCCCTTTAATCACTAAATAATATTCCATTGTATGGCTATGCCGTATTTTGTTGATCTATTCATAAGTTGATGGAAATTTCAGTTATTTTCAGTTTTTTGACTATTATACATAATGCAGCTATGAATATTCATGTGTGAGTTTTTGTGTGGATATATTTTCACTTCTTTTGGGTGTATACCAAGGTCATATGGCAATTCTGTGCTGATTATTTTGAAAAGCTATCGAACTCTTTTCCATGTTTATCATTTTGAAGAATTACCAAACTGTTCTTCAAAGTGGCTGTACCATCTTCTAGTTCCACTAGCAACATAGAGGGTTTGCCTTTTTCCACATCGCATCATTGCGTATTGTTGCCTGTCTTATTTATTAAAATCATCTTACTCAGTGTGAGGTGCCATCTCATTGTGATTTTGATTTTCATTTCCCCAATGTCTAATGACGTGGAACATCTTTGAGTCTATTTGTTTATCTCCCTTTGTGAAATGCCCATCCATCTCTGTGACCTTTAAAAAAAAATAAGTTAATTTTTTTAAGATGTTAGATTTATAGAAAAGTAGATTGAAAGATACTCATAAGCTTCTTTACCTCACCTCACACACACAATGTTCCCTAATTAATAACATATCACATTATTGCAGCATATTTGATATGACTGATAGACTAATATCAGTACATTTTAATGACTTCCTAACCATATTAGGGTTCAAGGTTTGTTTTGTACATTCTGGTGGTTTTTTTTTGTTTTTTACAAGTGTATGATGACATGTATCCACTCTTACATAATAATTTCACTACGGATCACCTATGCTCTGCATATTCACTTTTCTCTCTCGCTGAATCCCTGCCAGTGATCTTCACACTCTTGCTTTTTCTAGACTGTCATATAGTTGGACGTATGAGTGGCATTTAGTACGTAGGTTTTCCAGAGTGATATTTCCTACTTAGCAGTATGAATTTAATATTTCTCCATGTCTTTTCATCACTTGATAACTCCTGTCTTTTAATCACGGAATGATCTTTCACTATGTATGTACCACAGTTTATCTGTGTATGTATTGAAGTTCATCTTGGTTATTTCAAAGTTCAAGCAATTATGAATAAAGCTGCTATAAACATTCATGTGAAGGTTTTCTTGTGCACATATGCTTTCACTTTATTGGGGTTAATAGCAAGGTGCATAACTGCTGGATTGTATGATAGGAATATATTTAGTTTTGTGAAAAACTGCCAACCTACCTACCAAAGTGTTTATGGCGTTTTGCATTCTCACCAGCAATGAATGAGAGTCCCTGTTACTCTATCTCTTCTCAAGCATTTGGTGTTGTCAATGTTTTGGATTTCAGCCATTCTAATGGACTGTAGTGGTGTATCAGTATTGTTCTAATTTACAATTCCCTGAGGCCGTGTGGCTTTCATATGTTTGTTTGCCATCTGTTTGTCTTCTTTGGTTGGGGTGGGGGGGGGGTCTGTCCAGATCTTTTGACTCTTTTTTAAAAACTGGGTTGTTTGTTTCCTTATTGTTGAGTCTTAAGAGTTCTTTGTATATTTTGGATACCAGTCCTTTATCTATGGGTGTTTTGCCAAATTTTAAAAGTCTGTGGCTTATCTTTTTATCCTCTTAAACTTTCTTTTGCAGAAAACAGGTTATTAATTGGATTGAAGCCCATTTATTAATTTTTCTTCCTTAATTGTGTTTTTGGTGTTCTATCTAAAAGTTATCATCACACTCAAGATCACCTAGATTCTGCTCTATATCATCTTCTAAAAGTTTTATAGTTTTTCATTTTTTATTTAGGTTTATAATCCATCTTCTGTTAATTTTTATGAAAGGTGTAGTGTTTGTGTCTAGAATTCTTTTCTTCTTCTTCTTCTTCTTCTTTTTTTTTTGTTGTTGTTGTTTGCTTGTTTTGTTTTGTTTTGTTTTTTGAGGAGGGGTCCAGTTATTCCAGCACCAATTGTTGAAATGATTTATCATTTTTTCCATTGAGTTGTCTTTGGTCCTTTATCAAGGATTAGTTGATTATATTTATGTGGTTCTATTTCTGGGCACTCTCTTCTGTTCTCTTGATCTATTTGTCTGTTCTTTCACCAATACCACACTGTCCTGATTGTCATAACTTAATAGTAAGTCTTGAAGTAAGTCAGTTCTTTGGCTTTGTTCTCCTTCATTATTTTGTTGGATGTTTTCAGTCTTTTGCCTGTCCATATAAGCCTTAAAATCAGCTTGTTAGTGTCCACAATTAACTTATAATGAGGTTGTCAGTGACTGAGTACATTGATCAAGTTGGTAAAAACTGATATTTTAACAATACTCTCTTTTCTTTTCCATGAACATGAAAGATCTCTCCATTTATTTAGTTCTTTGATTTCTATTATCAGAACTCTGTAGTTTCCCTCATATTGATCTTGTCCATTTTTTGTTAGATTTATACTTAAGTATTTAACTTTCAAGGGTTAATGTAAACAGTATTGTTTTTAATCAAGTTCCACTTGTTCATTGCTGGTGTATATGAAAACAATTGACTCTTACATATTAACCTTGTGTCTTGATCTTGACACCTTGCTATAGTCCCTTATTAGTTCCAGGAGGTTCTTTTGATTGATTCTTTGGTATTCTCTACAAATAGACATAGGCAACAATATTACACATAAGCAAGGACAGTTTTCTTTATACCTTTGCTTGTTTTATTTTTAAATTTATTTTTTTTAAGATTTATTTATTTATTTATTTATTTGACAGACAGAGAGAGAGAGCACAAGCAGGGGGAGTGGGAGAAGCAGGCTCCCCTCTAAGTAGGGAGCCTGATGTCGGGTTCAGTCCCAGGACCCTGAGATCATGACCTGAGCCAAAAGCAGATGCTTAAGCAACTGAGCCACCCAGGCACCCCACATTTGGTTGTTTTAAAAATTGGTTTATCTTTTAAATTTCTAACCCAACATTAGAAAGATTTCTTATGTTTTCTTTTAAGAGTTTTAGAGTTGAGCTTTTTCTTTTAGGTTTATGATCCATTTTTTTACGTTTTTTTTTTAAGATTTTATTTATTTGTTTGACAGACAGAGAGAGATCACAAGTAAGGCAGAGAGAGATGGGGAAGCAGGCTCCCTGCTGAGCAGAGAGCCTGAGGTGGGGATGCAGGGCTCCCCCAGGACCCTGAGATCATGACTTGAGCTGAAGGCAGAGGCTTAATCCACTAATGCCCTATAACCCATTTTGAGTTAATTCTTATGTGAGTTGTGAAGAAAAAAAAAAATCTATCTTCATTATTTTGCATTAGAGATCTAATTGTCCCAGCACCATTTATTGAAAAGATTAGTCTTACTGCATTTAATTGTCTTGGCATTGTGTTGAAAATCATTTAATCATAAATGGAAGGGATTATTGATGGACATGAATGATGTTTTATTGCATTATCTGTCATTATGCCAGTATCACACTGTCTCAAATACTGTAGCTTTACAGCAAATTTCAGAACCAGGAATAGTGTGTCCTCAAGTTTTGTTCTTTTTCAAGATTATTTTGGCTGTTCTAGTTTTGTAGCACTTCCATATGAATTTTCATAACTGCTTGTCAAAATTTGCAAAAAAAAATTAGATATGTGGGATTTTGAGATGATAGACTTGAGATAAGTGGGATTTGAGTTGATAAATTTGGAGGAATATATCCATTTTAATAATATTGAGTATCCTAATCTATAAATATTACATTTATTTGTATCTCATTTCATTTTCTTTCAATAATGTTTTATAATTTTTAGTGCACATTTTTGGCACTTCCGTTACATTTATCCCCAAGTATTTTATTCTTAGATTAGGGTAGATATCACCTTGCAGATGGGAGGATATGACAGACAGAAAGTTCCTTCTAGAATAAAATGGAAGTGAAAAGCTCACTCCTTCCTCTGTCATTGAGTGTGAGGAGAAGACGGATGGAGAGAGGACAGGGTTTAACACCTTAAACACCTCCTTGATTCTTCTCTACTTAGTAGAGTAGAATATTTAGAAACTTCAACTATACAAATTCCCATGTTTAGGTCTCCTTTTGTCTCCACTGGCCCTTATAAGGTCTCATGAAAAAGTTAAGTTCAGCTATAGAAAATGAGTCACAATTTCTTTGCACATTAGCATAGTGCTATGAATCAGCCTGTAGCTGTGCTAAATTGTCCTTGTCTATTTCTCTCTGTCGAAGTTCCATCCATCTGCAGTAGCTTAAATGGTGGCCCTCAAATGGATATGTTCAAGTGTTAACATTCAGAACCTGTAAATGTAACTTTATTTGGAAAAAGAAACCTTGCAGAAATAATTACGGATCTCAAGATGAGATCATCCTGGATTATCCACGTGGGCTCTACATCCAATGGCAAGTCTCCTTATAAGAAGACACAGGGAAGCACAGGAAGACCATCTGAGGGTAGAAGCAGAGGCTGGGGTTACACAGCTGCATAGTCTAGAGAGATCATTGGCAGTATGCAACTTCTGGAAAATAACTCTCACCTTTAGCTCTGCAGCAAATATGCTGAAATATATGTGTGGCCTGTATGCACGGATTTGCTCAACAAAATAACTCATATTGTTGGAGTCCCTGGATATTCAACCCTGATAAGTGAAAAATTGTTTTTCAATATAATCCTATTAGGGACACTTTATTAGAGCTTTGTTGGTTTAAAGTGAAATAAAAGATGCCCTAAGTCTCCTCTTTCCAATCTAATTCTCAGCACATTTATACACACACACACACACACACACATGCATGCACACACATACACATCAGGCTAGACATCCAAAGATTTCCAGTCTAAATTAAACTCTTACTTCTTCACTTAAAGCCATAATCCTTAAAGTGGCAATAAACATCAATAGATTAGATGGTTTTTAGTCATTTTTAGGTCTTAATTTCAGTTAATTCTAAACTGGGGTTTCTGCATCCAGGCTAATTATAACAGATTTCTATAAGGAATGTACATAAACTTTCCTGGCCTTCCCATATCACGGTCCAGAGTAAGTGCTCATTGTCTCTGATCTGGCCTCTGAAGGAGGGTTTTGAACCCCTTAGACTTAATTATGATTCCATGGTTTATGTTGTCAAGCTCAAGTAAAAACTACTTGCAAAACAGAGAAGTGTGTCGATTTTTAAGATGAACAAAAATGCCCACGAGCACATTCCTTTTCCAGATGAAATTCTTCTGAAGATATTTCCTCTCCACGGTTTCAGTCCCCTGTGCTAAGTATGCCTGACATTAAAAGCACATTAAATTAGTTGTAGTTATTCTTTTTCCAACTGCCTATTGTTTGTTTAAAGTTGAAGAGAACAGGAAAACCCATGGTCGGTTACTTGGCATGGGGCTCCCTCATTAAAACTTCGGAGAACCAAATTACTCAGGTTAGGGCCAAACGAGAACCCCTGTTCCCCAGTTAAGGGAGCACAACAATAGAATTCTGCACCTGCATCGATTTCTGCCAAATCTGAGCTCACACAACTGTTGATCTTGATTAAATGCATTAGGGAAAAATGGATTTCTATCTGCCACATTGTACTTGTTTTATTGGTTATGCTCATGGGTGGAATATAAAGTGAGATTGCGCAGGAGACTGCAGGAAAACTGTGCTGACTTAGAACTGTTTTTCAGTTCAACAGAGTCAGCAGAAAACCTTTGCCAGGACTTCTTTTGGATTAAAATAAAACTACATAATGGTAGTTTCTGTACATTTGAAGGAACGTCTGTGAATTCATATATGTTTCAAATCCCATTCTTTACAGATTTCCCCTGAGGTGGTGGAGTAGACACTCTCTTAGTGAGTCTGTTATAACACAGAACCCGAAGCCACGGACTTAGAAAGCTTCCACACAAAACCAGAACTAACGTGGCAGCTTTGTCCTCACTTGCTTTTCTTTCTTTTCTCCTTCTATGTTTTACATCACAGATTTGAACACACACAATTTAATGCAGTCAAAATGTGGAAAAGTCATCAGAATTAACAATTAAATATTGCATATTAAATTATATACCCAAACCAAGTCACATGTGCATTTATTCTATTTGTTTATTTGGTTGATGCTTCCCATTATTTCCTTATCATTTCCAGTGACCCATGTCACTTCTGATGTGGAGGGTGGCTAAAGAAATGGGATTTCATTGCCATCTCTACTTTGGGGTGCAGCAAGAGGCTACATTGTGGCACTGATTCCATTATCCTAACGAGTCCTTTTTACTTATTTATCCTTGTGACAAATTGAATTTTTTTCTTTTCACATATGCAGGGAATTGGGGTATTCATACTTTTAACTTAGTGGCTTATACCACTTGATTCGATGGTGAATTCTCAGTCTGTATTCTATTCTACATTTTACTCTGTTGATGGCATTTGGTAAAGATAATTCCTTGCTCTTCCTTTTAGCATTCATCTAGTTGTCTTCTGGGATATCATTCTTTCTCATTTCTTCTTAGGCTTCTTTGCTGGTTCCTTAGCTCTTCCTAATACCAGAGCTGTGGTGTATCCTCGGGCTCAAGCTTCCAGTTTCTCTTCCTGGTCTACATTTATTCCCTTGGTAATTTCCTTTTATTTTCCCTAGGTGCCTCCTTTCCACTCATATCCTATTCTAACCCACCAGCAAATTCCTCAGCTCTTCCTTCAAAATATGTCCAAAAAATATGACCACTTCTCATCAGCTCTGTGACTTTCACAGGGGTTTTCAGTTCTTCCCTGGATGCATGCAAAGACCTCCGAACTTCCACAATGATCCTATTAAGATGGAGCAAGTTACGCATCTTCTGCTGGAACCTACAATGACTCATCATCACCCTTAGAGCAGGAGATGAGGCTGTCTGTGCTCTAAGACTGTCTCCCCCGCTGGAGTCCCCATCCACATCCTCACTTGGTTCCAGCTCCCCGCCTCACCTCAGGGCTCCACACAGCCACAGAAAATTCTCTTCCCGGCACACATGAGGCCCCACCTCACTTCCTCAGACCCTCACTGGACATCACCTTTTCTGAGATCTCTTTGGCCACTCTATGTAAAACATCAGCTTCCACCTCCACATACTCTCCCCTCTTTGGGCTAACCTAATTTTTTATCACTTACAGCCACCTAAAATCTTTTTTTTTTAAAGATTTTATTTATTTACTTGACAGAGATAGAAAGTACACAAGCAGGGGGAGTGGCAGGCAGAGAGAGGGAGAAGGAGAAGCAGACTTCCCACTGAGTAGGGAGTCTGATGTGGGGCTCGATTCCAGGACCCTAGGATTGTGACCTGAGCTGAAGGCAGACACTTAAAGACTGAGCAACCCAGGCTCCCCATCCACCTAAAATCTTAATGTGTGTTTGTTGATGTTAAACCATCCATCCTTCCCTCTCCTAGAAGCTTCAGTAGGCATGTATTTTCTAATGTTTTGTTCACTGCTGACTCTCTGGCACCTAGAAGTACACCTCACCATAGTAGTACTCTGTAATACTCATTGTATTACATAGTACTAGTACTAGTACTATGTACTAGTACATAGAATACTCATTGGATGACTTAGAAGTACTGATGCTGGAGAAATAAGGTATAATAACATGAGCTTGAGAACATGTAAATTTACAGAGTGATTTGTAGTTTCAAGGCAGTCAGCTTTGTTTGTTTTCTTTGTTTTTGTTTTTGTTTTCCTTCTGGCGGGCAGGGAGCAGGCCTTTTAAATCACTATAGTTTTGACACTGTGGCAGCGCCTGCACTCATGGGAAGTCCATGGACAAGGGCCTGTGGGGGTTACTGGAAGACTTGAATCCTCTGCTCCTCTGATGGAAATTCTCACAAGTTCTTTTTCCACAACTGTTTAGGTAGGGATGGCAATTTTCATGTTCAGGCAGTCAATTCAAACCCATTTAAAACATTTATTTTTGCTAACCATGGAAGAAGATACAGCCAAATCATTTAATTCTCAAATCAATTCACACCTTCTTTTGGATATAGCATAAAAAAAATTATAGACCTGGTGAGTAATATTTCCTTTGCATTTTCCAGAGATTTACTTTATTCTTTTGACTCATCTTATATCCAAATTAATAATGATATAAGGTTGGAAAAAGTGAATTATTCTCATACTTACTTCAAAGAAGAATAAAATGTGTATATGATAGTGAAATTATTTTTAGGCATATGAAAGTCATTTACAGAAAATATTCTCAGGGTCTTGTGAAAGGTCTTTTATTTCCCCCTTAGTTGGGCATGAGTAAATATAGATGATCGTACTGCTGCATGTGCATTCCTATATTTAGTCCTATACAAAAAATTTCTCACCTTTGAAATAGAACAGATGCTCTTTTGTGCAACTTTCAGAACAGGTAGTTATGTGTCCTCATTCAGCCCGGAAAAGGAAATTTATATAGGTCAGCAATGCAACAGGAAAGCGCTAACTCTTCCCATCTCTTTTTGTATCCTTCACTCGCTTCACTCCTCCACAAACCCCTGACATGACCTACCCACACCCATATGAAAATAACCTCTCCCCTAGTGACCAACCATAGGTCTTGATCACAACTAGTAACTGATTAGGAAGAATGCTAACGACCATTGCTAACGACCATCACGCTGGAAAAACAAGAGGTCTTTCTCATGCTTTCCTTGACTGTCTGTTGGACATGATCAAACTACTCCACTTCACTGCTGCTTTCAGCTACATGGAGGATTATCAGAGTCCAGCCAAATAGAGACTCCATAAAAAGGGTGTGGGGATTGTAAATGTCAAAAAGTCAAAGCACAAAGATGATAAAAACTGTGCGTTGAATTTAATTAACTGTTGACCATGACTAGACTTGATCAATCTCAACTTGTCTGCTGTATCAACTGCCATTTCATTCAGCTATTCTTGGTTTTATAACATTTGTGTTATGGGAAATTAGAGCAATTTCTACAATGCTTTGGATATCTTCCCCCTCATAAACAAAGTACAATTTTCTGAGGAGACAATGCTCTCTTGTTGGCACCTCCTGTTGGCTGCCTTTTTCCTAGACCCTTAGCCTGGATCAAGAATCTCTCAACCCTGCCATCACAACAGCCATTTGTTTCCATCTCCCCACTCGTTCCATTGTGTATTGTCCAGCGTCATATATGTTCCTTTCAGAGTTTGAGGGTGAGAGTTGGTGGAAGGGATGCCAGCACGCTATGCTAAGACCTTTGGGGAGTTAACCTAGATGAGATGAATGCATTAAGCTAAACCGGATTTAAGCAGCCTTGAATGGGAAATTGTTTCTCTTTGTAATCAACACTTGGGTTGTAATTGATAGGAGACATCTTTAGGGAATGTTGATTTTTTTTTTTTATTCCAATGGAACTATGTGTTTCCTTCATACATAGGACTCTCTTTGAATCCTGAAATAGCTCTGAGCCTAGAGGGGCCAACTTGGAGGTGCACAGAGTCAAACTTGTGAGGCAAGGAAACTCAACTTTGTAAGAACAAATCTTGGTTTAAGGAAAAAAAAACCTGAGTTCTAATTCTGGTTCTTTTGTTTCTTCTTTCCTTTCCTTTTATTTTATTTTGTTATTTTTTTTTTTCATTGAAGTATAACATGCTATACTATTTATTATAACATGCTGATTCAATAATTCCATAATTATTTAGTGTTTGCCATGATAAATGTGGTCACAATTGGTCAGCTTATGTTATTACAATAATAGTGACTATATTCCCTATGTTGTAATTTTCCACCTCTGTGACTTAGTTATTTTACCTCTTAATTGCCTCTATTTATGTCACTGTTTTTTCTTTATTTCTGTCTTTGATGAGGATGATTTTGGCAGTCCTTGGTCATCTGACAAACCTCTGGCTTTGGTAGTCATAGAGAGAGAGATGGTTCCAGTATTAAATTCTCCAGTTAAAGTCTCAGATTCTGTTGGCTATAGAACCAGTGTTTTTCCAAAATTAGTGTAAGTATTTAAGTGTTTGTTTCTGTTGATTGGCACATATTCTCTTAACAGTTTTAGTCTTGCCTTGCAGTGTATTTACTGTATTACATCAGTGAGTTATTTCCAAATTTAGTACCTTTCTATAAATTAAATTTGTCAAGATAAAGAACCCATGTATATTTTTTTACTAAGACCAGTATACCATTTATTAATGTTCTATAAAGGGAAACTGACATTTACTAAATGTCCACCATCTAGGAGGCACAAAATATGATACATGTAATGTCTATTCATCTCTCAGCAACCCTGTGAGTGAACCATTATAATCACCACTTAAGTATGAGAAAATTAAAACAGACGTTTAGGAATCTTCTACAACATCACACAGATAGAAGTAACAAGATGGATTTTAAACAGATCTGGCTTCAAAATGAATTCTCTTACCAGAATTACCATTCACGTTATTTTAACACTACTTTAGTGTTCCATAATTCATACTCTTTTAATTTTGGTAAAATGAAAACTCATTTAATATTAATCAGATCTACATATTCAATTCAAAGAATTTATTGAGTGCCTTCTAGATGGTAGGCAGTATGGTAGACTCTCTAGATACAAACTTGAAAGAAGTATTGTTATGGTCTTTGGGAAAGACACCAGAATGTGACCATAAGCTAAGTCAAATACAGGTGGCAAAGTTTCATTATGATGCATTGTTAATTCATTTTTACCATCTAATTTAATTGTTTTTAAAGGTTTTTTTTTTTTCTAATCTAAGTAATACAAGTATGTATGAAAAGGAAACTTAAAACAAAAAACAGTGATAGTTCCACCCATCCTGGTACACAAGCCCCACTCCTCAGGTGCAACCACTTTCAGGTTTTAGCTGTTTTATTTTCATGTTTTAAATAATAGGCTTAAATCACTATTTCTTAATTATTCGCTTATGTATTTTAAGTTCCCCTATAGTCTTTACCCTCTCAGCTACCACTTCAAAAACACCGGTAATACATATACACATGCACGCACAAATACACATACACACTTCTACCTCCAATCTCCCTATTTAATTTATGACCAATTTTGGCTAAATTGGTATTTAGTGTTTACAACTTACGATTAGGTAAGTTTTGTTCATAGATGACACATAGTATTTTGAATATATTTTGAATATATATCTTTGTATGTTTTTTAATATTTTTCTTAGAATTGATGATGTTTTAAAAATGTTTTGATTTTCCTTTTAAGTTCCTACAAATAAATTCCCCACAGGATAGGACTATAGCATTCCTGAAATTTAGTCTAGACATTGGACAGTCTAGTAGTCCATGTCTTATTCTTGGCAATTGTTGTCCTTGTTCGAGCCTATGGCCTCCTGCTGCAACTGTCCTAACTGCTCTCTAGGCTTGTGGTAGAGTGTATATCCTCAACTGTCCCTTCATTGTCATCCTGGAGCTTCCCTTTACTCTTCTTTCTTTCCATATGGACTCCTTTGATTCCTTATAAGGATGCTGTAAGTATCATTATCCATAATATGAGAAATACAAAAAGAAATGGATTGAAAGGAAGCTCTTCGTACCATTTAGTATCTAGGCTGTCCATTCACCCCATTGTTTCCAGCCCCTTGCTGGTGCCTGCCTTCTACTACACCCATGATCCCCCTCTGCAAGATTCTGTCTCGGTGACGAAGCAGCAGCTCTGGCTCATGCTGTCAGTAGAAGGTGGTCTCTGGCTGCCCATGGTGGGGGACCCTTGGACATACTGGTTCTCTTACGCATTTTCACCTGTTCTCCCACTTTCTGGCCCACCCAGGAAAAATAAACTATTATTTTTTTTAAAAGGTCACATAGATGGATAGGCATTTTATAAAGATACCTGATGCCTCTCTTTCTGAGTTTTTTCAAAGAAGTTTTCTTCTATTTTCTTGTTTCATTTTGTTTTAAAGCTAGTTATATTTTTAGAGCAGTTTTAGAGTCACAGGAAAATTGAGTAGAAGGTACAAACATTTCCCATATAATGCTGACCCTGTTACATATGCAGCCTCTGGCACTATCAACACCCCCCATAAGAGTGGCACATTGTTATAATTGATGAACCCACAGTGACACATCATTATTACCCAGAGTACATGGTTTATATTAGAGTTTGGTGTTGGTGTTGTACATTTTTGGACATTCTTTGGACAAATGTACAATGATGTGTAGCCACCATTGCACTACCATACAGAATACTTTCATTGCCCTAAAAATCCTTTGGGTTTTGTCAATTCATCCCTCTTGATTTGCATTCTACTCTTCCTCTGTAGGTATTTAGGTTTAAAGTTCCTCCAACAGACAGAAGTCCAAGAAGTACATGTAAAAATGCTTAGAATCACTAATCATCAGGGAAATGCAAATCAAAACCACAATGAGATATCACCTCATACCTGTTAGTCCTGGCTACTGTCAAAAAGACAAGAAACAACAAGTGATGGTGAGGATGTAAAGAAAGTGAGCCCTTGTGCAGTATTGATAGGAATGTAAAGTGCTGCAACCACTATGGAAAACAATAGGGAGTTTCCTCAGAATTTAAAAATAGAACCACATATGATCCAGCAATTCCACTTCTGGGTATTTGTCCAAAGAAAACGAAAACATGAACTCAGAAAGATACCTCACACCCCTAATGTTCACTGAAGCATTATTTACAATAGCCAAGATATGCAAACAACCTTAATGTCTGTGGCTGGCTGACTGGATGAATAAAGGAGATGAGTTAATGGAAGGAGTGACGTCAGCATGATGGCGGTGTCACGAGTAGTAGTTCTTTTATTTTCCTCCCCTGTGATTTACAACTAATTGGACATTCATAACAACAAGAGCAAAATGCCTCTGCACATTATACCAGGAGATCCTTGATAGCCACCCCTCTAGAAGTGGGTGGATTGGACATCATGGAGGAAGTATAATGAGCAAAGTGGTGGCAGAGGTGATGACAGCACAGAAAGGTGAAGGCAGGTCTGATCTTCCTGGCTGATGGAGTAGAGGGTAAACGGTGCTGAGTTTGGGTCTACCCAGCCTCACTGCAGCTGGAAAGACCAGTAACTCTCTGAAGAGAGACCACAGTAACTTGGTGGAGAGATAGAAGAAGGAAATGGGCAAAGAGAACTGAAGAAAGCATGTCTTGCTATAGGCCCAGGAGGAAAGAGGACTGACTAAGGACTTTTGGGACCTCCTCCCTGCACTGAAGGACTTCCCTACTAGGCCATGGTCACATGCGAAGTCCCAAGAGCTAGTTACACATCTCTCCCAACTTTACCACTACCCTTTTTTGTTTTATTTTGTTTTAACGTGTGTGCACCCAACCTTAGCAGGAGTCAGCGCTGGGATAAAAGAAATGAAAAACTTGTGCTATAGCGCCACCTTCTGGAAAACCAAATGAGACTTCTAACTACCAACCTATTGAGCTACTAAAATCAAAGTAAACAAAACCTTGCTGAAATAAGAGAGATGTTCACTACTTCAAATGTGGGACCAGAGGCACTTCTTTTCAAACACCATGAAGAATCACGGTAATATGGTATTTCAAAACAAAGATGACCATTTTCCAGCAACTGAACCTAAAGATACAGAATATTGTGATCTAAGTGATAAAGAATTTATGGTAACTGTTATAAAGAAATTCAGTTGAGCTACAAGAAAACTCGGAAAAGTAATAAAGTGATCTGAAAAATAAAACTAATGAACAGAATGAGTGCTTTATCAAAAAGGCTGAACTCTAAGAAAACAAACAAACAAACCTGAAATCCTGGAGCTGCAGTACTCAATAAATGAGATGAAGAAAACATTAAAATGCACTGAAAATAAAGCAAATAATATGGAAGAGAGAATTAGTTAGCTCAGGGATGAAGATCTGAAAATATTCAGATGGAAGGGAAGAAGAGACTATGATTTTTAAGGAGTAAAGGAAGCTTTCAAAAACTGTCTCCATTGGAAAAGCCAACATATGAATAATGGTTACCCCAGAAGAAGAAGAAGAGAGAGAAAGGATTAGAAAGTGTATTTAAAAGAAATAAAAACTGAAAATGCCCCAAATCTGGGGAAGAAACTGGAAATACAGTCCCAAGTAGTTAATAGAACACCTCATTATTTCAACACAAAAAGACCTTCTCCAAGACACATTATATTTAAACTATCAAAAGTCAACAATAAAGAAAGAATTTTAAACACAACCAGGGAAAACAAGACAGTAACCTACCAAAGGAACCCCATTAAGTTATCAGCAAATTTCTCCACAGAAACTCTGCAGGCAGGAAGAAAATGGAATGACGTATTCAATGTGTTAAGATTAGAAAAATGCTAGCTATGAATTCTCTGTCTGGCAAAGTTATTTTTCAAATATGAAGGAGAAATAAATGCTTCCCCAGAAGAACAAAAACTATGGGAGTTCACCATCCTTAGACCTGCTTTATAAGAAATTCTGAAAGGATCTCCTCAAGCTGCAACAAAAAGATAAAAGTACACAAACCTTGATCAAGTGGATAAATGGTCAGAATTAGAACACTACCTTTTTTTTTTAAGATTAGTATATTAAAATCTTAACTATAGCATAATGGTTAAAGGAAAAGGCCATTAAAATGATTGTAGCTACTACAACTTGGCAGTGAAGTTACAGCATAAACAGGTCTAATTTGTGACATCAAAAATCTAAAAGGGGAAGAGTGAAAGAATGAATCCTTTACAGGCAAATGAGGATACATTTTTATTAGCAGAAAAGGGGCTATTTTATGTATGAGAGGTTTTATGTAAACCTCATGGTAACTACAAAGCAAAAATCCATAGCAGAAATACAAAACATAAAGAAAAGGAGGAGACTGAGCAAATCATTGTGAAAATTCACCAACTTAAAAAAGACAGAAAAAGAAAGAAACAGAAACAATGAAGAGACAAAATAACTGAAGCCAGAGATAAAATGGAAGTAGAAAATCCTCAAATATCAGTAAGCACCCTAAATATGAATGGATTAAGCTCACCAATTAAAAAGCACAGAGTGGCTGGATGAATTAAAAAAAAAAAAAAAGACTCACCTCTTTGTGGCCCATAGCAAATTCATTTTAGCTCCAGGAAAATATGTAGGCTCTGAGTGAAAGGGAGTAATTCAGGAAAGATAACCTGAATATAAAAACAATTTCAGTTTTTATATATTATGAATTTAAAAGGATAAATAAAAAATTAAAATGTGTTACATGTCTTGTGTGAGGAAGGTTAAGGCAAATTTCAATTTTGAATTTAATACATGAAGAAAATTTATTTCAAATGCACTTTTTAGACAAAATTAGAAAGAAGTAGATGTTATCAAAATCACTGGTAAAATAAAAGTAAGGAAGACATTTCAGGTTTTTGTATAATATAGGAATGGATGATGAAAAATGGATACTAAAAATGGATTTTAAAACTCAAACAATTCAGTAAATTGCAAAATGAAATTCATTTTATGGTAATCAAAAGTGTAAGTCAAAATTAAAATGTGCTATAGGTTTCATGCCAAGATATAAAATCAATAATTAAATTATAAATATATAATGAAAATTAATAGAAACATATTGTTTTGACTACTGTAGCTTTGTAGAATGTTTGAAATCAGGAATTGTGTTATCTTCAGCTTTGTTCTCCTATCTCAAGGTTGCTTTGGCTTTTGAGAGTCTTTGAGCTTCCACACTAATTTTAGGATAGTTTTTCCTTTTTTATGGTAAAAAATGCCATTGAAATTTGATAAGGATTGCATTGAGTCTGTACATTATTGGGGGTAGTATGGACACTTAACCAATATTATTTTGTACATGTCTGTTAGTTCCATTTGACCTGAAGTCTGATTCAAATCCAGGATTTTCTGTTCGGATGACTGATTCATTGTTGAAGCTAGGGTACTGAAATCCTCTACTATTATTGAATTGTTGCTTATTTATCCCAGCAAATCTTTTAGTATTTGCTTAATATATTTAGGTGCTCCAATGTTGAATGCATATATATTTTTTATTGTTATATACTCTTGATGAATTGACCCCTTATCATTATTTAGTCACCATATGTGTCTTTTGTTACCATTTTTGTATTAAACCCCTGCATATGCAGTCAATTAATACTCAACAAGGGAGAAAAGAATACTAAGTGGGGAAAGGATAGTTTTCAACTCATGATGTTGGAAAAGCTGTATAACCACATGCAGAAGAATGGAATTGGCCCTCTATTTTACACGACTCACACGAATGAACTTGAAATGCATTCAAGACTTAAACATAGGAACTGAAACTGTAAAATTCCTAGAAGAAAACATAGGGGAAAAGTTCTTTAACATTGCTCTTGGCAGCCATTTCCTGGATATGACACAGAAAGCTTAAGAAATTTAAAAACCAAGTGCGAATTTAAAGTATTCTGCACAGGAAAAGAATCAAAATGCAAAGGTTACCTATGGAATGAGAGAAAATATTTGCATATCTTATATCTGGTAAGGGGTTAATATCCAAAATATGTAAAGAACTCATCCAATTCAAACAACCTGATTATAAAATAGGCAGAGGAACCAAATAGACAGTTTTCCAAGAACACATACAGGACAAGAGCTACATGTAAAGGTACTTGACATTCCTAATCATCAGGAAAATGTAAATCAAAACACCAAAATTTTTTACCTCACACCTTTGGACTGACTATCATCAAAAAGTTAAGTGACAATGATTGTTGATGAGGATGTGGAGAAAAAGAAACTCTTGTGCTCTTTTGGTGAAAATGTCAATTCTCATAGCCACAATGGAAAATATTATGAATATTTCTCAAGAAATTAAAAATAGATGATTCCAGCAATTCCATTTCTGGGTATATACCCAAAGGAAATAAAAACAAGATCTAGAAAAGATATCTATACTCCCATGTTCATTACAGCATTATTCACAATAGCCAAGGTATGGAAACAACCTAAGTGTCTGTCAGTAGATGAATGGGTAAAGATATGATATATATTGTTCGTAATATTATTCAACCATGAGAAAGAAGGAAAGAAAGAAGGAAATCTTGCCATTTATGACAATTTGGAGGAAACCTGAAGGCATTATGCTAAGTGAAATAAGTCAGACAGAAAGAGATAATTACTGTTAATACCACTATGTGGAATCTTTAAAAGTCTAACATATAGAAACAGAGAGGAGATTGGTTGTTGCCAAGGAGAAGGGATGGGAGAAATGGAGAGATGTTTGTCAAAGGATACTGACTTCTAGTTATAAGATGAATAAGTTCTGGGAATCTAAGGTACAGCATGATAATTATAGCTAACATTACTGTCATAAATAGTTGAATGTTGTAAGAAAGCAGATCCTAAACTTTCTCACCACACACACACAGGGATGGTATTATGAGGTGAGATGCAGGTGTAAACCAATGACATAGTAGTCATCCTTTTGCAAAACACAAATGTATCAAATCAACACACTGTCCACCTTAAAGCTGTGCCATGTTATATATCCATTATACCAAAATAAAGCTGGAAAAAAATCAATAGAAACAGCAAGAGAGAAGATTAAAAGGAAACTGATTTCTACTT
Source organism: Lutra lutra (assembly GCF_902655055.1). Taxonomy (NCBI): domain Eukaryota; kingdom Metazoa; phylum Chordata; class Mammalia; order Carnivora; family Mustelidae; genus Lutra; species Lutra lutra. The sequence continues at coordinate 120,910,620 of NC_062280.1, read as the reverse complement.
GGTCTTCAGAGGTCATATATAAAAACACAAAAGTTTTGAATAATACAACTGATATGCTTGGTGTAAGTTATTAAACTTTGTATTCTGCAATTCAGTCATTTCAAGAGACTTTATAACATTTATAAATACTGATTACATGTTAGGATATAAAAGCTGAAAATAAATCTATAGTACAAAAATATATAGTTTTATTTTCTGGCCACAGTTACGAATAATTAATTTGTAAAAATAAGAAAAATCTACACTTAATTATTTGAAAATCCTGAAGAAACAAAAAACTATACTTAAGCATTTTTTTTAGTAATAAAAGGAGTAAAAAATGGAATTGTAGACCAATAAAAATGATAAAAGAAGTGACTACTTATAAAAAGGTGTGGAAGTTAGAAGAGCCATGCTCAGGAAAATTCATATTATTTAATGTCTTACTTTAAGTATGAAAAGAGTATACCTTGAACATTCACTTAGAAATCAGATAAAAAACATTGAAAGAAAAGCAAGAAATTAGAAGCAAGTTGGTAGTAAATCCAACAAAGAGAAATATGTAAGTTAGAAGAGAGATAGCCTTAATGAAATGCTAGCGAATGAAAGAATGCCTTCCTTTATTAGAGGACTCCCAAAATAAAGCAAGCAATCTGCTGGAAAATACATTGCAGACAAATGCAAGTTCAATGACAATTGGAGATAATTCCTCAGATAAAAATAATTTTATAAATGTAAATATTCTTATTGGCTAAAAAATGAAGATTTTGTTGAAATGGTCTTTTTTTAAATCAATGAAAAACTAAAGAAAGTTTTCCAAGACTTACCTCTAATAAGTTTCCAAGGGTCCAGATCTAGAAATACATTTCCCCAGATACTAAGAAGCAAATCAACCCATATTATGTAATTTATTCTAGAAAATAAATAATTTAAAAAATTTAAGAACTCAAAATTACTGAAGTTATTTATAATTATATGTAGACGAAAGAACTTCACATGAAGATTTCTTTTAAAAAATATATGGATAAATCTTACTTTTCATCAAATATTATTTGAAGAAGTACAATATTCTAATCACTGACAATACTTAATTCACTTTAGGGTTATTCAGTCACTGAATTAAGGAATCCAATGTAGGGGTGCCTGGGTGCCTCAGTCGGTTAAGTGTCTGTGTTTGGCTCAGGTCTGGGATTGAGCCCTGCATTGGGGTCCTTGCTCAGTGGGGAGCCTGCTTCTCCCTCTCCCTCTGTCATTTTCTCTGCTTGTGCTCTCTGGCTCTTTCTGTCAAATAAATAAATAAAATCTTTTAAAAAATCCAATGTAGTAGATAATATTTTCTCATCTTGCAGATGAAGAAACTAAAGGTCATATGGTTTCAATAGCTTGCCTCATCATCACCTAGCTACTAAGTTGCAGAACTGGAATATGCATCTCTTGAGTATAAAACTGCAGGTTTAGATCACTCCATTATATTGCCTCTCCATAAGAGATTTTAAAAAATAACCTAAGTAAAATGTCAGCAAGTTCAATATATACATATATTAGAAGAATTATCCACTGTTACTAGATAGGTCATACTGTAGGAATTAAAGATAACACACATTGCCCATCATTGATTTTAAGATAGATATGTACCAGAAAATATGACAAAGAGGAAAAACTGTTGCAATGTTAAGTCTATCTCAAAAAACATCAAGCCAGACATAGCAATGAGATATAATCAGAATTTTTATTAATTCTGTAAATAATAGTTTCAAACATACCATGCATGTAATCAACATTGTTCTGGACACTTTTGTCAATGCAATAAGTAGGGCCTGAAATAGAAAAAGGAGACATAACTATTGCAAAGTAGGCAACTTTGCCATTAACTGAACTGCATAATTGTATGTTTAAAAATACAAGAGGTCAGTTGGACCTAAAATTAAATATGAATATTCAATAAAATGGATGAATACATATAGCTAAAAATGTCCTCATATATCATGTATAATAAACCTGATAGTATAGAGATGAAAGATTATAATAGCAAATAAAAAAATAGCAAAAAAAAAAATTGAACAAAGAAAAAAAAATATTTACTAAGAATCTCCCTAAAGAGAATTGTGTTAAACATACATGAAGAAAATCAGAAAACTTACTAAGAAACTTAAAAGTGAATTTTAAGGAATATAGAAATGTGCCATAGGTGCCTGGGTGGCTCAGTGGGTTAAAGCCTCTGCCTTCGGCTCAGGTCATGATCCCAGGATCCTGGGATCGAGTCCCGGATCGGGCTTTCTGCTCAGCAGGGAGCCTGTCTTCCCTCTCTCTCTCTGCCTGCCTCTTTGCCTACTTGTGATCTGTCTCTCTGTCAAATAAATAAATAAAATCTTAAAAAAAAAAGGAAATGTGCCATAATCGTGAATGAGTAAATGAATTATATTTAAGATGTTAATTCTTCCCAAATTCAAGTTTTGGCATGATTATTAGTCATAGGATAAAGGAAATCCATTTTGTAAGGATACTGAGGGTGAGGGCTTAATAAAATTGTGAAATATTATCTAGAAAAAATTAAAACAAATGGGAAGAATAAACAAGAATAAAAATGTGGATAGGTCAGCCATATCAGATATCAAATGTTATCAAAATTTAAACATAGTGATCTGTTCGTAGCTTTAACAGATGGAAGAATAGAAGCATGCATTTTTTGCTCTCTTTCTCTGTATGTGTGTGAGGTATCTGCATGTCTGTGATTGAGAAAACATACCAATCCAAACAGGATGGAAGTTTGATTAATTGTATTTGGAAGAGCATCTAATTATTTAGAGAAAAATTTTGTTCTTATCTTATATCATTACAAAAACATAAATTAAAACACTAAATTGTCAATATATTGAAAAGATTTGAAGTCACATAGAAAATACTAACAAGTTACATTTAACATACTGAAGTCAAAAGATTTAAATTATTAGAGCTAAGAAAGCAATTTGCTATATAAATGCCAGATAAAGAATTAACTGCTGTAATATATGATGTTTTTGCAAACAAACAAAGAAAAAGTTGTAATAAAAATCAACAAAAGTTGGGGTACCTGGATGACTCAGTCAGGTGTCCAACTCTTGATTTCATTTCAGCTTGTGATCTTGGGGTTATGGGATTGAGCCCTGTATCTATCTCCAGGCTCAGTGAAGTCTGCTTGAGATTCTCTCCTTCTTCCTCTCCCTCTGCCCTGCCCCCAATACATTCTCTTTCTCTCTCTCCAAAGAAATAAATATATCTTAAAAAAGTCAATTAACAAATTTCTTACAAATGACAAGTAAATATTAAATCAAATAAAATGTGCAATAGATTATAATAAACAGAACATAAATTACATGCATGAACTATTAACATGCATATATGATTAATTTAGGGTCAGAAGGATGTGGAGTTACTGTGGTTGACAATTTGGTACAACTTTTTTAGAAACATATTAGAAGTGTGTTCCAAAAGCTTTTAAATGTTTTTAATTTTAAGTCTGACAACTCCTTATATCAGAATCCAAGGTCATAGTCCGAGGTATGGTCTAGGTCCAAGCATGAGAATGGCAATATAGTAGTACAACCATTTAGAAATCTGCAAGTAATTCATAGAACATCTAGAAGATATTATGTAACCATTAAGAACAATATTGATGAATCGGGAAAATGCTCATGATATAACATGTAAAGAACTCATAAAACTTGTGTCCTAAATATATATAATACATATTTACACATACAAACAAATTATATAGACATTAGTATTTTTATGATCTTTGTATAGATAATTGAAATGTTATCATAACATAGAACCAAAATATGTAGACATTTATATATTTATGATCAATGTATAGGTAATTGATATGTAATTAAATATAGATTTGTATAATTTTGGTTTTACTTATTTTTTGTTTTTACTTATTTTAACATTCATGATCGTTCATTTCAATAACTAAATTGTATTAATTTTATTTTTATAAATTTTATTGAATATACAATTTAAATTTAATTATATTACAAGTAATTTTAGAATTTTTATTAAATTTGTTAATTTAATAGTTAACAAACACATCATTAGGTGCCTATATGCTTATGTGGATATAAATAAATATATAGAGAGAAAAATCATGGAATTATAATTCCAAAATTTAACTGTTATCTCTGGATAATAATGTGTTGATTTTATTTCATTCTTTAATCATTTTAATTATTTCTTTTTTATTCCCAAACTAATTCCAATTCACAAAAATTAGGGGAAGATAAGTATACAGAGTTAGCTTTGATTAAATTTACAAAATGGGAAAATCCAACTTTATCCAGAGTGAGGGCAGATTTGGTCTCACTGTACTATGACAGGAGAATGAAATAAAGTTGAGAAGAAAATAAATATGTATGATCTCAGAAAGATAATATGTCTGGATATTACCGACTATTTATTCCTGGTTATGTTGCTGCTTATCTGATTGTTTTGAGTCACTTCAAAAGGCTTTAGGTGGATAGAACAGAATAGGTGTGTTGAAGGGGCTGTTGTGGCTCAAGAGTGAGTTTGGTTTGCCTTCTAAGGAAAATATGCAGATGAAAGGGAAAATAAATTTGATATTGAAAAGGGGTGTGGGTACGGGGACGCCTGAGAAGGTGGGAAAGTGGATTAAAATGGCCTGTGGACATTAGCTATCTGGCAGTATGTTCCTGCCGGCTTTCACCAGACTGAGCAAGGAGAATTTTCAGAGGAGTTTGAAGAAGACCTTTAACTGCAGGCTGTTATTTTGTCAATTTCACTTGCGTGCATGGGAATTGTGATGAAGGCACACACTGAAGTTTTAAGAAAGACCTGAGTCTCCTGGAAGGAGAATAATAATATAAGTTTGGTGTGTGGTATATTTGTTATTGTTATTTTGGGTTCCTGAGTCAGTTTTTGGAAAGCACTTTATGAGGCTGCTGTACTCTGTGTCCAGAGAATATGTAAAAAGCCAGCAGCAGCAATAACGCCACCTGAAGCCTGGGGAGGGGCACAGGTGGGTTATGTGTGAGAGGCACACAGAGTGGCCAGCAAGTAATTAAGATAAACAGTGTGCAGACCTAGATCAACACCTATATCTCTGTGGACTTAGGGGAACCTTGCCCCAAATTGTATTATTTTCATGAAAAAGGCACTGATTCCCTTTGAGATCGATTATCTCTAAGGCTCGAATATTTCAGCGATTAGAAACTAAAATTTGAAATCCAGTATAATCCACTTTTTGCAACTCAGCAAGTTTTCCTTAAATAACATTTTAACAATTACTTGTGAATGTGGAAGTGGGGCTCCCAACAAACCTTACATTTTTGGTGTCCTCAATATTTTGTACATTGTTGTAGTCTCCTACTTGAAATCTATAGCTTCTAATGAGTTTTACTTTCATCTGTTCTTTCTCTATTCCCTCTGTGTATACATACATATGCCCATTTCTCATAGTTCTCTATTCTTAATACTTTTATGTCCTTCTATGGGAACTCATTATCTTAAACTATTAACCACCTATTATGTATAGAATTCACAAGGAAGGGACGCTGGAATCCTCCTTAAATAGAAACACAATGCTGCTTAACGTATCAGGGCAAATATTTCCAAACACATGGTGGGGAAATGGTGAGTTAATGCCTGAATACCATAATGTATTAAGAATTAGCCAACAAAGTTTGTTTAAGAAAGATCATCTCAACCCAATTTAAGTGTAATTCTCAGATAAGATAACAACCCTTGTAAATGAAGACTGGGGTGGGTCTGGGAGACCTGCCTGGAGAATCACTGAATTAAAAGGAATGCACGTTTCTATCATTAGATGACTTTCAAAAAGGTTTAAAATTAATGTTTCCAGACAAGAATCAGTGTTCATGTCTGGGACGAGTACTTCATGACATCTTTTTGATATCTATACAGCATTTTGTGCTGTAGGGTATTTATTATTGCCTTAAAAGAGGGATAAAAGCTGGTACAGTATTCACATTTGCAGAACATACAAATATGGTTGGGAGAGAATCGATATTTTCAAATTAGTTTTAAAGACTAATGTTTTAAAAAGAAACCAAACACTTGCCAAAATGAAAATAAAAGGTGAAGTAAGAGTTACATTTTAAGCTGGGAAAAATTAAGGAGCTTCTAAAATGAAATGCTTCTCCAAACGTATAAAATGTAGATGAACTGTAAAGATCAAAAACTTGGTGATAAAATGATGACATCAGAGAAAATGAAAAATTGTATGAAAGTAGACTGTCTGGAAATTGTTGAGCTAATTCAGGCAGGAGGAAAGATACTGAAAGAGGATAATGGATGGTAATTAAGGTTCCTGACCTCCTGCAAGCTTGTGTGTGAGTCAACAGTTACTTGGTTCAAGATAGAAAAAGACTAAAGCCTTTGCAAGGAGTATCCAGAATTCTTTTCAAAGAAAAGTACTCTAAGATTTCTTTTTTTTAAAAAACCCACTGGAAGGCTTGTAAACCTGTCATGCCCACACACAGACAAACACACACGGACCTATACAACGCCCAACCAATTTAATGAGCCACTGATTATGTTATTTATGACTCGAGTGAATTCTGAGAATAGCACCTTCATTCATCATTTGGTGATATAGAATGTTGATAGAGAGAAATTTCTGATGGAAAACTCAGGAAAAAATATGTAATTCTGCAGAAATCATTACTGACTGCTTACAAAATCTTTCAATAGGATAACCACTCATTTACAGAACAAGTAACATCTCTGTGTTGAGATTTGAGTAATGTAAAAGGGTGTCCACCCAAATATATTTTAGACGAGTTAGCCACGATGTCTATAAAACAACTGAGAAGAGCCCTTCCAGTGATGATTTATTTCATTGGAATAACTCACTATATTATATATTATATAGTATATTATACTATATTATATTATATTCATTGGAATAGCTCACTATATATCAGGATAGGTGAGATTAAATACACATGAAGGTGAATTAATTTTCTAGGTATTTCCTAGAAATACCATTATGAGAAATACTTATTTCTTATAATAGAAAAAGTGTAAGTCTCAAAATGGAAGCAAAATGAAACAAAACCAAGCAAGTGGATATGAAAGCCAGCTTCACCACGACTGGGGACGTGGTAATTAGCTCCTTGCAATCCCATTTTCTTCACTTGTAGAGGGGAATGGTGTCACAAATCTGACAGTATTGTAGGGATGATTAAGATAATACAGGAAGGGGTGCCTGGGTGGCTCAGTGGGTTAAGCCACTGCCTTCAGCTCAGGTCATGATCTCAGAGTCCTGGGATTGAGCCTCACATCGGGCTCTCTGCTCAGCCGGGAGCCTGCTTTCCCCTCTCTCTCTGCCTGCCTCTCTGCCTACTTGTGATCTTTCTATCACATAAAAAAATAAAATTAAATTAAAAAAAAAGATAATACAGGAAAACCAACCATCTTATAATAGGTACTCTTATAGTAGGATTGCTATTATTATCAAGTGAACAGTGCAAGCAATAATTAAAAACTTGTTTCTGTGTAATGCTTTGCGTAAATCCTGTAGTTAAGAGAATGGAATACTCATCTTCATATGTCCAGAGCTTGACGCAGAACAAGGCATAAAATAGGTATTTCGAATCTGCTCCTTCAATTTGAATTATATTAAAATTGAATCTATACATTATTTTTTTTTTTTAAGTAACCTTGAGGAAAGCATAATTTATCTTTCAGTATAAACCTTAAACTTGCTTTTGTAGGGAAATCAATCCTTGGGTGGTCTCCAAAGCTAGATTGAACTGATTTAAATAATTCCTGGGTATGTTCTTGGGCACATTCTTCCATTTCTTGGTCTCCCAAAATATAAAAGGATAATAATAGTGATACTTTATGGGATTATTGTAAAGCTAAAATATGTTAGTGTATGTAAAGTAAGATGTGGGACTGACATGGAGTAAGTTCTCAATACATAACAGGTGTAATGACCTTGTTCCTGAGAAATTACCATTAGGGTATAAAAGATACATAAGACTTGTAAGTCCTTGAGATTCACCACTTCCCATAGGAATGGATTGGTCATTGTCTGCAGACACTACTTCAGTGTCATGGTCATAGTGAACCACCGTGTCACCCACTGATGCACAGATGGCAGCAGGTAATATCTCTCAGGGTTGTGGCTGTGAAACATTTTTTTTTTTTTTTCAAGCCAGAGTGTTGTTCTTAAATATTCTGAATAGCTAAAGGAATGTGACCAAATACTTTATGATCTGCTTCTTTTTGTTTAGCTGGTTACTCCTGTGATCCGTCAAAGAAAGAAAACCATATTCACATTGAGAGAAGTTTGTTATTCTCCTATTCTCCCACTATATTATTAGTGGTCTAAAATCTATAAACATAATTTTGATTTAAGTCTTTTGGACCAGAAATGTTCAGTTATCTAATTAATAACCAGAAATATTCAGTTATCTAATTAATAATAGAAATTTATATTTGCTGATGTCCATAATTGATCTGGATACAGTGAACTGGAAGTAATATCCTACTTTAAATATTTCCACTACTACCTTCCTCTTTCTCTTCTCCTTCTCTTTTGCCACCTTTCCCTTACTCTTCTTCTTTTCTGCTGCTCCTTTTCCTCCTCCTCCTTCTTCTCCTTCTCTCTGCTCCTCTTTCTTCTTTTCGTCCTCCTACTCCTCCTTCTTCTCCTTCTTTCTCCTCCTTCTCCTCTTTCTTCTTTTCTTCCTCCTCTTTTTCCTCTTCTTCTCCATGTCTGTATTTACACCACGTAAGTGTAGTACACACTTAGTGGTTTTCTAGTAACTGTTTTCTTTGGTGTCTGTGAGCAAATGTACTTATAATTCTACCCTGGGTTACAGTTAATTAGTTCAGGTCAGGCACCTGAGTTATGAAAGTCTAATTGGAGTTTTTAGAGATTAGACCTTCACATCCCAGAAGACACTAGAACCCAGATCTGAGTTGCAACACAGAAACAGGATGCCCTAGAGCACCTGACCTCTATTTCTCTTCCTATCTTTGTTATTCAACTCCTCCTTCTTGGGCACAGACACTAAATTCCTCCAAGATCTTCTTGTTTTGCTTAAGCTGGTTGGCTTTGGATTCTGCTACTCACAATAATTTTGTGGAATTTGTTTTAAAACTGTACTTGATTACTCCAATCTAAGGAAAGAAACCAACGTGTAGGAGGAAATCAGAAAGTTAAACTGAAGAGGTAATTTGCTTAGTATTTAAAGGATATTGTAGATTTACAAATGGATAACCATATGTTTTTATATCTTCCTCTATATTTGAAATGGTGTGATTTGCATGGAGATACCAGACTACTGCACAAAATAGATGTTAGATAAAGTTAAAAGAAAAAAAAATGAACTCTAATCCAACATTATAAACTGTAAAATAATATTGCAAAGCGTCCTGCAAAAGTTTAGATTTAAAATCCAAAGTTAGTTTACCTTAACATCTGTTTATCCAGGGGAAAATTACTATATTCAACCTCTTAAACTTAGAATGAGGTAAAAGGATGCACCTTTATTATTCATAGAAAGGTGAGTGTTTCTTATCACTTTAAGTTTATTTATTTATTTATTTATTGTCATGAGACATTCAATTCACCATGAGTAAGTATTTTAAAATATTTGGGAAGATTCTTTTCCCTTTAACTATAAACTGTAAATTCTCACAATGCCATATGGTGGAGCTAGTGGACAAAGGTTGATTCATACAGTTTTCATTATTTTGCTCGTTCCTATGTTTGAAATTTTATTTTTACCAGTTTTATTACCATGTTAACTCTGATAAAGTTCCTGTGAAGCTTACTATTTGCTTATGTATTTTTATTTGAAATTGTTATACACAGTCTTAATAGCTTAGTTCTTAAAGAGTTGAAAAAATATATATATAATAGCCATAATGATTTTTCAACCAGAGGTAATATAATACCTTTTCAAAGAAGGTGACTTGTGAGACATGATATTTACATTGTAGCCTTAATTACTATACAGATATTAGAAATAGAAGTACAGAGTTTATAAGGTAGAATATAATATCATATGTTACATAAAAGTTTAGCTGCATCTAAAATATAGTAGTCCAGAAGATATTGGGTTGTTCTCAACATACCTAAAAATATAAACAAGATAAGTATTTTCCTCCTATGGACAGAACACAAGGTTTGAAAAAAGAGTCATGCCCAATTAAATATTATCACATAATTATAACTAATTCTAGCCTATAAAGTTTAGTGAAACATATAATACTTGAGCACTAGATAGAGACTAGATGTCTCCAAAGGAATTACCTCTCACTGAATGTTCGAGGCATGCCATGTATTAGGTTAAAGGGCATCAGGTAGTTCAAGCCACAAACTAATAGCAGTTAAAGGGAGAGTGCATTCTACTAATAAAATTTGTTAAAGACTGTGCTACCAGAAATGTGAAAATGAATGCAACAGGAAGTTGCAGGAACCATTTGTAGAACATCAGCTATTTATTCCAAATACAAGGTATATTGAATGCCCATAATAACCTTGGGCTACACATACAATTTGAGTCCTCCTTTTGCAAATGAGGAAACTGAGGCCTGGAAAGATTCAGATTAATAATGTACCCAAGATCATGCACTGAGTCAGTGGCAGAGCTGGACTTTGAGTCAAAGCTAAATCAAATTCTAATCTCTTAACTACAATACAGAAAGATCTAATTTTGAGCCCTGGGTAACTAAGACTGAGGATGTCATTAACAAGAAAAAAAAAAAAAACAGATTTGGGAAGAAAAAGAATGAACTTGGTTTAGAATATGTATAACTATTTTTTTAGTTGAAAGAACTTAAGGAACAAGGAGGCCATTATGTTTCACAAATGTTTAACAAGCAGCTCACGAGCATAAATTACATAGCAGGCATTTTGGTAGACATTGAGGCTTCAAAGGGTGAGTTTAAAATTAAGAGATATGTAAAAGAAAAAGACATGTAAAACACAATTATAGGACAACACTAGGAGTGTTTTAATTGACTCATAAAAGCATATTCTGTGGGAATAAAAGAAGGTGTAACCAATTCTGACTAGAGATAACTGTCAAATACCATACTTAATATACAATCTTGCACACAGGAATGAAGGAAGGTTTCATAGAAAAGGTGACATTTGAGCTGAGTCTAAAAAAATAAATACATTTTCTGGAGACCAGTAAGGTAATGGGTGAAAGGAAGAAAATTCTAGTCAACAGAAAGAAATTCTAGTGCAGTAGTTGTGTGCTACTGGGGCACAAAGACATTGAATGGTTCTCCTAAGGTCAAAGAGCCACCTCATGCAAGATTCTGACACAGCTCAGATCTTTAGACCAGGCATTGGCAAACTGCAGCCCACTGGTGAAAAAAGGCTCATTGCTTGTCTTATAAATAAGGTACGCTCGGAACATAGCCACCCTTGTCTGGTTAGGTAGTGGCTCTGGCTGCAATCAGGTTACAATAGTAGAAGTGAGTATTTTCGACAGAGATCGTGTATCCTGCAAAGTCTGAAATATTTACTCTCTGTCCCATTAGAGAAAAAGCATGTCAACACATACCCTAAGATTTTGGTTCTGCTTTCGCTTCCACGTACCATAATGAAGATGATGTTGGTGGATATATGAGACTACATGTAAAATAAGTTATGTCCAATGATGTATTTTGAAAGGAATAATCCTAATGGTGACATTCAATATCCTAAAATTAAATGGGGCCTCTTAGAATATGAGTATCACAAAATGTAGGAAAACATCCAGCAAAGAATCCAAAAGCAAATCCACATTTAGGAACGAGGGTCCAGAAGAGAAGAGCAAGAAAACCTAGCAAGAGAAGGAGAGAAGCAGCATACTCTGGGAACAAAATAGGAGAATATTCTGGGACTGCTAGAGGGGTGAATCTAAAGCTAAAGAAAGGTCAAAGAGGACAAGAGCTAAGAGAAGACTATTATTAGATTTTGGATGTGAAGCTCAAGAATTTTCTTTAGTTGATGGACATAAGGTCACAAGTTTTGATAACATTTTTATCCAAAGTAAAAGAAATGACTCTCATTATGGCACAAAGTTTTACAATATACTATTTAAATGCAAATTTCTTTATGTTGTATTATACTTTTCACAAATAAGAACCAGAAGTAGTTTGTTAGTTTGCATATGACTAATGGTTAGTAAAAACGGAGGACACTTTAAAAATGAGCTAAGAGTTAGTCTAAAAAATTTCAAAGTTTCCACAGGTAAAAAACAGATCACATAAAAGGAATGAACTACCAGAACGGCATTGGATTTCTCAGCAGCAGTGCAGTAAGCTAGAAGACAATGAAACAAAACCTTTAAAATGCTGAGGGAATTAGAATTTTATACCTAGCCAACCATAAATCAAGAATGAGTATAATAAAGACATTTTCAGACATGCAAGTTCTCAAAAAATTGACCTGCCAACTACCATTTTTCAGAGAACTCTGGAAAATGTCTTCCTCTAAACTGAAAAGTAATCCTAGAGAGAGAAAGTCACAGGATCAAGGAAACAGAATCCAAATCAGAAGAGAAGTAAAGGCAGTTCTCTTGGAGAAGTCGAAAAAGAAGTTTTGGGGCCGCTGTGGCAGAACTAGGGAAAAAGCAGTCAATAACGACAATTCAGTGATTGTGCCATTCAGCAAATACTAGGGTTTAATTTCATCCACGTGCTGTGGGTAAAATATTTATATGTAGTATCACATTTTTCATTGCTTAAAGGATTTCTAGAGTGATGTTCTTGCCTTGGTTTTATATATGTTTTCTTTTGTGCTCTCACAAAATTTTAACATGCTAGCAATTAAGATAACTGCGGTTGTGTGTGGGTTTTTTTTTCTTTCTGATTTTATTTCTTTATCAGAAAGTGAGAGTGCATGAGTAAGAGAGAGAACACGAGCAGGGAGAGGAGCAGAGGGAGAAACAGACACCCCCTGAGCAGGGAGTCCCAAGTGGGGCTTGATCCCAGGACCCTAAGATCATGACCTGAGCTGAAGGCAGATGCTTAACTCACTGAGCCACCCAGGTGCCCATGTGGTTGTATTTTTATATGACATTTGTACTTAAGAATTTAATATTTAAAATAATAATAATATAATATAATATAATAATAAGAATTTAACATAATCAGAAAATGAAGTCGTACTTATTACTAAGTATAAGTTTGGGAATAAAGCCATATGCATGTTTCTGTGTAGTTTCAGTAAATACCACCTGAGAGATTCCTTGTGTTCACCTGTATTTAAAAAGCAATCCTATGATAAGAAGAATTTTGAAGGAGATTTTTAGCTGAGAGATGGCAGGAGGGATGTCAGAAGCAGGTAGTCTTAACCCTGCAGAACTGCCTTTTGGCATAGTGAGGCTGGAGATCGGTGGGACAGTATCATGATGCTCCGGTTCCCAGCAAGCCTCTGGCCCCACTCCTAGCTCTGCTCTTCCCTTCTCTCCTGCATAAACAATAGGAAGTCAGACAGTTTAAAATCCCTACCTCCAGTCTATGGTGATGACTAAAGTCAGCATTAATTTCAACAGGAGTCATCGCTGTCTTGACCACACACAGACCACTTTATTAAGGGCCAAAGTGCAACACTAGCTCAGTTCCAGGGTTTTAGATAGTGGTCAGCTTTACCCTTTTAGAAGATGGTTACAAATGGTGGTGGCCGGCCCCACTGAAAATATGGTGAGTTATGGTTCCATTATTCCTTGGTGGCTTTTGATTGTTGCTGGATACAGAGGTAGTGATGTTACATAGTTTTGACAACTTAATTACCTATCTTAAAACAGATAAAAGCATATATACTTGTTCATAAAACAAAATATAATTCTCAGGTTCTAAAGCAGTCTTTCACAGTGAAAATATAGGTATGATTCAGAACTAACTGTTCAAACCTGATGGGTATATATGCTTTTCATTCTTTAAAAAGCTGTGTTTGAAAAAGTTAACAAAGATAACAAAATAACAAAAAGAAACTTTAGAAAGCATTACAATATTATCAAATATTCAGAATGAAAATGAATAAATGAAAAAGCAAGCTTATTAAGTTCTTAATTCTATTGAAGTTTTCTTAGACATCTTCTAGAAGCCAAGCACATTTTGGTCCCTAATTGGGATGACATTCTTACAATCTTTACTGAATGGTAACTGGAGGGAGGTGGGGGTGGGGGTGGGGGGGATGAGTTAGAAATTATTTAAAAAATAGATTTCAAAATCCTTTCTCTAGTTCAGTGTTTCTCAACTGGTGGGTGATTTTGCCCTCCAGAGGATATTTGGCAATATTGGGAGACATTTTTGTTTGTCTCCCCTGAGAGGGGTGGCAGCTAGTGTTTCTGGTATCTAGTGGATAAATACCATAGATGTGTAAAAAAAAAAAATCATCCAGCACAATGTCCATAAAATGTCCTCTGAAGTTGAGGAATACTGCTCTAGTCTGGAGGTCACAGATTCATGGGCTCTTAGATTAAGAATGAAACTTGGAGAGATGCCTGGGTGGCTCAGTCAGTTAAACGTCTTTCTTCAGCTCAGGTCATGATCCCAGGGTCCTGGAATCGAGTCCCACATCGGGCTCCCTGCTCAGCAGGGGGCATGCTTCGCCCTCTGCCTGCTCCCCCTACTTGTGCTCTCTGGCTTTTTGACAAATAAATAAAATCTTGAAAAAGAAAAAAAGAAGGGAACTTGGAGAAAAAAAAAAAATGCCTTAGTCTACCATAAAAATTCCCAAATAATGCTACAGTCCTATGCAGCAGTATTTTTAGGTATAGAATTATTACATTGATATTTTTATGTGTATATTTATTCATGTTGACCACTTCCATGAAAACACCAAATTTGAAATTTTTAACCCACTGAGCCACCGAGGCGCCCCATAAATTTGAATTTTTTAAAAAATTGCAGTTCAACTAAATAAAAAGGCAACCATTCTTTAATTTAATATTCACTTGACCTAGATTTAGGCAAGAGTTTTGACTTGAAGTTTGGAGGTTGGAATCAGGATCGATTTGGCATCTTAGAAACTAGGAAGCCATTTTGTAGAATGCTAACTTTAATTAACATGACTACTTCAAATGCAGATATTTTTAAGTATAGAGTCATAGGCTCTTCATATGAAGGAAATGTTTTTAGGACATGCCATTAGATGTATGATACCTCCACAAGCAAAATCTACAAGAAAATAACTTTTTAAAGCCCCTGAATGAAAATCTAATGAGACATGCAATAGTAACCGAATTATCTGCTAAGTTGTTGAGGATGTAATAGTGATTCTGTTCTTTCCTCAGGTTAAATTTCCTGCAAACTAATTCAGCCCTGCCCTTCCTCAGAGATAATTTTTTCTTCAAATTCTTCATTTTTTAGCTACAGTAAACCAAAGTTATTACACTTATAAATGATCATGTGCATACTATTCCATGCTGAAAAGGCAACATTGATTTTTCACTAGCGGACATAGGTCTGTACATCTGTACTTAACACGTTTCTTTTCTGACTGGGTTGTGACAGTCTTAACGTTTTCAAAATAACTACAGAGTTGGGGTGCCTTAGTGGCTCAGTGGGTTAAGCCTCTGCCTTTGACTCAGGTCATGATTTCAGGGTCCTGGGATCGGCCGCATCGGGCTCTCTGCTCAGCAGGGAGCCTGCTTCCCTGCTCTCTCTCTGCCTGCTGCTCTGCCTACTTGTGATCTCTCTTTCTGTGTCAAATGAATAAATAAAATCTTAAAAAAGAAATAACTACAGAGTGGCTGTTGGCTATAGGATGAAGTTATTTGTTCCCTGAAAAATACTCAGTGGGCTCCATCATAGCCTCTGCAGTTTTGACTAGCTGAATTCTTCGTCTCTTCCCATCTTGGAATTCAACTGAGTTGAATGAATGAGAGCCAGGAAATGGGAAATATTGCTATTCTAATCCATAGAAAAATTCAGACAAAGTTGGATTTAAAAAAACAGCATCTAACAATAGGCTTTCTGCTCAGGCAACGGAATCAGATCAACTGTTTTCCTTTTCATTTTCTTTCTTTTTTCCCCCTTTTTGAGAAGTCTTGATATGAAGGAAATTATCAGCTGTCCTTACAAAAACAAAACACAAAAAATAGATTAATTCATTTTAGCTTCCTATTGTTTGAGTCATACTTTGAATATCACTCTTAAGGCACACCCGCCCTGGACATCTAGGCAGACATTTTAAAAGGAAGAGATTTTTGGTACATGAAGTAAGACTAAAGATATTCATCTCTGTTCACTAACTGTCTAGACATGGGAAACATCTGGGAAATACACCAGTATTTTCATATAAATTCCCTTCCATGCTTCTTCTAGGATACTCTCAGGAAACTGCTCTACTGCTGGTCTCTGTGATAAAAATCGTTGGACTCACAAACTATTTTCTTTATGTGCCTATTAGTTCCTTTCTGCTACCTTCCTAATAAATGAAAAAAAGGGATCAAGTTATCTTTTTTTTGAACTAATATAATCTAGCAAACATTTTCCTGTCTTCGATGGACTTTAGTACATGATTTGAGTTACAAAGGTTGTCACCTTTTGAGTTCTCCTGAATATGCTAGTTCAATCAAGAAAAAAAAGTTTTCTGTCCCTGCCATTATGCTTTGATTCTGCCATCTAAAAACAGATTGCCCTCTAAAAACAGATGCTGGGTCTGGATCGGCAAGCTCCTTCTCTCAGCCCATCTGAATTGTAAGAATTCTAATAGTCAGTCCTTGGTGATTTGATTCTGCCACGTGCATGCAAACTTCCCTGACGACCCAAGCAGGTTCTGACTCTCCTTAACCCAAAGCAATCGCTGTTTTAGTTAATGGGCCCTGACAATTTGTTTCCCTCTATTATTAGATAATAATAGATAAAAACATAGATACATCTTTATTGTCCAAATACTTTGTACGAGGACAAATGTTACACTGTCATAACTCAATGTATTCCTGAAGGTGTTCCATAAATATGATTGATTTCCAATATGTGTGCCAAGTAGAATGGTACATTCTCCTTAAGTGTGGGTTCCAGGGTCTTTCTTCTGAAATACAATAGAACAATACTACAGTGAACCCATAAAAAGGAAAAAAGTAGCTAAAAATCTGTATATGCTCCTTTTACTGATAAGATAGCCTAATATGTTTCACTTTTAAAGTTGACATGGCAGGTTTATACTTTGTAGTCATAATGACATGTTTTCAAGTTGGTTGTGAATTATTGAACATTTGAGGTAGAATGGGAAAGGTCATCTGCTGAAATAGTTCCCAGCACAGAGTTGGAAGTTTTCTCAGCTTCATCATGCTAATGCAGTTTAGACTACTTAAAGTATCAAGACTTTTTGCTTTTGGTTAAAATTATACAGATTATTGATGATAACAATGATTATTTCATTCTCTTAGGAAACACTGATTGGTTAGGTAGCTAGATTTTATCTACTATCGATCAATAAAAAGATAGTATTTATTATTAATAACTCACTACAAACCTTTAAGGAGTAAAGCACTTAAATATATAGCTGCTGTAGGGGAAGAAAAGATATTGGGAAGGGTGGTAGGTGCTAAAAAAGTTGTCAATCATGTATCTCGTCCAGTCTTACTTAGATGGGGCAGAGGTGGGATAAGAAATCTGGAACCCAAATAAGTAATTTTTTAGGGCACAGAGGTGAAATTGGCAGAATTCATATCTCATAAGTGCAAACCCTTTGCTTTTACAATTTATTTCTCTATAGACTAGGATTAAGACTAGGATTAAGGATGAGAGAGGTGTATTTGGTATCCATTTCAATGCTAGAATTAGTTAAGTTTTGTTAAAAGTGCAAAATAGTTTTGTTTATGTGCAAAATAAGTCATCAGGAACAAGCTTTCATCGAATTTAAAGTATAATTCATATTAAACTATTTCTTGACAATGAATAATGGCTTTTGTTTTCACAATTTTCCTTATTCTGTTAAGGAGCTAATAATTTTAAAAAGCTCATAGAAATGGTTGCTGGGGAAAATATCACTGATGTATTGAGAGAATGGTCAGGCTTCATGTCGAAAGTCGATCTCTTTACAAAAGACTGAAGTGAGGAACTGCGGGAGACGGCTGATTAAGAAGACAAATTCAGTCTTTCCATTTCACTGAATTTCTCCTAAGTGATGACCACGAATCAGCATGGAATTCTGTTTGCTGAAGTTTGCTGAAGATGTTTAGTTCCTATCACTCTCCAGAGAACCTGTACTGTAGCTAATAGGGTAGAAGTTTGCACTCAGTGTTTGATGTAGCTCTCAAGAAGGCAGTTGTATTGACTGTGTAAATGACTACAAAGAAATGAAAGTCATTTTCTCTATTAGCAGAAAATGGGTTTTTAATGACTTCTGAAAGGTCCAAGAATCTAAGTCTGTCTCATGATATAGAATATCTAACACAGATTTAGAAAGGAGAAAAAATATTTTCTCTCTTTAGCAAGTGACAGCCCAACACATATATACACAAGAAATACATTAAAAAACACCGAATTAATGTTTTGCTCCACATAACTTAAGGGAAATATATTAGCATGTCACTATGATAAGTAAGACAAAAATTAGTAATTTTTTTCCCAACAGCCACCATGTCATTTTCAGACCACAGTCTATACTTCTTTCTTTTGGGAACCTTTCCTTGTTGAGTCTAAGGTAAGTTGAAAATGGTTGTCGGAACAAGGTCTTTCTATGCCAATGTGCATAAGTATATTAAAAAGGAGCTCCAAGGTCAATTGATAATAAGAATTATTTTTAAAAGTGTGCATTAACTGTTTATTTGTAGAAGAAAGAAATATCTAAGAAGTAAATTTATTAGTGCGTTATTGGCATGCTATTTTAAAGAGTACTTTTGCTGGCTAGATGATATTTTAATATTTCCCCTGAAGGAGCCTAGTTTTTATTTTATTTTTAGCATCTGTCAACCAAGACATCAAATTAGAGTTTTTAAAAGCTCTTTTATTTAGAGGTCATTCTTTGTGATTCAGTTTCTCCAGTTAACACCTAATTTCCCATGTTCATAATGAAAGGAATAATATAATTAAATGAAATCTACAGACAGGCTCTAGATTTTATTTTAGCTCTAACTGCACTATTCTGCCACACCCAACTCTTTTAACCAGAAATGCTAGCAACTAGGGGTGCCTGGGTGGCTCAGTCAGTTAAGCATTTGCCTTCAGCTCATGTCATGATCTCTGGGTCCTGGAATGGAGCCTGCATTGAGCTCCCTGCTTGGTGGGGAGTCCGCTTTTCCCTCTCCCTTTCTCTCTGCCCCACTGGCTTGTGCGCTCTCTCTCTCAAATAAATAAACAAAATCTTAAAAGAAAGAAAAAAAAAAGAGAGATACTAGCAACTAGTAAAATGGAATGATTTAATTAAATTTTCTTTACAATCCTCCCCAACTTTGGTTAGTCTTGATTAGCAGTGGAAATAGTCTATATTTAGGAAAGAATGATTTGGGGCTTCATCAGTATCCATAATATATGATGCTTTAAAGATAGGGATGGGTACAGTATATAGGGACTAACAATCATAAAAAGTAAAAAGTAGATTTAACTGATAGGTTTATAAGTGGTTATGATGATGGGCTGATAAGTAAATACTTGGTCACTATT
Source organism: Lutra lutra (assembly GCF_902655055.1). Lineage (NCBI taxonomy): Eukaryota > Metazoa > Chordata > Mammalia > Carnivora > Mustelidae > Lutra > Lutra lutra. The sequence continues at coordinate 120,891,051 of NC_062280.1, read as the reverse complement.
TGAACTATTTATAGAATGGGTACTTGCATTAATTGAAACTTGAAGTCATAAATGAATAGTTAAGACAGGGTGTTTTATTATATGTTGTTTGATTTGGTTTTGATAAAAACCTTCCTATTATATACCAGTGTATATTTCTCTTGTAGTGAGTTAAGTTTAGCAAAAAAAAAATTTAATTTTCTTTAGTGGTTCTTGATGGTGCAGCACCTGAGATTAGAATGTCAATAGTCATTGTCCAGGACTAAGAATGTAAATGGTATAGGACAATAGGCAGCAGTGACAAAACTGAGTGGATGCTATGGACGAAATGGGGTCAAGTGCAGTTTCTGCTGCATGCCAGGAATGGGATATACATTGCTAAGACTGGTCACTAGAAGAAGAATTGTTCAGGCTTAGCTGAGCTGACATGGGAGCTACCCAGATGGTGACCAAGCATTTACTTATCAATCTGTCATCATAACCTCAACTGTGCAAAAATCTTCACTTCCACAGTAATAACAACAATTATAACTATTGGATATTACTATATGCAGGGCCCTGTTATACACATGGTAGGTACATTTCAGCTTTTAACTGCCACTCCATGGGATAGATTCTATTATTGTTTGCATTTACTAAGAGGAAAAGGAGTCACAGAGAGGTTATGTGGCTTGTGAATGTTGACCTGGTGAATATGTAACAGTGCCAGAATTTGGTTCAAATCTGAGGGTCCAGTTTGGGAATCTGAACTCAACCACGATAGTCTATTCAAAAAGATATTTGTTTCCTCGTGCATGGAAAGTTCAATTATCTCCTCTGGTAAATGCCCACTATACACAGAGGTAAAATCTCTTGTTCTTCCTAATATTTCCCCAAATACCATAAGCCTAATATTTTGTTTTCCTTCCTAAGGTGAAAAATGATGGAGTTTCTATTTGTTTCATATATTGGAAATGGCATCATTAAACTACTTATCAGGGCTTATTTTTATCCAGTTCAAGTTATCTTAAGTAAATATGGAAGTTTATTACAAGGATGCTGGGATGTCCTGTGAAACACAAGACAGGAAAGCAGTTTAAATCAGGGACAACTAGAACAAAACTTTCATTCATGTGAAGGATGTTTTCAGATCTTGTTAATGTGTCTGCCTTCTGTCTGTCTGTCACATTGGTTTTCTTTGCTTGACACAGCAGAAGGACAGAAGCTTGGGTGAATATAATCTATTCATTGAATCCAAAATGAGGTACAGGTTCCTCACATATTCCCAGCTTTATAATGACATACTGGGTAGTTATTTTTGCATTGAAATTGCCTTTCTTTCTCCATATTCTTCAAGCTAAACTGAATTAAGAACACTTTTTGGCCAGTTTTATGTAAATGGAATTCTGTTCATCTCTTCCATGTTGTCTTAATGATAAGGTTTGACTTTGGAGTTAGATTATTCTAATAATTGGGTTGACATTCAAATTTAAAGGACCAAATTGCCAAATATTTCTCTTAAATTATATTCCAGAGCCAACCATATAATAAATATTTATTGAGCATTTACTTTGTTCCTAAAGCTATGTCAGCAGTATACAATTCATGGTCTTTTCTTTCAAATATATCTCTGTTGGTTGAAGAAGCAAAACTAAGTCATCATGAAAGCAAGTATGTGATATAAACAATAAATGGTATATAACATTGAAGCATACTATTGAAAAATATTTGCAGTTGGCAGAAATGCAATACCTTATCTGAGTGTCACACCAACCCCCTGAGCATGGTGTTCCATTTTGTGGGTACTTCAGTATTCTTTGTTAAGTGACTTGCAAGAAGTCATCTGATTGAAAGTGTTAGAGTTAGTCCTTGAAACCATGTCTTTCTAAACCCAAATTCATATTATTTCCCACTTTGCCATCATTCTGTGGCCCACTAAGTAATAGAAAAGCCCAATAGTCAGGGAATAGAGAGAGTGTGTGTGTGTGTGAGGGGTGTGGGGGTAGAAAAATATGAACAAACTAGTAGAACTAGAAATTAAAGAATGTATTAGTTTAGACTCTATTAAAAGTCACAGAAAGTGAACTTAAAATAATTCAGGTAAAAAAGAATAAGACTATTTTAGAACATAGTCTCTTTGGACACAAATACCTCTGGACATTGGACAGCAGTAAGAAAGAAGATGGAGGGTAGTTTTGGGGAAGTTTATGTGGGTTTCTTAGAAATCAGGCCTGACAGAGTAAGTTGAGGTGACTAGGGTGACAGGGATCAAGTAAAGTAATAAGGTCAGCCATGTACAGGAATCAGCTGAAGAGTTCAAAGAAGTCATTGGTCAGAGAGATGCAGAGTCTACAGTGTAAAGAGGCACGAGGATTTAGAAACCAGGAGAGAGACCAGGGCAGCCTATAAAAATGGAAATTTCAGGAGAGATTCAGGGAGGCTGTGTGGTGCACTGGAAGCCCAGAGCCAAAGTCCATCATGCCCTGCTCCTGGGAAACTGTGTCCAAGTAAGAATGGATGTATGGACCAGGCCAGCTTAAGAGCTTGACAAGAGTTGGCAGGAGGAACTGTATAATGGATTTCTCATTCAGTTTCCTTACGACTGAATGAATCCTTTTAGTAAAAAACCATTTTATGTGTTTGATGTATTTGACTCCCTTCCCTTGTAACAACAGAAGTGGCCACAGAATCTTAGCTTGGCTTATCAGAGTCCTATATCAATCTGGCCACAATAATTGGCTCAAGAATGAGCACAAGTCCAGCTAGACCAGTCATAACCTTCTCAAGGATTTTGCTAGAACTTAATGGGGAAAAAAAAATTGATTCTTCTCACCAGATTTGCTGGCTGTGAGGGATATTGTAAGCCTGGAATTGCTGGTGGTCAACTTGGCTAACCTGTGGAGAGGGCCTCCAGAAAAGGGAAGACGAGAAAATGGAAAACAGAGCCTACAGCTGAAGAAGGGAAAAGTTCCTGAGGAAATCATCTGCATTCCTGAATCCCACCATGCCTGAGGCAGATCTGCTCCATTCTTAGGTGAGGGGACCAACGTACTCCCTACTAGTTGAAGCTGACTGGAATTGAGTTTCTGTCACTTGTGAATTTCTTGTCTACCCATACAGTTAGTCATTGCACAATCAACCAGGTAGAGCTTAGATTCTGTGTGGTAGGTAATTGCAAGTCATGGCCATTTTCTCAGGGGTGAATTACATGAAGATTAGAAACTGGGATATATTAAACTAGATTTTATGACATTTAATAAAATATTTTTATATGACGTGAATGAAGAATGGAAAAAGAAAATAAATATAAAGTTTAAATAAATAGCAAATAAAGTTCTTAAATTGCTCGCTTTCTTCTACCTTATTTAATAGCTGTTTGGCTATTATGGTTATTTAATGATGTTTTTCTACTCCCCACAGCACATGTATCTATTGATTTGAAATAAATTAGGCTGAATATAAATAGCTGTGAAAATGGAAGAGAAAGGAAATGACATTTACGACCGCTTACTCAGTACCAGACCGGGTAAAACCATTTTCTAATTTTGTCTTATTATTTGCACAACAATCCGATGGGAAAGACATTTGCTTCTCCATTTTAGGGATAAGGAAATTAAAAATGAAGTAGGATAAGTGGTCATTAATGTCATATGGGGCTGGGATCTGAATTCCATTCTTTTGATCTTTCTTTGATATAATGATGTCTCTGTGATCCTACCACCCACATACGTGTGGTTTCTGAAATGAAAGCCATCGCAGATGATATGGTATTTCTGCTTTGGTGTTGATTCTAAATTAGGAGAATTTATATTGGATGGATTAACTTTACTGGCAATCCCTATTTGAGATGTAAAACATACTAATAGAAGGAATCCTGAGCATTCAAACTTTTTTCTCTTCTTTAGGAAACCCTGATTCTCTCTCATTCTTGGTCTCATTCTCTCTCTCTTTCTTTCTCTCTGTAGAATTTTAATACCAGAACCAGTGGGCTGCCTGAAAAGCCAAGTTTCCTCAGGTATGTGTTACTTTATAACCACTTCAAACAAGAGGCCATTCCAACTGACAGTAGCTTCAAAAAAATGTCTTTCTGGTAAATTAAAGGAGGGCAACTGATCACTGAAGGTAAACAGGTGATGAAATACGTCATTAGTACCTCATTCGTAATTCATTTCTCCTGAAGTAGTTGACAAAGCATCAAGACTTGAGTAGTGAATTGCTCAGAAGTGCAGGCTTTGAGGTCACTGGAGCAGATTCATTATAACCCAGTGTAAAGCGCAGCCTGTCTCTGTGTCAATTACCGGCGTTTGATAACGGATATTATGTCAAGGTCTGTTCTTTCTCAAGATGCAGCCACACATTTTAAAATCATTACGAGTGTGAGCAGGAGCTACATGGCCTCAGGGGGTTCAGTTCATTTGTTATGTCCCATTATGACTTAAAGATACAACCCGAGGTCTGAAGAAAGCGCAGTGGGGAAGGGGTCAGTGTGCAGGGGAGCAATGAAAGCACAAAGCTGGACGCCTCTTCTTCTCCCCTAACAGCGAAGTAAACTGAGGTTTATTTGCCCCAGGAGCCATTTAAGATCCGCACCATATAGTGGGGGGACAAGTAACCCCAGTAATCACTCCCTCTGCATAGCGATTACGGGCATCACTTGCAAATAACCTCAACTCAGGTTTCAGTCTGGCTAGAGAAGTTTTATTGAAATGAAGTACTTTCTGCTGGAGACTTTCTCTGCTGGGGCATGGAAATGTTCTGTTTCTTTCTCCCTTTTCTTTCAAAAAACCATATGTGTGCTTTCCAATAGTCTTTTAACATTTTGGCCTTTCCAGGAGCACTTTGTGTCACAAATTGGCGTGGATTCGAGACACGTCACCCATCATCTGAAGGCAGTCTCCATGGTTCAGAAATAGATCCTATCCCGATTTTCAGACTGATATGCAAATGCTATAAATAGATGTGGGATGCCATAGTTCACCATAAATACATTAAAATGAAGAAAATCATTTAAATCAAAATTTTAAAATCTTTTTAAAAATTGAAGCTACAACAAAGAAAGAAAGAAAGAAAGAAGAAAGAAAAAAAAAATCACTCCCTTCGAAATGGGCTTCATTTTCCTGTATGGAACTGTATTTTGGGATGTTCATGAAATGTTAGATTCTTCGACCCGAAAAGGGTCCAAGGACCCTGCCGGAACTTTGCTGAACAATGCACATTCTTTTATGTTCAAGATACCCCTTTCCATTAGTGGGAACGCCATATGTGCAGCCTGTTCAGAATATTTAGTTCCTCCTTCCATTCTCTAAATAAGCCCTTCAGGCAAAACTTCACCTTTATGCACTTTCCCCCCAAACATTCTGATCAGTCTGTGCCCTGGGAATCACGGCGTGCCGTGAAGTTGATGTCAGGATTCTCTCCTTTTGAAAACAGGCCGTCAGGTGGAGGTAGCCTACAGAAGCTTCTATTTATCCCTGTTGGATTTTTAAAAGTAACCCTTTTCACGGACCCCTGTTTGTTATAAACCTTTTTAAGGAGCCAGCCACATTGTAGAAAGCTGACAAGAAACCACTGCTGTCAGAGGTTTATCACAAAGGGAAAAAATCCACTTCAAAATTATGTCAATGTAGTGAGTTAAGTAAAAATTTTACTTTTTAAAGGAAGCTTTAGAGCTACTTTTCACAAATCTAACCACACAGATGATTTAACACAATTCTACTCCCTGTTGCAAGCTAAAAGAAATCCAAACAGCCCATAAATGATAACCTAGCTCTGCAGGGTAAGAGCATAAACACGTAGGGTCTCTGATTTATTCATTTGGTTGAAAGCTTTCCCTGTGTATCTCATGAGGCTACATTACCCGTGACCTACTTTTACGCATGCGCACACAGGTGGACATAACATACATAATACCATTAGATACTATGGAAAGCTTATGTTATAAATAAAAAAAAATGCAGACTCCTCACTTCAATGAATTTTATGAGATTAAATTGTTAATTTTGGACATTACACACACACACACACACACACACACACACACACACACATTGTTTTCATCTTTTTTTTTTTTAAGATTTTTAAATTTATTTATTTGACAGACAGAGATCACAATTAGGTAGAGAATCAGGCAGAGAGAGAGGAAGGGAAGCAGGCTCCCTGCTGAGCAGACAGCCCGATCCGGGGCTCGATCCCAGGACCCCGTGATCATGACCCGAGTTGAAGGCAGAGGCTTTAACCCACCGAGCCACCCAGGTGTCCCCATTGTTTTCATCTTTATCATTCATAGCTTTGGTAAAGATTTATTGGTGCGAGAAACATTTAAGAAATGAATAAGTTTGTAGGATCATTTGATAAAAGACTCAGAGGTGCTCTTGTCATTTCTGATGCCTACAATTGTTCAGTTTGTAGGAACTGCCTTAAAAAGCAGTCTTGGCTCATGTATGACCTTGCTAAGCCATATACTTTTTCTTTTCAATTGTAAGTTTTCCTTATATATCTTTTCAAATATAGTTCAATTTACACACAACGTTCCAAGACAGTATTTTTTGCAAAATATAAAAGCATTTTATATTTTCTCCCACAATTATTTTACATATATTCAATTATAATTTACACTTAACCTTGAGGGCACAGAAAGTTATTTATACTATGTTTAAATTATAATTATTTTGTGCCATAGATACTTTTAATTGCCATGGACTCCCCCCCTTTGCTTTAATATGGTGATTCCCTCCTATTGTCCCTCCTAATGAATACCATAAAATGCTGTTAAAAATTAGCTATTTCCATAGTGCAATGGTTCCCCGGATGAGACTATTTTTTTTTTTTTATTTTATTTTTAAATAATCTCTCTACCCAGTGAGGGGCTCAAACTCAACAACCTTGAGATCAAGAATCACATGTTCCTATCGACTGAGCCAACCAGGTGGCCTTGGAAGAGATATTTTGTCTAATCCTAAATTTGATTATCAATTATTTTATGTTTAACAACTAATAATGATTTATAAATTGGTATATTTTATCAACTCAGTTTCACCTAGATGTTTTATTAATCACATGAAAATAAGCATAGAAAATTACACTGTTTTATAAAACCAAAGGTGGGAGACATTTTATCATAGGTTCAACTCTCTCTCTTAATTAGATTGCACACATATATTCAGACTAATTTTGACTGTAGTGTAACTACAGACTGTAGGATAACTAGGACTTAAAAATACTCCATCTGGGTCAAAATAATTCAGTCAGTAAGAGAAAATTCCTATTTTAGAAGAGAATTTGATGTTGTAGAAATAATTTTTAAGTAATTTCCATGTTAGAATAGATTTTGGTTTATATTTATAGACAAATTGTGCAGGTCATACTGCGTTTCCATATACCCCATGCTCATTTTCCCCCCTTATTAACATCTTATATCACCATGGGACATTTGTCACAGTGAATGAACCAATATTGATGAATTATTATTAGCTGATGCCCAAGTTTATTCATATTTCCCTAGTTTTTACCAAAAGTTGTGTTCCAGGATCCTGTCCAGGATTCCACTCACATTCAGTCATCGTATCCATTAGGCTCCTGTAGACAAAGACAATTTCTCAGACTTGAGAATGTAGTCTTAAATCCTAGCTTCTCCATTTTGTTTTCACGAACTAACATACATTCAGTTACTTTTGTTTGTAGAAGTAGAGTTGCTTGGGGCCAAAGATGGGAAGAGGTAATTCATTCACTTCCATTATCAAATCAGTCAGATAGATTAGCTAACACCTTCACAGAAAACTCTTTTAAACACAGAAAACAATTACAAATTTAAGAGTACACTTGATGAATAATTTCCAGTGTCAAAGAGAATATCACCTTGCACCTCCACGCTGATTTGACTCTCCATTGCAGTGTTGAAGATAAGAGTGTTTATTCACTTATACATTGACTTTTTTTCAAGGCTATGCCTCACATGTCATTTTTCTGCCTTACAAGATAAAAAGAAACAGTGTGTGACCATTTTCTATTTAAACAGAGAAGTTTTAGATATTAGATAAACAAATGTACCAAGCACATGTATATCCCCAAAGACATTTATTTAAGTGCCCAAGGCAATTCTGAGCCATCTAAACTAATATCATTCCTTTTACTTAACTGAGGTGTGAGTCCCAAGCAATGCCAAATGACTTATCTTCCCAAGTAGAAACTGTTAGGGAAATGGCCTTAATTAAAGTGCTTTGTTTTATTTTATTTCTATTTACAGTTGTGCATTCATTTGTAACATTTTAGTTATTTGGAATGATTTTTAAAAAATCTCTCTCTATATATATATATAAATCTAATTTTTCAACTAAGAAAGAGTATTGGTATGTCAAATATTCAGGACATGTAATTTTCTAATAAGGAAGTACAACTGAGGACTAAAGATCAAACAGCTTTTCATTTCTATTTATAATTTTGTTCTTAGTCTTAGGATCACCAAGTCAGTTTGGCTGTGTCCTGAGTTAGATTCTTTTTTTTTTTTTTAAAGATTTTATTTATTTATTTGACAGACAGAGATCACAAGTAGACAGAGAGAGGGGGGAAGCAGGCACCCCGCTGAGCAGAGAGCCCTATGTGGGGCTCGATCCCAGGACCCTGGGATCATGACCTGAGCCGAAGGCAGAGGCTTTAACCCACTGAGCCACCCAGGCACCCCCTGAGTTAGATTCTTTTCTGTATATACTTCCAGATTTATAAACAATACTGCATAAACAATAACATTTGAACCATTCCTTAATTTCACTCTAGGAAGGTTGATTCTCAACATTACCTTATATGTAAGCCGTGTAGAATCACGGCTTTTAGGGGTTTGCTATTCCCAAAGTACACAAGCAGCCATGGGTTGTCATGGAAGTTTTATGATGAATGAATGCATCGAATGGGGAAATATGTACAGGCCATTTTGTGTATCTGCTCTTCTATTCAGCGACTTACAGACTACTGAACAAATATTAACTGTGGGGTACTGCATTTGTGAAGACTCAAGTTTGTGCGTTGGGGTGACACAGTCCAGGAGCAAGCCAGGCAAATTGATGCATGTGCAGACAAAGAGAAGGGGAATGATAAAACTTAGAGTAATTAGTGATGTTAAAACCAAAGTGGTGTGGACAGGAGGGTACATATGATGTAGCAACTAGGTTCTCAGTGGGTACTTTCAACACTGGCTGATTTGGGAACTGGGAACAGAGCCTGCCATTAGAGGTCAGGACACAGTTCAGGCTGTATACAAACCCAGACCAGTAAACAACTCAAGTTCAGCCCCGGAAAAATAATTACCTCAACATTCTTTGGAGGCATGTTTACACATATGCTGGAGGTTTATATATTACATCAGATAATAGAACAGAAGGGCGTGGGGAAATGTTTGAATCAGGCAAAGAAAGAAACTCAGGAAATCATGTTGATGATATTTTTCTAAGATTTTTCACTTCCTACTCACTGAAACTTTCCATCTCATACAAACTCCAAGTTAGGAAGAAATGTCCCCCTCACCCCCCAAGCGAATCCAGTGTTTTTTTTTTTTTTTTTTCTAGTGAAATCAACATTTCAAAGAAAAGAGTACAAAGAGTATGCTTCATATAATAATGGTTTGATTATTATTAGATTTTTCTAGGAAGTTATATGCAATTTATGTACCTTTAAAAGCATTCTTAATTTAATGATAATTTCTTAGTTTCTTTAACTATACTTTAATTAGAGATTAAAATAATTTTATAGCTTTAACTGTAGAGTAGTTGATTTCTTGCTCAAATTCCTGATAACAAAACAGCCTATAGAAAATGGACACCTAATTATTCTGAGGCAGAATAATATTTAAAATGACTAGATTCTGAAAAATTAACCTGTTGAATCTGAAAGTGAGCCTGTAATGTCAAAATGGGGATTTCAGTTCCAGAGCACTTATGGTATCACCAATAGGCCTGATTTTGGATCTAGTAGGGTTCAACAACTGGATCAAATCTGGGGAGAAACCTTAGCAGGTACTAAAGTAATTAAAGGAAGGTGACCTTGAGCAGTGACAGGATGTAGACTTCCTGGGCCATTCACAAAACACAGGCAAACAAGTGGTCTTTGAGATTGGATTCAGCAGTAAGATGTCTATACAGAGAGGCATGTTAGGGTACCTAGAATGATAACATTAGGAAATTGGCAACATTTATTGTTGGTGTGATTCCAGCTTCCCTGAGAGTCAATTTTCTTCTTTCCGTGATATTTTCTATTATCTGACATTCTCTCTTGCTACTCCCCTCACATATACCATTCTTATTAATTCTTGTTAAAGTATTAACTGAATCTCAAGTATCAGACCACAATTTCTGTTTTACTAATGCTCGGAGAACAGTAGATCATTTATCTATCTTAGTCTAAATTTTTAGGAAACATACATAATTGTTCCATAAATATCTCTTTTTATACTCTATTCTTGAAATACTGTTGCTGAATTAATTGCAAACCAAATTTTGATGGTGTGGTTGTGTTCTGATGATGTGAGGATGGTCTGGTGGTTGGTGATGTCGTGCCAGTGTAATGATGAATTCATGCGTAGTGATGTTGTGAATGACCAGGCTATAAATGACTGGGTAGTGACCCTGTATGTAACATTCAGCATCATGAGGGTAATAACGAATGGATCAAAATGACTTCACCTTAAAAACAGCTAATCAATCTCATGGTACATAGATATTTGCTATTAAGAAGATGATTCTTTGCATGGATAGGTGAAAATAGAAGTTAGGAGGAGAAAGCCATAGCGATATGAAGCTGATTCCATAGATGAATCTTTTCTAAAAAGCTTTCTTTCTCTTCCTTTGGTTCCTACAGATTCCAATCCTGATGATATGATTTTGCCACAATCCACCTGTATAGCAAAAACTATTGACTGTGAATACATAAATGGTTATTTTTAAAATTATTGCATTTTTTAACAAAAATTAGTGTCCAATGCAAATTCCAATTTCCAGTGAAATAATTGACAATTAGAACATATTGGTTTGTGGGGTTCCTGGCTGGCTCAATTGGAAGAGCATACAACTCTTGATCTTAGGGTTGTGAGTTCAAATACCCCCATCCTCCACTGGGTGTAGAGATTATTAAAAAATAATAAAATAAACAAACTTAAAAAATAAAATATGAGTACTAACATGTTCTAAAATAATTTTAAAAAGAACACATTGGTTTGTATAAACTGATTTATTGCATTATTTTTTCCTATTGATAAGCCCATTTGTTTTCAAATGATTGAAGATGATGGATACTTAGTACATATACCTGATTTTATGATATATTTATGTTGAATAAAAGGTCTAACAATACATTTTAAAAACCATTTATTTATTTTTTTTTAATGAAACTTAAATTGCATACCTTACCAGGTAATTTTAATTTTTGTATGGTTTTGAGGCTTACTATATTCCAGTGTTAGAAAAGTTTTAAATTCAGTAAAGATCAGGCCTTAAATATTCTGGATGAATTTTTTTTTTCACTGTATCTGTATTCCATCAGGAACTATTATATACACATCATATAAGAGCCAAATGAAAATGTGACATGTAGTTTCTGAATTTCAGTTCCTCCTTGGTATAAATCTTGTGTCCTAGAACTCACATTCTAGGTAATCCTGATCACTGTCATTAAAACAAAAAAGCAAACAGACAAACTCTTCAAATATGAATACAAAAGTATGCACACTATCATTTGTGTCTCCCTTTCAATCCATAGGAGTTCAGACATGGGAGAGAGAACATCGCCAGCTTTGCTTGGACCCAAGCCCTGACAGTAGTTCCTGGCCTGGGTCCAAGTTATATCACACAGACCCTGCCCCTTCCCATATTCCCTCAGCTCCGTTTCTCCTTTCCACCTCACTGACTCCTTGTCCTTTGGCTTTCCCTTTGGAGTTCCAAACTTGAGCTGTCAAGTCTAATCATGACACCTGCCTACTGTGTACACAAAGGAAAAGAAAATGCCGCTGGGGACTGCCATTTCCATTTGCTGCCCCAACACCTCCTCTTGGAGTCTGCAGATTTGTGTGTGATATAGCGGAAATTGCAAACCCCAACGTTCTCTTAACGTTAAGGTAAGTTCACCGTATATATGTACAATACTTTCTCTTAGTTTTTAAAAAGGGATCAAGTTAACAACACAATCATTAAATGAAGTGTTATATATCTTTGCTCATTGTAGATATTTAAGGGAGATTGGTGCATTGAATTATTAGATATAACTTCAAAAGACTTTTACTGAGCAAATAGTTGAACATATCTGGGATGAGCCACTTTGATCAAAAATAAGAACTAAGATGATAAAACAGATCTTACAACAACCAACAAGTAATCTAAGAAGGCAGAATGTAACCAATGTAAAACATGATATGATGCCTCCATGAAATTTCAGCAATAGAAATGTAAGGTGACAATATCTTGGTAGTGAAATGGCCCTGAAGGGACATGAGGTCAAAATGAAAAGTGACAAAGTTCATATAAAATAAATTTGAGTTTTTTTTTTTTTTTAAGATTTTATTTGTTAATTTGACAGGGAGAGAGAGAGAGACAGTGAGAGAGGGAATAGAAGCAGGGGGAGTAGGAGAGGGAGAAGCAGACTCCCCGCCGAGCAGGGAGCCCAATGCAGGCCTCGATCCCAGGACCCTGGGATCATGACCAGAGCCGAAGGTAGATGCTTAATGACTGAGACACCCAGGCATCCCAAATTTGAGGTTTATTGTCCTGTGGGTTCAGGAACTTTTTTTCCATACAGCCCATACAGTGAGAAGAACAGACCCATGCTTTGCTAATGGAAGGGGCACACATCAATCATAGCAGTTTGCTCTTTAAATAAAATGTAAAGCATAATGATTCTAAGTAAGCATTTATCCACATATTCATGTAAAAACTGGCTATTTCCAGGCTCTGTGCTTAATCCTTGGAGTTAATATTTCATTTAAACCAAAATAAAGTCCTTAATATCAGTGTTAGATGATTCTGGAATTTGTTTCATTTACTCTTCTGAGTCCAAGTTTTAAAGTATTGGCTCTTCCACTAACTTGGGTATATTCTACCTCTTGGTTCTTGTAGAATGAAGGCAGACTTGAAGGTTCCTTTTTAAGTCTAACATTCCATGTGCAGGATAGTGTGAAATCAGACTGAAGGTAGGTGCAAAAGTGTCTGTGCCTCTCTTGATGTCTCTTTTTTCACATGGGGTATGAACAATCCTGTGCAAGCATACCTTCAGATGCTTGGAACACATTCTGCCTTCAGAGGACCACTTCCAGGAGCCACAACAATTACCCTACAGTAGGAATGGGCAATACTTTTCTGTACATGGCCAGAATAGTGAGTATTTTAGCTTTAAGCCTTTCACTTTTAGCTTTAATTTACTTTGGCTTCCTTGCTTTCCATGTTGAAGGACTTGTGTGAGAAAATAACCAACTTTAATAAAGAAGTGAAATTTCAGTGTTGAATTATTACTATCTTGAGACATTTCATTAAGCACTCCTCAAACTTACCTCCAAGTTGGGTTTAATGTCTATACTCTAGTGTGTAACTGTAATATTGCATTTCTATATTTGTATTTCCATAGTTGTATACTTATTGTTTTTCTCCCACAGTAAAATGTGACTTCCTTAAAAAACAACAAACAAACAAAAAAACACTAAAAAATACAGGAGTCATACTGAGGTTCTTGGTAAAAGACCAGCAGAAATATGGTGGCAAGTTCTGCATGATCAATGGTTGGAGGGTCCTCCTGGTGCAATTACACCTAAACAGCTATGATTCACTTTGGTTAAATGAATGAAGAAAGGAGTAACTGATCAAAGTATTCTAATTTAGCTTAGCTTATGTTAGCTGAGGCTACGATGTATGCTAATTATGATTTATACTAAATTGTATGTCTAGGAAGGCATGAAAACATTGCCTCAGTCTGTTTTCTAGGAACTAAAATGAGACACCTGATGCTACAGCAACAGATCAGTTATGTCCCCACTATTACTTCAGTGTAGGAGTTCTACACCTTCATAAAATAGGACTCAGGAGTGGGATTCCTGAGGGAGATGTGTACAACTGCAATTTCCAGAAAGGTAAGTAAAGAGAGTGTGAGTGTTTGTGTGCGTGTACATGTATGTACATGTGGAGAAAAAGAGAGAGAGAAAGAAAAGCAAAGGTACTCCTAGATAAGTTCTGCCTATAAATCCAACTTCCAAAACATTCCAAGAAGTAGGGAATTGAAAGACAGTACTATGACACCTACTCAGAGTGTGTTCCAAAACAACATAGATTTTTGAACATGTGAAAGAGCAGTTAAGTAAAGTGGAAGAAAGATAAAGCTCCAGGGTAAATCAAATTCTAGTTAAGAACAGAGGACCACAAAGATCAGAGGAAGTGGGCCCCAAGCCATGTTTATTGATAGTGACTAAGAGCTGAGAATTTTTCAGAATGAAGAAAGATACAGAGCTCTTAGATTGATCGTCCATTCTAAGTTCCATGCAAGACTTAAAAACAAAATCCATACCTAAATAGAAGGGAAAAAAAGTTAAAGTAAGACTAATTACCTATGTAACAACACAATGGCAATTATTCTAATGATCAACAGTATAGGCCAGAGGGAAGTGAGGCATAGCTTTCAAATTACTGAGAGAAAAACAATATCAGCTTCAATTCTATACCCATCTATATTATCATTGACAGGTAGTACAGAATAAAGATCATATATATGTATGTGTATATATATACTTCTAAGTATATAGAAGACTTCTAAGACTTTAAAAATGACACAGACTTCTAAGACTTTAAAAATGACACATACTTATTAAAAGTGCTCCAAAAGGTATATTTCGCCAAGAAGCAAACTGGTTAAAAAGAACTGAATGTACATACAGTGTCAGAGACAATAGTGAATAAAGAACAAGGATTTAAAAAATCTTTTTTAATTTTTTAATTTTTTTAAAGATTTTGTTTCTTTATATGATGAACAGAGATCACAAGTAGGCAGAGGCAGGCAGAGAGAGAGGGGGGAAGCAGACTCCCTGCTGAGCAGAGAGCCCGATGCGGGGCTTGATCCCAGGACTCCAAGATCATGACCTGAGCCGAAGGCAGAGGCTTAACCCACTGAGCCACCCAGGCGCCCCTATGATTTAAAAAAAATCTCACCAAATTTAATTACTTATAGATCATAGAAATATTCAAGTTGCATGTAATAATAAGAAGAAATAAGAGGAGAAGAGTTAAATAGCAAGGTTCCTGTAGTTCAGGGTGAAGAATAGAAGGAATAAATACTGTTCTACTTTGTTAGAAAAATATATAGGTAATATAGAAGTTTAGACTTTTCTCTGAAAGGATTAAAAATAGATGATAATCTGAACAGAATGAGCAAAAGAAATTCAGGATCAGTCAGGAAATGAAAAAATTAACAATACTTGGTTGATAGTATTAAGGAGGGCACATGTTGTGATGAGCATTGGGTGTTATATGCAACTAATGAATCATTGAACAGAGAAAGATTTTAAATGAGAAAAGCATTATACACAACATACCAAAATTTTGAAAATATAGATGAAATAAACTATTATCTAGAAAAATAAACCTTACCAAAATTGTCCCAATATATATATTTTTTAAACTTAAGGCAATAATTTTTAAAGAAAATAAATTTCCTTTCTAGTCTCTCCTGATCCTCCCTTCAAATGGCAAGACTAGAAGTTTCTGTAGATGATTTCTAAGAAAACATCCAGGCAAACTGCTCAGAGAACATAGAAAAAGAAAATTATGTAGCTTATTCTATGAGGTAAATTTAACCTTCCTAACAAATACAGACAAGGAAAATATAGTAAAAATCTAGAGCAGTTTTACTCATGAACGTATTTCCAACAATTTCACAAAGAGGAGAAAGAATAGTGAATGTAGCAGGTATTTAGAGAAAATACTGCATGAACAAATGGAATTCATCACAAAAATGCAATGTTGGTATGATAGGAAATTTATCATTACCATTGTCATATTATAGGTTGAATCATTAAGTGAAGGAAAGAGTAGGTTCAACACAATAAATGCAGAAAAAAGCAGTTAAAATTTAGTGCACACTCATGACAAGAATTATTAACAAACTATATAAGAGAGTCTTTTAAACTTTAAAAAATATCTGTTGAAAGTAGCTATTTCCTGATAAAATTTTAGATACAGTAGTATTCAAGTCAGGGATTATTCCTATTATTTAATATTGCTCTAGGGGTTTTAACTAAAGCTAAAGTTTTTAAATTGGAGAGAAAGATGCTAAATATTTATTTGAAAATAGTGGAGAGTTTTTATAAGAAGAGAAAAAATAATAGAGTAGAATAACATGTGATTGGTATTATCAACAAAAACTATATGGCATTTAGGAACACATTTAACAAAAGTTGTTCAAGACCTTTGTAGATAAAACTTAAAAAGTTATTGGACATAAAAATCCAAGATAAATAGAGATAGATATCATTTTGTTATATTGTCTCAGCAGTGGGGGATAGGAGTAAATATTTTTAAGATGTCAATTGTACACACACTAACCTACAGATTTTAGTCAAATTACTGAAGAGGGTATTTTTTAATGAAACTTGACCACTGAGCCCTAGTTCATGAAGAAAAGTAAGAAATATCCAAGATGATTATAACTAAGACAAAGAGGGGGGGAGAATTAAAAATCAAAGAAAGAGAGAAAAGGTGGAGGAAAAGGAGGAAGGAGTCATGTTTACAAAATATTTTTTATAAAGCTAAAAACAGAGTAATTAAGGAGTCAATCTCTAGCAGTTAGAAATTTGATAAGGAGAGGTCAGAATTCATGTAAATATGTGAACAAGCTATATGACACTAGTGTCATTCTTAATCAGTGGGAAAATAATACTACAAAGTAAATAAGATTCTTATATTATGACCTTATTAAAATGAATTCTATATGGCTAAAATCCATACATGAAAAACAGCCCTTTCAATATGTAGATGGTAATGTAGAAGGATATGTCTATGATCTTGGATTAGGGAAGGTAATTTTTTTCATTATTTACTTATTTTATTGTTTTAATAAGATATGAAAAGCGAACACCAAGAAAAAAAAGATCAATACATTGAGCAAGAATAAGTTTTTAAAACTATGTACAACCAAAGGCAACATAACCAAGTGCAGAGACAAGTAACTGGAAGAACGTATTTTTTCATATAAATAATTGAAAAAACATTCGAATCTAGAATGTGCAGAATTCTCACAAATCTATAAGTAGCAAAAAGTAGAAAGAATGGGTATCAAAAAAAGAAACCTAATATTCTGATAAATATATGAAAATTGGCCATCCTCTCTAGTCATCAGAGGAATGTACAATGAAACAAAATGGTAGAGCAAGCATGTCTATTACATTGATCCTGCCAATACCAAGCTTGGCAGACAAAGAGTCACAGTAAATCTACACTGCTGGTGGGAATGTAAATTGCTCTAACTACTATGAAAGGAATTTTATGCTATAGCGAAGCTGAAACTGTTGGACTGTTTTCCCAGAAATTCTCTTGAAGAAGCTCTTATATGTGGTATATAGAAAGACATGAACGGAGCTATTTAGTACAACATTATCTACAGATATCAGATAACTGGGAACTATCCAAATACTGGAAACACCTACATGTTTCAACATTAAGAGAATGTGTTCATCATTAAGAGAACATTAAGTGTCCATCATTAAGAGAATAGATTTTAGTATGTTTATATGATGGGATACTATACAGCAGTAAAAAAATGTAAGTAGAGTTATTCCTTCTGCATCAGCTACAAGAAAGGCTCATAGCCAAAAGCTGGCTTAGCTGAAGTTAAGTATTAAAAGAGTTTGTGATTTGCCTTTTAGGTACTGACTTCGCCCAAAGTTTTATTTTTCTTTTCCTATTTTATTTCCTGCAATTAAATTAAAGATGAGTAAGATTAGAAAGAGGGTCCAGGCACAACTGTTGCAACCATCTCGGCAAAGGATGAAGATGGCCAATCAGAAGAACAGTGGGACTGGGAAAATGGTGATTCAGGGAACATTTAGCAGGTTGAATCATTAAGACTTTCAATGTACAGAGTGTAGGCAAGCCTGGCCATGCAATTTTCTGGGCTTAGTGCAAAATGAAAACGTGAGGCCTTTTGTTCAAAAATGAAGAATTTCAAAACGGCAATAGCAGAGAGTGAAACCAAACATGTGGACCTTCTAAGCAAGAACAAGGGCCTGGGGCGCCTGGGTGGCTCAGTGGGTTAAGCCTCTCTGCTTTCAGCTCAGGTCATGATCCCAGAGTCCTGGAATCGAGTCCCATATCGAGCTCTCTGCTCAGCGGGAAGCCTGCTTTCTCCCCTCTCCCTCTGCCTGCCTCTCTGCTTGCTTGTGATCTCTCTCTCTGTCAAATAAATAAAATATTAAGGAAAAAAAAAAAAAAAAAAGGAACAAGTGCCTGCCTGACTGCAAAAGGGAGCCATTTGCTTCATTTGTTCATGAAGCTAACCCTGAGTGCTGGTGGCAGAAGTAATGATGAGAGGACCAAGTCTGTAGCTGGGAGATTAGAGGAATTGTATTGTCAATATGTCTCTGCAATAGAAGAAGAATGGAAAGTATCAGGTAGAAAGCTTGAGGACCATCAATATTTCAGGGATTTGCAGAGGAGTGACAAATAATAAACATCTCCATGGGAGGAGAAAAATCAGGAGAGCGTGGTACCAAGGAAGCCAAGAGAGGAGAATGTTTTTATCAAGAAGAACTGGTCAACAATTCACAGAGATGGCCATCATACACTAAATAAAGTATTTCTATCAGATCAGCAACAAAAAGTGTGAGGTGCTTTTTTGGGAAAAACTGTATCAGTAAAATCCTGGGAAGAGAAGCAAAACTAAGTTTGATTGAGGAATGAATAGGATGTGAGAATATGAAGAGGGTAACTCTGGGAACCATTACAATTAGTTTGGTTGTGATAGAAAGGACAGAGGACAGTGGTGGAAGGGAATGTGGGGTCAAAGATAGGTTTGTTTTTGTTTTTAAGATGACAGAGACATGAAGTGTTACATACATGTGCACAGGGTATGTTAGTAAAGAAAGATGAAAATGCAGAGAGGAATTGGAAGAAACAATTCACAGAATGCTATTCCTGAATGAAGTGAAAGAGGTCTGATGCAGAGCAAGGATAAAGAGTTGTATTTTGAGAAAGAAGCTTCTTCTCTTCCATTTAAAAAATGAGTGAAGGAAGATGGTGTAGGCTGGGTCCATATGTTAATTTGGTGGCAGAAAGTTGGCAGGGTTTTCATCTGAAGACTTGTCTATGAAGAGGTGATGTCATACATGGGGAAGCGGGATGTTCAGAGGCCTGGGGAGGTATGAAATACCCCTTGGAGGATGAGAGAAAATGATGATTAAGAGTTCCAAATAGAATCAGAACCCTGTGGAGGAATAGAAATATGGATCTGTAGTGATATCTTCCTGGATATCTGTGTGATTCTTCCTTAGTGGTGCACCAGTAGCAAATGTGTGTGGAGATGTACAGCTGAACTAATCCCCAAAAGGGATTTACCATGTAGAAGTGAAAGTGATGGGCAATGGGAAAAGATCTGAGAATTTGTTACTGGTATGATTGAAGTAATAACATGGAATTTGAGTTGAATAGGAAAAGGGGTGAATATGGTAGGAAACACATAGAAAAGTAACAGAGGTGTATAGGGCCTCTAAGAAATGAGAAGTCTTCCCATAGCTGAAGAATAGGGTCCCATGGTGTAGTGGTTAGCACATCTGCCTTACCCATAGCTGAAGAATAAGTGTGAAGTGAGAGAAAGGTGGGGGAAAAGAGAATTTGATGGTCACACATACAAGTGACTGCCATAACTTTGATGACTAGATTGAATACAAAGCCAGGGTGCTCAAGGGACTCATGACCTTGGGTGGAGAAGATCTTGAACCAGACATTCACATCTTTAATGACTAAGAGAAGCAACCAGGAAATTGGCCAATCACAAAAACAAGGTGAGATGATAATACGTTTGGGAAATATAAGCATCAAAGGAGAAACTTCTGCATAAGAGAGTAGAGGAACAAAGACTTGGAAACAAATGCTAACAATGCCTTCTCACCCCAAAGTGAGTGCAGAGTGGCAGAGTGGAAAGTGGAGAACCATAAGGGTAGTGGTGTTATCACTAGCAGAGTACCAACAAAGGAAATGATCCACTTACCAGCATGAGGACAAGACATAACATACTGAAGAATAATATGAGGGATGATCTCAGGTTCTCTGATAGTCTGGCTTAATCCAAACAATGCCTGTCCTTGAGACAAGGCCATACACACACACACACACACACATACATATATATTTATATATATAATGAGTATTTGATATCTACAGTGGCTTTGATATTATTCTATGTAATATCTTTCTGGAATTTGGTTTCAAGACTTATTACATAGCTAACATAATCAACACTGTGATATTGGCAGAGGTTAGATGCATAGATAAATGGGACGAATAGAGAACTCAGACATAGGTCTTCACAAATATCCCAACTGATTCTTCTACAAAGGTGCAGAAGTGATTCAGCAGAGGCAAAGGGGAGCCTTTCATCAAATGGTGCTGGAGCACTGGACATCCACAGGCAAATAAAGGAATTGTGACCCAACTTCACACTTTACACAAAAATTAACTCAAAATGAATCATTCTATTTAAAACTTTTAGGGACAAAAAAAGAGGAGAAAGTCTTGGAACCCACAGCTAAGCAAAGAATTCTTAGATTTGATACAAAAAGCACAATCAATTAAAGAAAAAAATCTATAAATTGGACTGGATCAAAATTAAAAAGTTTTGCTTTGCAAAACACTCAAGAGAATAAAAAGACAAGCTTATACATTGGGAGAAAAATTTTGCAAACTAAATATTTGACAAATGACAAGTGTCTATAATACATAAAGAAATCTCAAAACTCAACAGTATGAAAACAAACAATCCAATTAGAAAATAGTTAAAAGGCATGAACAGACATTTCACTGAAAAGTATTTACAGATGGCAAATAAAAACATGAAAAGGTGTTCAACATTGCTAGTTATTAGGGAAAAGCAAATTACAGCCATGAGCTATCTACACACCTATTAGTATGGCTAAAATAAAATAATGACATCACCAAATGTTGATGAGAATGCAGAGAAACTGGGTTGCTGAGACGTTGCTGGTAGGAATATAAAATGGCACAGCCATTCTGGAAAAGAGTGTGGCAGTTTCTTAAAATACTGAATATATAACTACCATATGAACTAGCATTTGCTCTCCTGGGCATTTGTCCCAGAACAATGAAGACTTATGTTCACATAAAATCCTATACACGGATATTTATAGCAGTTTTATTCATAATAGCCTAAACCTGGAAACAACCCAGATGTCCTTCAATGGGTAAGTGAGTAAACAAGCTGCAATGCATCTAGACCACAGAATATTACTCAGCATTAAAAAGGAAGACACCACTGATATACTCATCAATCTGGTGGCATCGCCAAAGAATTATGCTAAGGGAAAAAAGCCAGTCCTAGAAGGTTATGTATTACATATGTGTATTTTATATATATAATATATATAGTATACATTACACACACATATATATATATAACATATATATGCAATATGTAACCTTTTATATGTGTTATAATTATCACATAAAATACACATGATTCTGTTTATATCACATTCTTAAATGACAAAATTATAGAGAAATATATTAGTGGTTGCCAAAGTTAAGGGGGATGGGGGAAGGAAGGATAAAAGGGAGGGATCCTGTGGTGACAGAAATATTCTGTGTCTTGACTACATCAACGCTGATATCTGGGACTTGATATTATACTATAGATTTGCCAGATAGTACCATTACAGGAAACTGGATAAAAGGTACCTGAGATCTGTTACAACTGCATGTGGATCTATACTTATCTCCAAATACAAAGTTCAGTTTAAAAAAAAGTCTTGACTTTAAAGAACTGGAACGTAAATCTTATCCATTTCCTGGGTCAAAGCAGGGCAGTTTGTTTTGTTCTCATGATTGCTGTTGTTTTAAGGCTCTTACTTCGGATTTTGGATTTCTGAGATGGACAGAAGTCTTTGAAGAGCCAAGAGTGTGGTGTTGAAGACCGAGAGAACTCAGTAGACCACCGAGGGGCCACAATCTCCAACAAGAGGCACATCTCATTTGGCCTCCATTTCTGTCTTGCCCAGTGTGCAACTGTGAATGACACGTTGTAGCTTGTAATTGTTATCATCACATTATAAGATGAGATGTAACAGCATTCTTGATCACTGGAGGCCGAGCTTTTATAAACTTGCAGTTATGAATGGTACTGTTCTTTGTTTAGCTTCCATTTTTTTTTTTTTCTCATATCTTCTTGGTTATTCTTTAAAGGTTAGAAATATTTGGCAGCCCTCTGGAAAAAAAAAAGATGGCTGTCTAAAACCAAGACTCTTCAAAAATTTGGCACAGTTCCCAAATCCCCCGAGGGGGAAGATATCCATTCTTCCTCCAATATGACGGTTGCATTCACATTTCACTGCTGACCAACGTGGAGCGCTCATAAATGGATCTCTCAAGCATTTCTCTTGTTCTTCTAACAAAGACCCTGCTACTTGGCTTAATCTTCCACTTCAGTTCTTGTGTCAGTTGCTAACCGATAAATAAATCTTAGTGTCATGGACTGATGAAATCATTGTTAAATTCTCATTGAGCAAAGAGAAATTTTTTGTGTGTTTTATTTTTATTTTTCAACAGACCTTTCTCTTACTTGAAAGTAGAATGACTTCTCGAAAAATAAACCTCAAAACTAGAAATAAAGCCACCTAATTTGGTGTAAGGTTAACTAAGATGAAAATCCAGAAGAATGGATACATTCAAAGTGACATTATGAGAATTCAGAAAGATTTTTTAATACAGTTAGCTTT
Source organism: Lutra lutra (assembly GCF_902655055.1). NCBI lineage: Eukaryota > Metazoa > Chordata > Mammalia > Carnivora > Mustelidae > Lutra > Lutra lutra. Next base: position 120,868,142 of record NC_062280.1, on the reverse strand, counting down.
AAGAAAGAAGCTGTAATTGGTGTTGCAAGGGTTTCCTACTTCCGAAACACAAGCCACTCCACGAATAATCCCATGTATGTCTACATTTTATGGAACGTACCTCATCATTTCCAAGTATAGGCAGTCATAGTGTTGTGCTATTGCCAACTTCGTTGGTCTTTCTGGTGGGAATTAATGATTACAAAACATAGAAAATGCCTGTGCTGGATGGGATTCTTTATGAAGAAAGAGATTATGAAGTAGCAGCTGTAATAAATGAAGTGGTAACTTAATGAGACCAATGTCTAACAACAGGGTTTAGAAAGGAACATTCTCGAGAGAAAGAGGAGCTCAAATCTGTGATAGAAATCCCCCAATTAGTAATTTAAACTGAGCAGCTCAGTTAATTATGGTATATTTGTAAAACAATGAGGTAATTAATCTTTAAATTCTCAACCTGCTTCCCTGCAATATTATGGAAGAATGTCTCTTATCCCTTTCTTGTGTGTTTTTATAAGAACAAGTTGTGACTAATGTTGTGCAGAAAATCCACCTCCATCAGAAAGTCAAGATTCTTTCTGTTGCTGAACATATCAGATTTCTGACAACTAATCCATTGTTCAAGATAGAAAATATTTTCATAATAAAACCTGCAAGAAGTATTCAAGATGTATAAACTTGTTCATATATCCCACAGCAAAGTTATCTTTTCTTCATCATTGTGGGTAACACTATTACACATTCGAATACTATATCAAAAACTAATGAGGTACTATACATTTGGCTAGTCAAATTTAAATTAAAAAAATATTCATTATGCTTAGGCCATACTGACCTATCTAATTATATCCATCGTAAGCAATTTTTACAGCAGTAGTTTTCATTGTTAAAGTTGTACTCTTCATTTTCTTAAAAGAGAACAGAAGGATTCATGACCCTTGGATTATCCAGAAAGTGTAATACAAAGGTGCTGAGAAATTTGAACATGTCATTCCAACTGAAATGAATTTTTAATCCAAATTAGCAGTGTTTCATTTCTAAGAAAATAGAAAAAAAAGATGGTCACGAACAAATGCCTAATTTATTTATCTATTTCTTTTTCAGATCTCATTGTTGTCCTGGGAGAGTCCAGTTTAATTATTACTTCATTTATTCATTTATTACATTTCAGTCATGTAATCATTCATTCACGAGGCACTTACTGAATCCTTTGGGAGATGCTAATGAACAAGACAGTTAGATGGCAGAGATGAAGCCCAACAAATAGAGACTGTTGAATGCTTTTCAGGTTAAGACTTCCATAAGAACTGAGAGAATGACATTAACCCAATTTAGAGAGTCAGGGAGGGAGGTCTCAGAGGAAATGATTCTTAAATACAAACGAACGGCATTGCTTACCATTTGAAATGGAAACATTTAGAGATTTTTTTTTTTAAAGATTTTATTTATTTATTTGACAGACAGAGATCACAAGTAGGCAGAAAGGCAGGCAGAGAGAGAGAGGGGTAAGCAGGCTCCCTGCTGAGCAGAGAGCCCAATGCAGGGCTCAATCCCAGGACCCTGAGATCATGACCTGAGCCGAAGGCAGAGGTTTAACCCACTGAGCCACCCAGGCACCCCCATTTAGAGATTTTCATGTGAAATACGTGTCTTGGTGTAAATCTGAAGACATGTACACAGAGTAATTTTAGTGGCTTGACTAGCCCAAGACACTTGAGGCCACAGTCATGTGCTCTCCAATGCCTTGGCCTCAACAGCACCCAGTTTGTGCCAAAAGCACAGTGCACACATAGTGCATGCTGCTGAAACAATTCATACATAAACAAAGGCAATACCCATTGTAGTGCTTTTACAAAACATGACGATTTAGATAATACATATTTCCAATTGTAAAAAAAAAAAAATGGCTAAAATTCAATATGGGATATTGACAAAGAATCTTAATATTAGCTAGTAAGGACTGGAAAAACTCATTAAATAATATGTTTTGAAAACTTATACCTTTGAACTTTGCTTTGTATCTTGTTTCTGATTTGCTGGGTGTGTTTAAATTAAATCTAGCTGTAGACCGTTTTATATCTCGTCAAATCTAAGTTAGATTTTGATATATTCAGTTTTGTCACTAATTTGAGGCAGCAAGGGTTTGAGCTAGGCAAATATATATGTACTTGCTTCCTAGAATTTTCCTGAGCCCCATTTTTAACCCTAACGTTCTTTTGTGCATTTATATAATCTTTCCATGAGTGGGTTATTTTCATCATGATTCTTATCTTAACTCTTGCTAAGTAGAAAATAATTCAAAATTTCTTTTATCCTATGAAAAGCTGTTACATCGTTCATTCCTCTTTTTATATTTTCTTTTTCTGCTTCCTCTTTGACTCCAATATTACCATCTGCCTGTTTTATTCCTGTTCCCAGTGATACCCACAGCGAAATTTCCATCCACGTTCTCTGTTGATTTACGCTCGACTGTGTTTATTTCTGACATTGCTAACTTTCTTGATATGTCTGCAACTTGGACTTGTTACACTAACTTTGGGTTCAGGTTTCCTTCTCACAACATTTGCTCCACACCTCCTTTGAACTTTTCTTAAGAGAAATGCTGAAATTACCAAATATGATTCTTTCCCAGTGCAGATTTAAGGATGGAAAAGAAGCGAGGATAAAGGAGGAAGAGAGTTACTATGTTCAAAAATGTCCAACTCTTTTAAAAACCTGGTAGTAGGGACAAACTCTTACCCTAATTTAAATTCCAACATACCAGTCACCTTGGCAGAGGTGCTGTGGGGGCATTTTCCTAGCATCCATTGGCCTGGTTTACATTTGAGTAAGTGACACGCTTCTCTCGGAACAAACACTTCATGGATACTGGAAGCTTAAACAGGTTTCTGGATTGCAGGTTCTGAAAATTTCCTTATAAATCACAGAGTTTGCCTGAGTAACAAAGAGGATCTGTTCATCTATAATCTGTTCACAACAAAGGTCTGGGCCATGGGTTTCAGCGGTGAGCAGCTACTCATCTTGTGTCTGATCGTTGATGAAATTTGATCACGGGGTAGAACTTTTCTTCTCAAACCCAGCTGTTATTCAGCTTACATCTTGAAGGATAAGGATTGATCACCCTGGTAATTTTATCCTGCCTGGTATAACGGCAGATGTTATTCTAATGCACAGGCATCTAATCCTCTTCAAATTTTACAGAGGTAATTGTTTTCATAGATCTCATCTACAAATGTAAATACCATCAACAAAGCTTGGCTCTCCACTGCTGACGCTTCTCTCCAGGCCTTTGTGACAAACAGACATTGGCTGTGGATGAACAGAATTGCCTCGTCACTCAGGCAAACATGGTGTTTTGTAAGGAAAATAGTTTCATTACCCACAGAAGTCAAATGCTCTCTCTCATGCTCTGTCTCACTCTCTCACTAGGAAATGATTATTACTTCAAGAATATTTACAACACTGCAGATATTATCCCCATTTTGCTGATCGGGAAACTGAGGCATATTATTAAAAGGCATAGTTTAACTTAATACAAAACAACAAGAACAACAAGAAAATATTGGCACTGGAAAGAGCTACTGGTCTGCTCTTTTATGTTGATTTAACTAGAGATGTAATACCACACAATAAATCTATCAGTTCCATGTGCCAAATTAATAGAAGTGCGTATTTGGCATCGAATTTGCAAAATAAGAAGCAGGAAGCTGACACAGAAAATGAATTATCACGTAACTTATAAATCTAATAAGGAGATGTATGACACAAGAGATAAATCACTGGGAAGATACAGGGGGCAGATGATGAATATGTATGTGTGTGTGTGTATGTGTATATCATCTTTTGACATGGACACTTTTCATAAGGCAGTGCCGGTAGTACATTTGGTTAAAAATAAGGCTGGGAGTACGGGAGTGCACTATGGCGATGATATTAGAAATAAAGCAAAATGACTCCAAATATGAAACATTGGAAATAGCAGTCTTCATCGTAGAGGATTTCTTCCCTTCCCCAGCTCTCTAAAACTGAAAGGAGGGAGGAGAGAAAGAGAGATTGATTTTTTCTTTTTTTTCTTCCTGTGCCATGTATTTTTCATAACTTTGTGGGCAAAATGTCACATCCCCAAAACACAAAGAGCCATGTATTGTTGGTAGACTAACATTTACTCAAAACTCATCTATTATGGAATTGAAGAGGCTACCGGCACAAGTTACTTATGAAATGGGATAAAATTTCAGGATATTGATGTGCTTTTTATGTCTAAGTTTTCTTCCTTCATTCAACAAATATTGGTTTCAAAGTCTGCCATTTGCCTGAGTCAGTTTCAGGGTATAGTGCAATGTGCAAGACACAATTCTTGCCTTCACAGAACATATTACCTTGTGTAAAAGAGTTACAGTTAGGGATGCCTGAGTGGCTCAGTCAGTTCAGTGTCTGCCTTGAGCTCAGGTCATGGTTCCAGGGTCCTGGGATCCTGAGTTGGGCTGCCTGCTCAGCAGGGAGTTTGCTTCTCCCTCTATCCCAACCCCCGTTCCTGTTCTCTCTCACTCTCTCACTAGTGCGCGCTCTCTCTCTCTCTCTCACAAATAAATAAAATCTTAAAAAAAAAAAAGAGTTACAATTAGATAAATGCTACCATAGGCAAGCACATTCTTCCACAGAATCACAATCCAACTCAGTATTGGGGAATGCTGGTTTAAGAAAGATGACCCAGAGAAGGTCATGTGTGACTCAGGCTCTGTGCTGGTTCCTGCTCTTCTCCTTGACTTTGAAATGTTGGAGGACCCAAAAACTCAGTCATTGGACATTTCCCTTTTCCATTTACCCTAACAAGGTGGGCTTGAGTGGTCTGCAGGAGCTATCATTTTAAATTCTATCAATATGCCAAACTCATGTCTCAGCCCTGCTGTTATACCCTTGATATGTGGACTCAGATTTTCACCTGCTCACATTCTCTAGCAGGTGTCTGCAGGTAACCTAAACAGGTGCCAAAATGACTCTTGGTTTTTGTTTGTGTTTTACTCTCACTCTGTCTTCCCAAGTTCATACCATTTACACAGCTGCTCAGGCCAAACAGGCTAGAAAACACACTTGAGTCTTTAAGCTGTTAGTGTCTTCAATGCGCCAGGTCTCACCATGGCCATCCCGTACCACCAACTGGCCATCAGAGCCACCCTCATTCAGACCACCCTGTCTTCCATAAAATACCATACTATCAAGACCTTCCTGTCCCCTTAGATTCAAGTTTCTACATGACAATCTGAATGACATCTTAAAATGTAAATTAAATCAAATCACCTTCCTGCACAAAACCTCCCAAAGGCTTTTCCACACATTCAGCTGACAGTCTCAATGCTCTACCATAGTTTACAAGATAAAAGTGCCCATCTCTCTAGCCTTATACCTTACACTTGAGAGTTTACAAAACTCAAAAGATCTGTGTCCTCATGGACCCCTTCTAACAAGTTCTGATTATCAGTGTTATTATAACATCACTAGACCAAAACTAAAGAATGACTTAGAAAGGTTAAATGATTTTCCCCAAATCACATAGCTGGTAATATTTGGATATGATTTATAATAAAATCTGGGTATTCAAACTTCCAGCCAGAGCTCCTTCTATTATGCCACAGTGTTCAATAAAATACAAACAAAACGCTGTACAAACTCTTGACCTTGAAAACAACAGTACTGATATTGATTTAAGTTTTGATAAGTTTCAGGGTGCCTGGGTGGCTCAGTGGGTTAATCCTCTGCCTTTGGCTCAGGTCGTGATCTCAGGGTCCTGGGATGGAGCCCCTACATTGGGCTCTCTGCTCAGCAGGGAGCCTGCTTCCCCCGCCCCCTGCCTGTCTCTCTGCCTACTTGTGATCTCTGTAGGTCAAATAAATAAATAAAATCTTTAAAAAAAAAAAGATTATCATTTCAAACACTTGGAAACTCAGTGTTTATTTCATACATATTAGAACGCTGAAAACTAATCTGGCTAGCCCAGATTCACCTCTAATATTATGATCTCATGGAAAAGGACTTCGGTTTCTCTGTTTCCATTGGGAGTCAGTTGCAACATCCACACAGGCACTGAGGCTCAGGAAGAGACTTGGCATCAAATACTAGCTACAGAAATGTTTCTTTGTTTACAAAATAGCCCTCTGTCTCTGTGCATATCTGTCAATAGCTTCTCTTCTCCCTTTTGTCATCATCTGTACCATGATCCTATCCACTTCATTGGAGGATTTACTAGAACATCTACCAGCCTGTACCTGTAGCAGGTCTGCACAGAGTTCCCCCATGTCCATAAACTTGTACAAAACAAAAACAAAGAGAGAGCAAGCAACTGCTGTTTAGTCTCACTAGTTGAATTCCAGGGTTTGAAGTGACTTCTCTTACAGTGTTTAAGATAGTTGCATGGAGCGTTTAGCAACACGGCATGGGAACTTACATCCCTGACCCTCCTGTGCACCTGTAAGCCACAGGAGACTCAGCTAGGCTGTCTCACCACCTGTTGGGCCCTGCACGTCACCAAGGGGGTCCAAGTTTTGTCCTCTAACACCCTCAACCCTAAAGTGGGAAACTTCTGAGAGTCGTGATTGGATCTATATTTTCTACAGGCCTTCCCATGGGACCAGGTCTCATGCTGCTGGCTGAGGGAGTGGGCCTGCGTCATGGCTCCTGTGTGAACAGGACCCTTAGAGCTTCCCCATGCCCCAACTGCTCAGTTTGTTTGTGGTTTTGTGAGCTAGTAATCCTCATCCTCTAAACAATTAGCAAGTGGATGAAAACAGTTATGTCAGAGATAACCTCTTCCTCTTTGGGATAGGGTCATAAGCAAGGGGAGAGAAATCTGTTTTGATTGTGTTAAGAAAGAAGCCGGTCTCTTAGTTTGCCCAAGTTTATAGGTATGTGACACTTTATGTACTAATATGAGCACTTAATCCATGTCGGCAAAATGCCAGACATCTGGATGAGCGTAAATACACTGTTGAAAACAGATATTTCCAAAGAGCTAAATGTTTGGTCTAAAAAATAACTCAAGTAGTCTTTTTCTTTTTGCTCTATTTTTCAGACTTAAATTATATCCTCTGTACTTGTTAGATCTGTCAGAGCCTTAAAAAAATACCTGAAAAACGAAGATGGAGCTCTGAAATCCAGCAAGTGTGGTTGAGTGACATGAGGGCAGCTAAGAGAGATGCCGGATCAGTTCTGAAAATCTCGCTGTCAGCCTTCCAGGTTGGGAAAACGGAGTATGCGGGGGAGCTCTGGAAGACGTACTCCCCAGATTCACAAACCTCTGACAGGTGCACGATTACTCTTCCTGGTTCATTGATTGGAACTCACAAAATAGCCTAAATTTTTCTCCTTTAACTAACAAGAAAAAAATCACCTACTAAGGTAGTCTAAATTGATGCTGGAGGCTCAGCGGAACAAAAGATTTGTTGTCCCAGGGATGGCATCATCCTTTGTCACATGTATTAATTAATACAGAGGAAAAAGGCAGCACTGCATTTGTCCAAACGGTTTATTACAAACAAGCCAGCCACTGTCTGTGCTGAGTGATTCACAGTAGATAGAAATGTACTGTACATGGCTTATGACTAATATTAAGGCATGGTGTCTGATTAGGTCATAAAACTTTATTGTATGGTTATTAATATTTATATAAACCAAAACAGATATTTGACCAGACTTGTGTAGAGATATTAAAAAGTTAAAAAAAAAGAGAGAGAAGAAAAGAAAGGAGTCATTTATTCCGATAGTGTTTGATCAAGAAGCATAGATTTGATTGTCATTGAATTAAAATTTGAAGAAGCACAGATTAGATATTTTCCTTGCTCAATTACACATTTTACTTTTTGTTGATTTTAAAGCATACATATTAGCATACTTGTTAGCTAATTGCTAATATACCTTTTAAATATATTAAATGTTCCTGTTAACTTAATTGGTGGGCAGCAAAAAAGACGTGATAAAACTTTTTCTAATTTTCCTAACTTATTGTTTTATATCTACCAATACATTGTGAGCAACATTATAGTGTAACATACTTTTGTAAAGAAGCTTCTTTTTTTTTTTTTTCAAATTATAGACCCGTATGTCTAAGAAACATAATTATTTATATATGCGATGAACCCAAGTGAACTATCTGAATACTTTGTCTTTGGGATTTTATTGGCAGTCTAGAAGTCCTAGCTCCTCTTTTCCCCAGGTGAACTACTTTGAGAGGCCAGTCCAGGCCAGTGACAAGCATGTAGGCTGTGGGGTATAAAGGGGGCAAGCAAGGGGCTTGGAACTCCCCCAGCGTTTCCAGTGCATGACTGCTCCATAATAGCCTCAAACCATTCCCACAAGTCACTTGAGAGGAAAGAGGGAAACAGCTTAGCCCCTTGGGGGGCCTAAGAGTGTCCTATTTGTTCCTGAAAGGAAAGAATCTATCCTGGCACCTATTCTAACTTGACCTCGAGCAGTCATCCTAAGGTTTGAAGTGCTGACAATACGTGGGGACACCCAGGAGAATTTGACTCTGTGCCTCCCTCTCTTCTTACTTCACACCATCAACTCATATTCATAAAATACCATCTATTTATGGAGATACACCAGTGCCATGCCTCCGTAGATCTGGCAACTCTTGCTGCTTTGAGGAAAAACAGCCCTAGGCTTCCTGCCCCTCAAGCAGTTCCTTTCTTCCTGACAAATTAGGGTTGAAGGAGAAGGATCCTTGTGCTGGTGGTTCTCCTTCCGTAAGCTGAGAAGGTAGCTGATACTGGTTCCTAAGCACAAGGATGTGGGAAGACTGTTTTCTCATACGTAGGAAGAGGTGTGGAGGAAGAGGTTGGCCTCCCCTCCAAATACAAAACATGGCACTGCATTCCATCATGAAGTACTGTTAGATTAAGTGTTTTGGGAAGGAGCCTATCACAGCTTCTGTGTTTCACTTGGCCATCATTCTTTTCTGACAGACTTATTTGTTAACAAATCCTTATGTTTTACTTGATTCCGTAATCTACACTTGAGATTGCGTTTGGATGTGTCATGTTATAGATTATGAATTCCATCAGTCTCACAAAAAGGGTTCTCAGTAAAATGAAACATTAAAATTCTAAAGGTAAAGAAAAGTTAACAAAAATGCACATGTGAAAATGTATGGTTGGGCCTATTTTGTAAGATAGAATGCATTTCAACATGAAATTCTCAAAGGAGGTATGGTGTAATAAACTTGGTATATTAAGCATGTCCAGGGACCAATCAAAGTAAAGATGAGTTATAAGGGAGAAAAAAAATTAACTCTAATGATCGAAATAATAGCAAAAGGAAGATCATGTTCCTGGCAAACTGAATAGCCTTCAGTTTCGAAAGATTCCCTTTGTCCCTTGGCCTCCCAAAGGTATTGCTTGTTGGAAAAACAAAACCTCATAGAGAACCAAATATTCTCTTAGTTGAACCTCCAGGAAGGCCAATGGCAATTTGTTAAATAAAACACTTTCGTGCTCTAAGTGAATATGGTAGGGAAAAGCTAACCACCTTTCCTTGGAAGGGCCTTTTGGAATTGACTTTGCTTTTATTAATCCGGGCTCCAGCTTGGGTTGAGGCAGCTAAAAGCAGTTGTGACTCTCTGTGCTTTTCTACATGGAGCTCTAGTGGAATAAAACTATGCACAAATTAATTAAAACAACTGCAAGGTCATTTAATGCAGGTGGTTTAAAACATAGACTGCATGGCTTTGCAACAAACTGATTTGTCCCATATGCATGTGCAAAGCTTTTGGCTACCCTGTTGCTAGAAGAACAACAATATAGATGAAAAACATCAGTGCGTGTGGGGAATCTGAAGACCACCTTCTTTGTTGGCTGTGGCTGAAGCAGCAATAACTATAATCACTTTTTACTGCCTAAAGATTTTATGTAAGCAAACTCAAGCCGTAAGCCTTGAAAGTGGGATTGTTTTCCCAGCCTTTTCTCCAACCACCCTCGACCACTTCTTACTATGCTTTGTGGCCTGGTTTTCACAGTTTCTGGTAGTTCGGTCTTTGCAGCTCACCAACCAGCATTAGGGAAATGCCCTTTGGCTTTTAGCGTGGTCTCTGTGGATTATGATTTTGGTAGCACAGTAGAAAATGAACATGTATTAACAAATAATAAAAGCACATCTCTCAAGTTCATTTGCAATCTGAAGATGAGATTATGAAAGGTTAAACTGTTAAGTGAATGGTAATGCACTGTGATGCCTGGACCTTGTCCAACGGGACCAGTAGCAGCTGTCAACCTAATTAAGCCAGATGTGCCTTCAATGTAAACGGACCTCCCAAGAGGAATAATAACAGATTTCAGGTTCTAGCAAAGGACAAAAGGTGGGGGTGGGGTTGGATAAAAGAAGGGCGGGGCTAAAGCCCGAAGAATGTTCCTGATGTCTATGTCATTCTTAGCTGGCAGATTCTCAGCTCATTAGTGTCACTTTGATTGAACTCAATGGAGCCAGTCCTAAAGGAGGATGAGAAAAGCGACTTATTTTAAGTGAAGTCTGGGTTAATTTTCATATTCAATAAAATTATGGTATTGCCTAAACTCTTTCATCTTTGGCACACACACACACACGTGTGCACACACACACACACACACACACAAAACCTCAGCCTGACTTTGTATCCTCAGTTATTTAAAAAATGACATTTAAGTTATGCCAACTTTGACAGCCCTTCGAGTATGCAAAGCATGGGCCAAGAAAAGGACATCAACAGATCTTCAACCTTTTCAGATTATGTGATTCACAGATTAGGATGCACATTGGGTAGGATTTTTGCAATCCGACTGGCTATTTAAAACAAACACTCTGTAAACTATAAAATGTAAGGTACAAATAGTGGGTGTTATGTAAAAAAGAAAAAAAAACACTATAGCTTCCAGGCAATTTTTTCCATTCATGCTATAAAATGTCATATCTCCAAAACAGAAGTGTTTGAGAGGCAGACCTTTAAGCTTAGCCAGGAAAATGCTTCTCAGAAAATTTTCCTTCATGTTTCTGAATTTAGTAACTACCTTGATGAAACCACTTCTAAGTTGCTATGTCTCTAAGAAAATTATGAGAAACACCCGTTACCTTTGGGAACTTAATAGTTGTTTAATAATTCACTTACAGAGAAACCTCCTTGATTTTATTGACATTAAATACTATTTACCTAACAAACACATAGATAGCATTTATTCTGCCCCAGACACAGTTTAAGGCACTTTTATAAATATTAAGTGATTTAGTGCTTACAGCAATCCTATGAGGTAGGTACCACGATTAATCCTGTTTTACCAATAAAGAAACAGAGGCACAGGGAGTTGGAGTGACTTACCCAGGTTACATGCTGAATATACAGAAATGTTGATGGTCTTGCTGGATCCTCTTTTTTGAGAGGAGCCAGGTAAAGGATGTGATAAGAATCCTCCTGGAATAGGGCAAACTCAAATGCTAATGGCAAACTTCTATTTCAGTGGGTGAAGTGGAGGGTGTCCTCAAGCAAGCTTATTTGGAGACAATCAAAGAAGTGAGATGAAAAGGAGACTCTCGTAATAATGGGAAACATGTGGCTGAACAGGTGGCTTGAAGACCACAGCTGGATCTTAAATTGTGCTTAAATGAGACGGACATTATCAAATTATTGATCTAAACTTTGCGACTTACACTGGTCTCATTTGACAGAGTTAATATTTGAAGACATTCACTTCTTCATCCATTCAGTCTAAGTGCCAGGCACTGTTAACTTCTGGAACTAAGATCATCAGACACAGTACAGCCCCCAGAGAACAAACCTATGCAGTGGCTTGTACAGTGTCCTCCCCCCACCTCCAAATTCATTTCTACCTGGCACCTCAGAATGTGACCTTATTTAGAAACAGGATATTTGCAGAGTCAACTAGTTACGATGAGGTCCTCCTGGATTAAGTAGTCCCTAAATTCAATGCGTGGTGTCATATTGTAAGAGAAACACAGAGACAAAGACCTAGGGAGGAAGGCCACACGATGATGGCAGACATTGCAGGGAAGCAGCTGCAAGCCAAGGAATGTCATGGAACAGATGCATTTGTGACCCAAGAACAAGGAGCTATTTCTCCCCTGGAGTCTCCAGGGGAGCAGTGACCCTTCCAACACTGATATCAGACTTCTGGCCTCCAGAACTATGATAGAATACACTTCTGTTGTTTGAAGCCACCCAGTCTGTGGCTCTTACTTACAACAGCCTCAAAAAACTAATTTTGGTACCAAGGAGTGGGGTGCTCCTGTAACAAACACTGAGTATGTAGAAATGGTTTGGAGATTGGTAATAGGTAGAGGCTCGGAGGTTTCAGAGTGCATGCTACAGAAAAACCTAGATGACTTTGATCTGGTGGAAATACGGATGCTAGAGCACTCAGAAGGAGTATGGAGCACAGGACAGAAAGTTTCCAGTATTTTACATAATGCATGGATCGTCACAAACAGATGTTGGTAGGAATTTGAATATTAAACATGCCAAGGCCTCAGAAGGAAAAGATGAAGGAAATAGATGAAAGGCTATTCTTTTTATAAGGTGACAGAATACTTGGCTTGATTTAAAATCTTTAAGCATAGATCCTATTGCTTTTACTAGTGCTAATTATAGAAATGACCATACGGTGGAAAATTTAAGCTCAATACTATAACATGATAAAATTCTATACAAACAGTTTGCTCTTTTTCAAGTTTTCATGCCCTTTCCCAAATTACAAGAGATGAAAAATCCATGTTTGATGTTCCATAAAAATAAATGTTACTAGATGAGAAAGGAAAACAGAGATCCAGAAAACATATCACATTGCTGGGTCTTAGAGTTTCAGGTTTGGAAGAAATCATAGAAATCACCTAGATTATCCTTGACAGGATATATTTATTTATCCCCTTGATACCACCCCCAAGAAACCACTGAACATCTTTTATGTTTTACACATTTTAACTTCCTGTGTTAATTAACTCATGGTAATATGATTCCAATTATTAAAAAGTTCTTCATAGACATCTCAAGCCAAGCCTACCCACACTTTGAGCCTCTCTACATCATAAGGACCAAGAGTGTCTCACAAGCTCTCGTGTGAAATATTTGCAAATATTGGAAAACTTGTCCCTTGACAACTGCTGCCTTCTTTTCACTCCTGTGAGTGAAACACTAGGTGATTTTATATACTATCTTGTTTGTAATCATTGTTCCTGTTTATGGATGAGGTCTAAACAGAACGCTGAAATCATACAGAACAAAGCAGGATAGGTGCTTCTATCATTTATTCATACCAAAAACTTCTACTAAGCCAGTCATCACATAGTTCCATCATATTAGAGTTGCAAGCACCTGAGTTCATTCAATGATATTTATATAAATTCTCACAATGATAAAACCAGTTATACCAAAGAAAACTAGTTAATATTATATGAACACATGTTAAGTCAAATATAACATGGAAAATATTTTCCTATTTATATATTTTATGTGTTAATCACTGATGCAATAGAACTATTTTTATACTCAAAAAACTTTTGGAACATGGAATAGAGGGAAAAATGTTTCTTCCAAATGTCTGTAAAAAATATAAAGTTTTAAATATAGATAAATGGAGCATAAGGGTGAGGTTAGGCTGTTTCAATTGAAAACATCGAGCCCCGCATTGGGCTCTCTGCTCGGCAGGGAGCCTGCTTCCCCCTCTCTCTCTGCCTGCCTCTCTGTCTACTTGTGATCTTTCTCTGTCAAATACATAAATAAAATCTTTTAAAAATGGCATAAAATGATTTTGAGATGTGCAAGGATTGCATATCCACCTTATATAGGTGATCCAATATTTACCATATGAAAAACAAAAGAACAAATAAACAAGGGAGCTTCCTGAGTTTTCATAAGCAATTCTGGTATCTGGGAATGTGGTAATCACAGGATGCTATTGCCTTTGGGAAATGCCGCATGCCCTACCAAAAGTCAGTGTCCAACCTCAAACATAATGACATCTGTAAAAGATGAGGATCTTTTGGCCCCTGGTTGAAACTCTAATCAGCACTTTAGAATGATTTAGAGAGTAGTTGAGTGCCACTTAGGATTGTCTAATGAAATGGTGTAGAAGCCCTAGTTCCCTAGAATTAAAAATAGCAATGACTTATTAACAATTGTAAAGGATGCAAGAAGTACCTATCGTTTTTATTGATCAAATATGCCTTGACACTTCTGCTCCCATTTGTTAGAGAGTTGCTTGCACATACCAATGAATAAGCTTGAAAACAAATAGAAATATTGGATTAAACCATTTTGAATACATTGGAGAGCTGCCAGGACAACCAGAAATTGAAACATCAAGGTCCTGGGGAGCAACAGATGTAGGAGGCCATTCTAAGAACCACTATTTTCTGGGCCTTTTTCATTTGTCCACAAGGGGTGAAGCCCAGTTTCAGGCAGAGAAATCTGCTAAGGGACACAAAACCATCAGAACATTTGGCAATTTCACAGGACAAGAAACAAAGAAGAATGGAGTTTAGAACTGCAAATAGCTGGGATGCGAGAGAAAGCTAAATTCTAGTAAGAAGAGAGAATAGTAGTGTATTACATTTTATATGCTGCCCCCCCCCCCCAAGACATTTGTTGAATTCTTAAGAAGATAAGGAGCTCAGCAGAAAGTCACGAAAAATATAATGGGCTTTCCTGTAAATGTTCAGGACAACAGCAACAAAAATGTATTCAAAATCATGAGGGAGAAAGTATTCTGCTAGATACCCCAGGTTTTCAGGTGAGCCAACAGGAGGGTGGCATCCTAGAAATTCATGCAGACTGTGGAGATAGGACCTTCAATACATTTCAATACAGCTTTCAGTAATATTGGTTCCAGGTAAGATTACAATGATTTGCCTTGATGGAATCTCCCTGACAGAGGGAATATTGTAAACTTTCTGAAGGAGGATAATAATCCTTCACTTGTATAACAATCACACCATAAAAGCAGAACCATGTTGAAAAATGAAGAAAATAAAATTCTCATCTAGAGTTGCTTTAAATGTAACTGAAATGGGAGTCATTCACAAAGATTGGAAGTTTCTCTATATGGAAACATGCAAGTGCCAATAGGAATGAGGTGTCACAAAAGGTGTAAACGTATGAGAAAATATAAACTCATATTGACTATAAAACAATAAAAAATTATCTAGTGTGATGATTAAAAGTATATAAAAAGCTAAAAGTTACAATAACACTAACACCAAAGGAGAGAAGAAGCTAATGTATAAACAACAGTTCTGAGGGGAATAAAGTTAGTACAAAGCAAATAACTGTCATACATTAGTATATTAGACACTAACTGCATCATTTGTTACAATGAATTTTAGCTAAATATGCATTTATTTATTTTTATTTACTTATTTTTTAAAGAATTTTATTTATTGACAGAGATCACAAGTAGGCAGAGAGACAGGGGGAAGCAGGCTTCCCGCGGAGCAGAGAGCCCGATGCGGGGCTCCATCCCATGATCCTGAGATCATGATCTGAACCAAAGGCAGAGCCTTAACCCACTGAGCTACCCAGGCACCCCTAAATATGCATTTAGTTGGTAAGATGACTGCATTGATTTATCATAAATAAAAATCGTGTTTTAATTTCTGTTAATCACTAAAGACAGTAAAAAGTAAAGCAAGTGAATACTGGAGAAAAGTTAAACAATTAGACAATTTAAAGATAATCAATTAATCCAAAAGAGGGTAACAAGAAATAAAACAGAGAACACCTGTGAAAAATGTGAATCAAATAGTAAAATGTGAGATAGAAAACTAAATATATCAGAAAATATAAATGTCTAAATTCTTTAATTAAAATATAGTTAATCTGGATGCAAAAAAAAAATAAAAAACAAACAAACAAACAAAAAACCGACAACTAAACACTGGTTAAATAACCTTAAGTACTTAAATTGAAAGCTAGATTTCCTATATGAAATGATAAAGAAAAATAAGAGAATGGAAAAAAGACATAATAAATATTATTTTAAAAACTGTTATAGTTAAATAATAGCCATTAAATGCAGGTTATGTGGTGAGAAACATTATAATTTTTGTACTTCAGAGGAGATTAAGAAAAAAAATAGAATTTTTCAATAATCTGTATCTGTCAAACTTAATCTTTCATTAAAATAGAAAATTCAAAATCTGCAGATTATTAGAATTAAAAATTAAATTTAGTAAGGCCTCTTTATACAGGGTCAATATAAAAGTGAGTTGTATTTTCCTACCAGTAGAAAACAAATAGAAATGAAGTCTTAAAATTATGATTTATTATAGCATACAATCAAATTCTGAAGACTAGATTTAATAAAGAAATTTAATGCGGTGAGCACTAGGTATTATCCGCAACTAGTGAATTGTTGAACACTACACCAAAAACTAATAATGTACTACTATATGTTCAGTTGGCTAACTGAACATAATAATAAAAACATTGATTTATGGTATTTCATTTAATAAATGTGCTATGCCATGTTCATGGATTAAAAGTTTCAATAATGTAAACATACCAATTATTCCTTAAATTTATCTGTAGAGTCAGTAGGATCTCAATCTAAATTCTAGCAGGTTTCCTTAATTTTTTGTAAAATATAATATGAGCTTTCAAAAATGTGTAGAGTACTATAGAAGGGCCCCAAATAGCTGAGACAAATTTTGAAGAAATACGAAATTGGGAGACTTATGCTATCAAATACAAACACTTACTTTCACCCACTTAAAACAGTATTATGATGATGCAAGAATATGTAAGTGATACAGACCAGCATATATAAGGTCAGCTGATTCATAATATGCTATGCAATAGAGAAAGAATAGGAGTTTCAAGAAATATAATTAGGTGATAAAAATATTCCTAGAGGGGCCCCTGGGTGGCTCAGTCCATTAAGTGGCTGCCTTGAGCTCAGATCATGATCCCAGAGTCCAGGGATGGAGCCCCGCATTGGGCTCCCTGCTGGGCAGGGAGTCTGCTTTTCCCTCTTCCTCTGCCTGCCACTCTGCCTACTTGTGCTCACTCTCTCTCTGTCAAATAAATAAATAAAATCCTAAAAAAAAAAAAAAAAAAAGATGGGAGGAGTATCTTGGCAACATTTATGTCCTTGGTTCTAGGGCTCTCAACCCAGATGCACTCCTACCTTCCTTGAGGGTTAAGTGTTTAATATTTTTTTAGAATTTTTTTATCCAATCAATTATCTTATCTGCCTACATTGCTCTAAGATAGTTGTCTGTCACTTGCAAATGAAAAAAATCTTAGGTAGTGCAACAATTGATGGGGATAACAAGATCAGTGAACTTTTGCTGTACCCATCCCAGAGTAAGCTTGCTCAGTGCAGGAACCAGTATATTACAGGACTCGCCAGTCAGAATCATCACTGGAAATTTTGCTCAAGCCATTAGCATAAGTGCTGTGCTTTCTAGATAAAAGGTATATAGAAAGCTGGCTAAAGTACAGCCAGAGAATAGAAGTTGAACAATAGGTAGGGAGAGATATGCATAGTCCTGAAACTATCACTTGAGCACCTAGACTCAGTCAACCGAGTCAACCCCAGAAAATAAATACAGTTAACCCTTGAAAACATGGGGGTTAGGGATGCAGTTGCAAATCTGCATGTGTTTTGACTCCTTAAATACTTAACTACTAATAGTCTACTGTTGTCCAGAAGCCTTTCCCATAACATAGTCAATTAATACATATTTTGCTTGTGCATTACATACTGTATTGTTTCAATAAAGTAAGCTATTTTAATAACTAAAAAGTTATTAAAATTATAATAAAGAGAAAATGCATTTATAGCACTATACTGTAAAAAAAATCCTCCTATAGGCAATATGCAGGGTGGCACTGTGGATCTATCCTTTTTTTCAACAGTGTTCAGATGGAACAGAGCCAGGTACTACCCTTCTTCCAGTCTCTGACCACCATGCCACATCTTTTCTAGTGAAACCCTCCAAACCATCTCAGCCATTCTCTGCCTCTGGGACCAGGCAACACTGTTTTGTTTTGTTTTGTTGTTTTGTTTTGTTTTGTTTGAGTTTATCTCCTTATTGTAGGTCCCCCATGAGCTCCCAGAATCATGAAAATTATTCCACGAATGTGGGGGTCTTCAACGACCTTGTCAACAGGTCTCCTACACCTACCTCTCTGTGGGCTCTATTTTGACTATGACAAGGTGACTTTGGAGGGTGTGGGTCACTTTTTCTGCAGGTTGGCCTAAGAGAAGCACAAGAGTGCCAATCATCTCTTAAACATGTAGAATCAGTGTCGGCTGCACCCTCTGCACCAAAGTCATCCTAAGATGGCTGAACTAAAACCTTGCACACCATGGAAGCTGCCATGATCCTAGAGAAGAATCTGAACCAGACCCTTTTGGATCTGCATGCCCTGGATGTGGGCCCCCATCTCTGTGACTCCTTGGAGAGAAGAACGTGAAGGTCAAGAAGATGGGTGACCACTTGACTAACTTTCATAGGCTGGCCCGGGTGACTGTCTCTTTGAGAGGCTCTCCCTCAAGTACAATTGGTAGCTACAGGGACCCTACAGCCCTGGAGGTGACCCTCAGATACTGGTGTCAGGACTTCTGCCTGAGCATCTCCCCACAGCCACGAGGCAACTTTCTCACCACCCAAGAACCCTCTCCCAAGCTGTGGACCAAATGGAAACAAGCTTTTTGCAGGAAAAAAAAAATTGTGTATAAGTGGACCCATGCAGTTCAAATGCATGTTGTTCAAAGATCAACCATACATTTAAGGAAAAAAGTCAACCAGTGTAGTTCTGCCAATAACAGCTTCTGGGTAATAACCTTAAGTTTAAGCTTAAAATTGTTAAGCTTCCTAGAGGTGTTGATAATGGACATGTGAAAGATCATTTAGGTGTTTTCTTGAACAATTATGAGTGCTTGCTACGTGATAGGCAATTTGCCCAATGGAGATAGAAACATTACTTGAAAGAACTATGTATGACTACAAGGGGCAGAAGGAAGAGATTGTGTGAAGATATGTTAATCAGTACTTATTTGGTTATTCCACTTCACTGGTTTACTAATGATGGAGCTGGTCATATTTTGGTATCATATGTAAAGGAAGGTCCTCTCCACCCCCGCAACACCCTAAGTATCAAATGAAAAGCTACAGTTACAATTGCAGTCCAGTTGTTACTTTACTAAATGCAGCTGTTTTCTGTTATTTGATAGCAATGACCAATCACTGAAGCATTTTCAAATATGTGGGGAGTGTGTATGTGACTGTGTGTGTGCGTGTGTGTGCAAAATCCATTCCCCCACCGTAAGAATTTGGGCTTTTAACACTGGCTATTGTTTCTTTGTTGAACACTCTTTTTAATTTTACCTGTCTCTGAAGTTATTTTTGGAAATAATTTTATAAAACAAAATAAAAAATTTCAATGAATCCTAAATTTTAGTGTCAGAAAATGTGTTAAACTTCCCCAGCTTAGCTCCACTCAAGGCAAAACAATTTTAGCTAAAAATAAGACTGGTACATTCAGAAAGAATCAAGACAAAATTCAATCCTCGAGTCTCACGGAAAGATTTGACTCAGCAATTTCCATATTCTCCATTTAGAACTTCTACTTCATATATTAGAAATGCTTTTTATAGTTAAAGTAAATATGTTAAAATCAATATTTACAACAAAAATTATTCCCTGATTTCATGGACTAACGAGACTTCATTACCCTTCCTTGGTTGGAGATAGTATTTATCTCTATCTCTACTTATGGTAAGGAAAAGGAGATACAGAGAGAGCTAGCCCTCAATTGTCTGAGTAACTGTTGGGTTATCTAAATACACCAGGTTTATCTTGAAAGAACTTAAAATATTTATGTATTAAATAATGAAAGAATCACAGGTACATAGAATGTAATAACCAGTTGATATTGTGATATTAAAGAAATGCTTAAATAAATAACTTAAGCTCAGGAGTTCTTTGGAATCAAAACCCCATGCCATAGGAAAACAGAGACATAAATGTTCCTTTATGTTGGCTTTAGCTCCCTCGGTATGTAATCTAATATCCTTTCTCAAAGCCCAACAATAACTATATATTTATTTAAGCCCTTACCAATGTAGATGCGTCAGTGATGCTGATCTTCTGAGTTGGCAACAAGATGTTTAATAAAATTATGTGATTAGAAGGAATTTTAAGAGGAAATCTTATCTGCCTCCAAATCTTGCAATAATACTATTCCAAAAAACAGGACAAAACAAAACAAAACAAAAAAATCCAGAAAAATGCAAACAATGAATTATTGACAGCAGGAATTTTGTTTGTTCATCTCTGAAAACTAAGTTCCCAGAACAATATCTGTCCTCAATAAATGTTTGTAGAGTGAGTGATTGCCAAAAACAGAGTATGTGCTAGAAGGAGGATTTAATTAAAGTTGATGCAATTAAAATCCATATTCTCTTAGTTTTTTCACTGGAATATGTGATTGTCTGCATCTATATCTTAACAATCCTTTCTATTTAATTTAGACTTTCATAGGCTGGCTTTTACTTTACTAATGAAATACTTAGCCTCACCAATTTTTTTTTTATTTGATGTACATTTAAAAGTATCTGAGCTTCAACCTCTCAGTTTTGACTTATTTTTTATAGTTCTAGATTTAATATAAAGACTTTAGGAAAATGTTTGTAGAAGGATCTTGATTCCTTGTCGAACCCATCAAAAAATATACAAAGGTCCTATTTCTTTGTATTTTTTTCAGTTATGGCCAGTGTTTTTATTTATTTACTTATTTATTCAAATTTAATTTTATTTTTTCAGTGTTCCAAGGTCAGTGTTTTTAGTGTCTTCTCTTAGTTTCTACCTAGAGCTCCATGGTAGGTTAGATAGCTTTTCAGCAAGTTCTTACTTCTTATACAGAACAGATTTTTTTTTTTTTGTATTCTGACAGAAAGCAGCTTTTATCATTTCTTTCTCTTCAACATGTTGGATAATTTTCTTAATTTACTTTCAGAGAAGTTTCCACCCCCTATTCTTTTAATGATCTTCTCTGTTCTCTTATTAATTTCTTGAGATTTTCTCAAATTACACAAGACAAAATGAAATGTAGCAACCAACTCATTAGACAATCATGTGAGAATTGTGCTGATTCTTGTATGTTATACAGTATATTATTTTATATATGCTTTTACACATGCTTTTAAAATTATAGTTCCATAGTACCTGTGTGTGTCCTGAAAAGCCATAAAATTTAAGGGATTATTTCTTACTAGAGTGCTTCAAGGGCTTAGCAAACCTCCAGAGGTCACTATAAAAAGATGTAAGATACACTAAAATTGCTAGACTGAGGTCTAGGGGTAAGCCTGTCACAAGAACATTAGTCATCTCCTTGCATTTTTCCCCTCAATTAAACTGCTGTGGTAGTTGGATGCACTGTGAACTCTATTTTTAATTCTTTATGAGAACAGCACTTTTACTATATGTTCACACAGTTTGGTTTCTGTTCTTTGTAGATGTTTAGTCCTCTCTTCATTTAATTTTTCTAATTTAATTAATGATCTAGTTTAATAAGTAATATTCTTTAACTCACTGCATTCCATATTTGTGAGTCTTTTAGGAAAATTCAAGATCCAAGACATTTTCTATATGAACAGTTGTGCGAAATTGATTTCACCAGGATCTTTAGTGACTTATATGGCAACACATGCAAAGAGGCTCTCTCTCTCTCTCTCTTTTAAGATTTATTTATTTATTTTTAGGGAGAAAGAAAGAGTGAGAGCATGTGCATGTATGAGTGGGGGAGGGGCCGAGGGAGAGGGAGAGAGAAAATCTCAAGTTGACTCCCCGCTGAGCATGGAACCAGATGTGAGGCTTGATATCAGGACTCTGAGATCATGACCTAAGCTAAAATCAAGACTTGGGTACTTAACTGACTGAGCCACCCAAGGCACCCTGCAAAAGACTCTTTTTAAATATAATATTTCAATTAAAATATGAGTTATATAGGTGAAATCAAAATCTTAAGTTTACTATTAACTAAATTTTTACAAATGAACACATTCCAATTAAGAAACAGGATATTCATCACCTCAGAGAATTTTTGGTGCCCCTTTTTGGTCAATCTACTCCCTAGAGGGAGGCATTCAGTGCTCTGATTTCAGTAGTCATATATTACTTTTGTCTATTCTTGAATTTCATATAAGCGAATCCTACAGCATGTACACTTTTGTGCTGGCTCCTTTCATGCAGAATAATCACTCAGAAACTTAACTATGCTGTTCCTTTTATCAGAGTATGCTTTTCTTCCTCCTTATTGATGAGTACTCTATTACAGAAAAATATCAGAAATTACCTCATCCTCAAGGAAAGGAGACATAACTTCTCACCTCTTAAATGTAGCTCTGTATAATGACTTCCTTCCAAAGAGTGAAGTGTGGAAAAGGGGAATAAAAGAAAAAACTTTGCAGTGGAGAAACCTGACAAACACAACCTCAGCCAGGTGATCAAGATTGGTATCAGCAACATTAAATTATGTATGTTGGTATAATATGATAAAATGTCATGTTATGTAATAAAATCTTGCAAAAACCTAGAACTCCAGTCTCCTACTGAGAAAAACATCAGATGAATTCCAGTAGAAGGACATCCTACAAAATACCTCAACTTGAAACAGTCAAGGTCATCAAAAACAATGGAAGACTGAAAAACTGTCACAACTCAGAGGAACCTAAGGAGCTGTAATGATGAAATGAAATGTGGTATCCTAGATGGGATCCTGAACAGAAAAAGAATGTTAGATAAAAACTAAGGTGATTTAATAAACTATGACATTTTAAAAATATACAATACTGTATTGGTTCTGTAACAAATGTACCACACTAAGGAAACTGGATGCTGGGTTTAGGAGAATTCTCTTTACTACTTCTTAATTGTTTCTGTAAATATAAACCTATTCAAACAATAAAACAAACAAAAAAAGGTACATGAAAAAATATTACAGTTTGATTGTCCATTCTTTTTGTTTTTTAAAGATTTTATTTATTTGACAGAGAGAGAGATCACAAGTAGACAGAGAGGCAGGCAGAGAAAGAGGGGGGAAATGGGCTCCTGGCTGAGCAGAGGGCCTGACATGGGGCTTGATCCCAGGACCCTGAGATCAGGACCTGAATGGAAGGCAGAGTCTTAACCCACTGAGCCATGCAGTCACCCCTTCATTGTCCATTCTGTTGTTGATTCTTGATTCAGTCTCAGTAGTTTGTGTGTTTCTAGAAATTTATTCATTTCTTACAGGTTCTCCAATATGTTGGTATATAATTGTTCATGATAGTCCTTTCTGTTTCTTATGTCTTTTACTGTAATATCTGCTCTTTCATTTCTGATTTTATTCATGTGTTCTATTTTTTTTTTCTTGGTTTAGCTAAGGATTTTTCATTTTTTTTTTATTTGACAGAGAGAGAGATCACAAGTAGATCACAAGAGAGAGATCACAAGTAGGTAGAGAGACAGGCAGAGAGAGGAGGAAGCAGGCTCACTGCTGAGCAGAGAGCCCAATGCGGGGCTTGATCCCAAGACCCTGAGATCATGACCCTGAGCTGAAGGCAGAGGCTTAACCCACTGAGCCACCCAGGCGCCCCCTCAATTTTTTTTTTTAATATTTTCTTAAATGCTATTCTTGGGGAGCATCTGGGTGGCTCAATGAACTGCTTAAGCATCCAGCTCTTGGTTTCAGTTCAGGCCATTATCTCAGGGTCATGAGATTGAGCCTAGCATGAGGCTCCCTGCTCAGAGGGGAGTCTGCTGAAGATTCTCTCTCCCTAGCCCTCTCCTTCTCCCCCTACTCCCACTGTGTCTCTCTCTCTCTAAAATAAATAAATACTTCTTTAAAAAGACAAAAAAAACTCTATAATATTTTGTTTTGTTGATTTGTCCTATTGTTTTTCTATTCTATATTTACTTTATATCTGCTCCAGTATTTATTATTACCTTCCTTATGTCAACTTTGGGATTAATTATTTGGTTTTGTTTTGTTTGTTTTTTAGTTCTTCAAATTATAATGTTAGTTTTTTAGATGTAGAATTCTTTTTAGTGTAGGTGTTTAATGCTATACATTTCCTTCATAGTTTTGTTTTTGCTATATTCCATAAGTTGTGGAGAATTGTATTTTCATTTTGATCATCTTAGGTATTTTTAAATATTCCCTTTTGATTTTCTCTTTTACTTAATTGTTTTCTTTTTTTCCTAGGGTATGTTGTTTAGTTTCCATGTGTTTGTGAATTTTCCTGTTCTCAACTGTTATTATTTTTATTTTCATTCCACTATGGTTTGAGTAGATACTTGGTAAGATTGCAAATATCTTAAATTTCTTAAGACTTATTTTGTGAAAGGGAGACAAGATGGCAGGGAAGTAAGAGGAGATGCCTTTTCAACCTGTACACTAAAGTGAGCTGATTACCTACCAAAGAACTCCGATCACCCATGAAATCAACCTGAGAACAGAATTATACACGTCTAGATCTCTACAGGGGCAGAAGACGCCAGTGGGCAGGTACAGCGGAGTGGGAACATCAGACTGATATTGGAAGATAAACAAAAGGGGGAGGGAGCCACCAGAGGTGACCGATTGGAAAGTAATACCCCAATACAAGAGTGCCCTGCATCTGGGGACCAGCATTAACTTGGAGACTGGTTGAAAGCACTCCAAAAGAGCAAAGGATCGCCGGGGGGTGGGGTGGGAAATTGTGGGAATCGGGGTGGCTAGGGACAGGGGCTTAAGTCCCTGGGCCCAGGACAGCCTCCCCTGCGCTGAGCCAGAGAGAATGCAGTGGAGAAACCAGGTCTTGGTCCCTGAGCTGCCAGCATGCCCGAGAACGCATGGGGTCTGGCTCCTGTGAGGGACTGGGAGCCATGCCAGATGGCAGAACGCTGAGCCATGCTACAGAGCCTGAGGCGTGCGCGCCCCTCACCCTCCCCTGAGAGAGGTGTGCAAAGGCCCAGCCCAGTGCTTTTAGACCCGCTCCATTGTTTCAGAGGCTGAGACTCACGCTCAACCCACACCCTCCCCTGAGAGAGGTGCACGCAAGCCCGGTGCTCTTAGACCTGGAAAGACCAGGCACTCCCGGCCTGGGCCAGTGAGAAAATTTCAGTGTGCTGTCGCTGCTTGGAACCTCTCTGGCAGTCTGGAGCTGCCCAGACAGCCGCCGCTGCCATGGTTTTGGGTACAAGCAGAAGATCCTGCATCCCCAGGGACCACGAATCAGAACCTGCTCTGCCAGCGGCCAAGGGGGAATTTGGGCTCTGCAGCACCCACAGGGGAGCAGACTGAGGCGTCTCTCTGAGAGGGAGGTCGGGGTGCAGTTTGCTTTCCTCTAAACCTTGAAAAACCTTAAAAGCTGTCAAGGCAAGAGAAAATAAGTGAACAAACATTAAAACCTCCAGAGAACAAAAGCCTGAAAAAACGGTTTCCTCAGAACCCACCCCCTTGAGGGGGGTGGGAGGACTTAACTCAGGGAACATCATTGACTGAAAACCCACGTGGCAGGCCCCTCCCACAGAAAACCAACCAGGAAAGAAAAAAAAAAAAAAGACTAGAAGAGAACAACCACCACTACTTAATAGGACAACTTTTATTTTTAACTCGTTCCCACTATTCTGGTTCATTTTTTTTTATATAGATAATTTTTAAACCTATTTACCATCACAGTGAGATGTCCAGTACATCAAATTCCATAACAACCTTCTAACCTGAACTTTTTGATACATATACCTGTGGTTTTTTTTGTGCATTTCTATTTCTTTTTTAAATTTTAGTTTAGTTTAATCTAGTTTATTCCTTTTTTATTTTTATTTTCTAATATTCATATAGAGTTAAACTTCATGGTAATCCCCTTTCCCCAATCAATGCTACACCTATAGGTAAACCAATTTTTAATCCCCCTTTATCTTAGGAAAGTTGAGTCCTTTAACAAAGATATCAAGATACATCCAGGAAGAATCAAAACAACCTTCCTCGCCCACACTGAGAATTTATAACCACTCTCCCATCTTTTTGTTCTGCCAGTGTTTCTGTGTTTTTGTGTTTGTCCTGATAGTATATAAATCTTACACTTGGGGTTCTTTTTGACGAGGTTCTTCCTTTATTTGCATATATATATATATATATATATTTTTTTTCTCTTGTCATATACTTTTATCAGTCTTTTTGTTTGTCTGTTTTTGTTTGTATACTTCATCAATCTTATCTTGGGCTGAACCTTCTCTTTTATCCTTGCTTTTTTTCCTGTCTCTCTCTCTCTCTCTCTCTTTTTTCTTTTTTTTCTCTTTTTTTCTCTCACTTGGGTGGGGAGTCCTGATTGCTCAGAAGCGTTCCAGGGTGCACCTTGACTGCACCACAGTCGATACATCTAGCTACATCCGTTCAGTCATCTTTCACCAAAATGACTAGGAGGAGGAATGCCCAAGAAGAAAAATACAGGGGATGGGCCTTCTGCAACAGAGCTAATGGCTATCAACATAGACAATATGTCAGAAAGAGAATTCAGGCTAACAATTATCCAGGCAATAGCTAGGTTGGAGAAAGCCATGGATGACCAAACAGAATTGATTAGGGCAGAACTGAAAGCGATCAGGAATGATGTTCACAATGTTAGGGCAGAACTGAAAGCTACCAGGGATGAGGTTCACAATGCTCTCAATGAGTTCCAATCTAATCTAAATTCTCTCAAAACTAGGGTAACTGGGACAGAAGATCAAATTAGTGATCTGGAGGACAAACAGATAGAGAGAAAGGATCAGGAGGAAGCCTGGAACATGCAGCTTAGAAGGCACAAAAACAGAATCAGGGAAATAAGTGATGCCATGAAACATTCCAACATCAGAATTATTGGAATCCCTGAAGGGGAGGAGAAAGAAAGAAGTCTAGAAGATACAGTGGAACAAGTTCTTCATGAAAATTTTCCCAATCTCGTGAATGGAACCAGTGTTCATGTACTAGAGGCCAAATGGTCTCCACCCAAGATTATAGATTCCAAAAAAACATCAAGGCACCTGATAGTCCCATTGAGGAATCATAATTGTAGATATAATCTCTTGAAAGCCGCTAGGACAAAGAGGTTCCTTACTTACAGAGGAAAGCCCATCAGAATAATGTCAGACCTGTCCACAGAGACCCGGCAAGCCAGAAAGGGCTGGCAAGATATATTCAGGGCACTAAATGAGAAGAACATGCAGCCAAGAATACTTTATCCAGCAAGACTGACATTCAAAATGGATGGAGAGATAAAGAGTTTCCAAGACCGACAAGGCTTAAAAGACTATGCAACCACCAAGCCGACGCTACAGGAAATATTAAGGGGAGGGTTCTATAAAAGAGGAAAAATCCTAAGAATAGCATTAAACAGAAATATGGAGATAATCTACAGAAAGAAAGACTTCAAAGGTAACACGATGTCAATAAAAAACTATCGATCAATAATCACTCTCAATGTGAATGGCCTAAATGAGCCCATAAAAGAACACAGGGTTGCAGATTGGATAAAATGGCAGGACCCATCCATATGTTGTCTACAAGAGACCCATTTTGAACCTAAAGATACACCCAGACTGAAAGTGAAGGGATGGAGAAGCATCTTTCATGCCAATGGGCCTCAAAAGAAGGCTGGGGTAGTGATTCTCATATCAGATAAATTAGATTTTAAACTAAAGACTGTAGTCAGAGATACAGAAGGACACTACATAATTCTTTTGTTTTTAAAGATTTTATTTATTTATTTGACAGACAGAGATCACAACAAGTAGGCAGAGAGGCAGGCAGAGAGAGAGGAGTAAGCAGACCCCCTGCTGAGCAGATAGCCTGATGCAGGGCTCGATCCCAGAACCCTGGGATCATGACCTGAGACAAAGGCAGAGGCTTTAATGCACTGAGCCACCCAGGCGCCCCCTTAAAGGGACTATCCACCAAGATGATCTAACAATTGTAAATATCTATGCCCCTAATATGGGAGCAGCCAATTACATAAGAAAACTGTTAATCAAGATAAAGAGTCATATTGATATGAATACATTAATAGTAGGAGATCTTAATACGTCTCTCTCAGAAATAGACAGATCATCGAAGCAGAAAATCAATAAAGAAACAAGAGCATTGAATGACACATTGGACCAGATGGACCTCATAGATATATACAGAACATTCCACCCTAACACAACAGAACACTCATTCTTCTCAAGGGCACATTGAACCTTCTCAAGAATGGACCACATACTGGGTCACAAATCAGGACTCAACCTATACCAAAAGACTGAGATTATTCCCTGCATATTCTCAGATCACAATGCTTTGAAACTGGAGCTCAATCACAAGGATAAGTTCGGAAGGAACTCAAACATATGGAAGCTAAAGACCACCTTGCTTAAGAATGCTTGGATCAACCAGGAGATCAAAGAACAACTGAAACAATTAATGGAAATCAACGAGAATGAAGACAGTTCCATCCAAAACCTATGGGATACAGCAAAGGCAGTCCTAAGGGGGAAATACATAGCCATCCAAGCCTCCCTCAAAAAAATTGAAAAATCCAGAACACACCCTCTGTCTCTACACCTTAAAGAACTGGAGAATCAACAACAAATCAAACCAACTCCACACAGTAGAAGGGAAATAATCAAGATTAGAGCAGGGATCAATGAGGTAGAAACCAGAGAACGTATCAATGAAAGTAGAAGCTGGTTTTTTGAAAGAATCAATAAGATCGATAAACCATTAATCCAAAAGAAAAGAGAGAAAGCCCAAATTCATAAAATTATGAATGAAAAGGGAGAGATCACCACTAACACCAAGGGAAGTAGAAACAATCATCAGAAGTTATTATCAACAGTTATATGCCAATAAGCTGAGCAACCTAGATGAAATGGATGCATTCCTGGAAAACTATAAACTCCCAAAATTGAACCTGAAGAAATTGACAACCTGAATAGACTGATGTCTAGTAACGAGATTGAAGCAGTGATCAAAAACCTCCCCAAAAAAGAGCCCAGGATCTGATGGATTCCCTGGGGAATTCTATCAAACTTTCAAAGAGGAAATAACACCTATTCTCTTGGAGCTGTTTCAAAAAATTGAAGCAGAAGGAAAACTTCCAGACTCTTTCTATGAAGCCAGCATTACCCTGATCCCCAAACCAGGCAAAGACCCTACCAAAAAGGAGAATTTCAGACCAATATCATTGATGAATATGGATGCTAAGATTCTCAACAAGATCCTAGCAAACAGGATCCAATAACACATTAAAAAGATTATCCACCATGACCAGGTGGGATTCATCCCTGGGCTACAAGGATGGTTCAACATTTGCAAATCAATCAATGTGATAGAACAAATTAATAAGAGAACAGAGAAGAACCACATGGTCCTCTCAATGATGCAGAAAAAGCATTTGACAAAATCCGGCATCCGTTCCTGTTAAAATGTTTCAAAGTATAGAGATAGAGGGAACATTCCTGAACTTCATAAAATCTATCTATGAAAGACCCACAGCAAATATCATCCTCAATGGGAAAAAGCTCTAAGCCTTCCCGATAAGATCAGAAACACGACAAGGATGCCCACTCTCACCACTCTTGTTCAACATAGTGTTAGAAGTCCTAGCAACAGCAATCAGACAACAAGGAGAAATAAAATGTATCCAAATTGGCAATGAAGAAGTCAAACTCTCTCTCTTCACAGATGACATGATTCTTTATATGGAAAGCCCAAAAGACTCCCACCTCCAAACTACTAGAACTCATACAACAGTTCAGCAATGTGGCAGAATACAAAGTCAATGTACAGAAATCATGGCTTTCTTATACACTAACAATGAAAATACAGAAAGGGAAATTAGAGAATTGATTCCATTTACTATAGCACCAAGAACCATAAGATACCTGGGAATAAACCTAACCAAAGAGGTAAAGGATCTGTACTCAAGGAACTACAGAACACTCATGAAAGAAAATGAAGACACAAAAAGATGGAAGACCATCCAATGCTCTTGGATCGGAAGAATAAACATTGTTAAAATGTCTATACTGCCTAGAACAATCTATACTTTTAATGCCATCATTAATTAATTAATTAATTAAATTAATTAATTAATTTACGATCAAAATTCCACTGGTATTTTTCAAAGAGCTGGAGCATATAATCCTAAAATTTGTATGGAATCAGAAGAGACCCCAAATCGCTAAAGAAATGTTGAAAAACAAAGATAAAACTGGGGGCATCATGTTACCGCATTTCAAGCTTTACTACAAAGCTGTGATCACCAAGACAGCATGGTACTGGCATAAAAACAGACACATAGACCAGTGGAACAGAGTAGAGAGCCCAGATATGGACCCTCAACTCTATGGTCAAATAATCTTCGACTAAACAGGAAAAATTTACAGTGGAAAAAAGACAGTCTCTTCAATAAATGGTGCTGGGAAAACTGGACAGCTATATGTAGAAGAATGAACCTCGACCATTCTCTTACACCATACACAAAGATAAACTCAAAGTGGATAAAAGACCTCAATGTGAGACAGGAATCCATCATAATCCTAGAGGAGAACATAGGCAGAAACCTCTTCAATATCAGCCACAGCAACTTCTTTCAAGATATGTCTCCAAAGGCAAAGGAAACAAAAGCGAAGATGAACCTTTGGGACTTCATCAAGATCAAAAGCTTCTGCACAGCAAAGGAAACAGTCAAGAAAACAAAGAGCCAACCTGCCGAATGGGAGAATATATTTGCAAATGACAGTACAGACAAAAGGTTGATATCCAGAATCTATAAAGAACTCCTCAAACTCAACACACACAAAACAGACAATCATATAAAAAAATGGGCAGAAGGGGCACCTGGGTGGCTCAGTGGGTTAAAGCCTCTGCCTTCGGCTCAGGTCATGATCCCAGGGTCCTGGGATCGAGCCCTGCGTCGGGCTCTCTGCTCTGCAGGGAGCCTGCTTCCTCCCCTCTCTCTCTGCCCGCCTCTCTGCCTACTTGTGATCTCTGTCTGTCAAATAAATAAATAAAATCTTAAAAAAAAATGGGCAGAAGATATGAACAGACACTTTTCCAATGAAGACATACAAATGGCTATCAGACACATGAAAATATGTTCATCATTACTAGCCATCAGGGGGATTCAAATTAAAACCACATTGAGATACCACCTTACACCACTTAGAATGGCCAAAATTAACAATACAGGAAACAACATGTGTTGGAGAGGATGTGGAGAAAGGGGAACCCTCTTACACTGCTGGTGGAAATGCAAGTTGGTGCAGCCACTTTGGGAACAGTGTGGAGATTCCTCAAGAAATTAAAAATAGAGCTTCCCTATGACCCTTCAATTGCACTACTGGGTATTTACCCCAAAGATACAGATGTAGTGAAAAGAAGGGGCATCTGTACCCCATTGTTTATAGTAGCAATGGCCATGGTTGCCAAACTGTGGAAAGAACCAAGATGCCCTTCAACGGACGAATGGATAAGGAAGATGTGGTCCATATACACTATGGAGTATTATGCCTCCATCAGAAAGGATGAATACTCAACTCTTGTAGCAACATCGACTGGACCGGAAGAGATTATGCTGAGTGAAATAAGTCAAGCAGAGAGTCAATTATCATATGGTTTCACTTATTTGTGGAGCATAACAAATAGCATGGAGGACAAAGGGAGATGGAGATGAGAAGGTAGTTGAGGGAAACTGGAAAGGGAGGTGAACTATGAGACTATGGACTCTGAAAAACAATTTAAGAGTTTTGAAGGTGCAGGGGTTGGGAGGTTGGGGGAACCAAGTGGTGGGTATTAGAGAGGGCACGGATTGCATGGAGCACTGGGTGTGGTGCAAAAACAATGAATACTGTTACGCTGAAAAGAAATAAAATATTTAAAAAAAAAAGACTTATTTTGTGACCTAACATAGGATTTATTCTGGAGAATGTTCTGTATGCACCTGAGAAAATTATTATTCTGCTGCTGTTTGTTGGAACATTCTATATGTCTGTCGTTAGGTCCATTTGGCCTATGGTGTTCAAATCAGCTCTTTTCTTATTGATTTTATGCCTAGGTGTTCTATCCATTATTGAAAGTGGGGTATTGAGTCTACTAATATTGTATTATTAGTTTCTCAATTATTTCTCAATTATTTTTATAAATTTAGGTGTTCTGATGTTGAATGCATATATATTTATATTTGTTATATATTCCTATTCAATTGACCCTTGTATCATTACATAATTATCTTCTTTGTCACTAATAACAATTTTAGAATTAAAGTCTATTTTGTCTGATATAAATATAGCCATTCTTGTTGCTTTTGGTAAGCATTTGCACAGGATACATTTTTCCTGTCCTTTATTTTCAGTCTATGTGTGTCCTTATAGTTTAAAATGAGTCTTTTGGGGTGCCTGTGTGGTTCAGTATATTAAGCAACTGACTCTTGATTTTGTCTCAGGTCATGATCTCAGGGTTGTGAGATTTAGCCCCAAGTTGGGGACTCATGCTCAATAGAGAGTCTGCTTGAGATTTTCTCTCTTTCTCTCAAATAAATAAATAATTCTTTAAGAAATGCAATAAAATGTGTCTCTTGCAGGCAGTATATTGCCAGAACATTTTTTTTTTTAAATCCATTCAGTCATTCTATGAACTTTGATTGGAGCATTTAATCCACTTATATGAAAAGTGATTAGCAATAGGTAGGTTCTTACATTGCCATTTTGTTAATTGTTTTCTGTTTTGCAGTTTTTTTCCTTCCTTTCTTTCTCTCTTGCTCTCTTCTTTTGTTATTTAATAATTTTAGTAGTGGTTTGATTAATTCCTTTCTCTTTGCGTTTTGCATATTTACTACAGGTTTTTCCTTAGTAGTTACTATGAGTCTTGTACAAATCTTATTACAGTTATAACCATCTCTCTTAATTTGACAACAACTTAAGTTAATTTGCATACAAACCCTCTAAACATTTACTTCCATACTTCGTGTTCCTAAGTCAGAGTTTCCTTCTTTTTATATTGTTAATTCATAACCAAGTTGTTGTGGTCATTGTTATTCTCAACTCTTTGTCTTTAAAACTTTTATATTAAAATGGTTTAAACTTTTATATTATTAAGGGTATTATTAACTTGAACATTACCACTACAATATTGTTTCAATCTGCATTTGACTATATTTTTATCTTTACTGATGAGATTTTATTATGTTTTCATATGCTTTCATGTTGCTATTTGTTGTGTTTTAGTTCCATCTGAAGAACTTTCTTAAGCATTTCTTGCAAGGTATGTCTAGTGGTACACCTAGTAATGTCTAAAACAAACTAAGTTTTTGTTTGCCTTGGAAAGACTTTATTACCCCACATTCTTTAGAGAATAACTTTGCAGGGGGCACATGGGTGGCTCAGTCCTTAAGCATCTGCCTTCAGCATAGGTCATGATCCCAGGGTCCTGGGACAGAGCCCTTTGTTGGGCACCTTGCCCAACAGGGAGTCTGCCTCTCCATTTCCCTCTGCACACTCTCTCTTTCTCTCTCTCTCTCTTGCTGTCTCCCAAGTAAATAAATAAAATCTTTAAAAAAAAAAAAAGAATATCTCTGTAGGGTATAGTATTTTTGATTTTCAATTTTTTTCCTCTGTACTTCTATACTATCAACCCACTCTTAGCCTGCAAGGTTTCTATTGGGGAATATGTTCATAGTTTTATAGGGGATGCCCTGATATGTGATAAGTCAACCCTTTCTTGCTGCTTTCAAAATTCTGTTTTTGACTTTTGACTGTTTGATTATAATATGTTTTAGTATAGACCCCTTTATGTTCAATCTATTTGGGTTCACATGACCTTCTTGAGTCCGGATGTCCATTTTCCCTTCTCAGATTTGGGAATTTTTATGTTATTATTTCTTTACACAAGTTTTTTGCCCCTTCCCCTCCTTCTGGGATTGCTATATTGAGTATGTTAATTATTTTTATGTGTCATATAGACCCTGAGGGCTTTCTCACTCTTTTTCATGTTTTTTTTTTCCTCTGTTGTTCTCCAACTAGATAATTTCAAATGACCTGTCTTCAAGTTTGCTGATTGGTAGTCTTCAATTGAAGTTCTGTATTAGACTTTTTTTAATACAGTCATTGCATTCTTTAGCTTCAAAAAGAATTTAAATTTTCTTTGTTGAGCTTCTCATTTTATTATTTTTTTCTTGATTTTATTAAAGTGATTATCTGTATTCTCTTGTAGCTCACAGACCTTCATAGAACAATTACTTTGAATTCCTTGTCAGGCAATTTGTGAATACCCTTTCTTTGAGGTAAGTTACTATAAATTTATTGTGTTCTGTCAGTGGTGTGATTTTTCCCTGGGGCTGGTGATATGGATGTATATAGTCAGGAGCTGACTATAGTTTTGCATGCAGCAGGGGCTGGGGTTGGCTGCAGGCACACATGGAATGTTTGTACTGAGACCTGGGTCCTTCGTGCCTGTGGTGGTGTTGGCTGGGATGGCCCTGCTTGGAGTGAAAAGGTAGGGGGTTTCTATTGTAGTTATAGTGAACATTTGTCTCTTCAGCACCTTAACAGGTTAGCTGATGAGGTCTTCTGCAAAGCAGGTCATTGATGGTGAATACTGTAGGGTCCTCAGTGGTGAAAGCCACAAGGATTCACTGAAGCTACAAGGGCTGTTGAAGTTCTCAGTTGCAAAGACTGCTAAATTTCTTTGTAGAGGAGACCACTAGGAATCGTGATAACATGCACTGCATGACTCATACTGGTAGTGTGAATCATTTTACTTTCTTCCTTGTTGGCTTTAGATGTCTCAGCTATGCTGATCTACTCTAGTGATCTACGTGGGGTGAAAGCAAAATGGTTCTTCAGGTAATGTCCTAAAAGGTTGGAGAAGGTGGTTGCTGACCTTGCTGTCCTTTTTCCCTATGAGAGGAGCTTGGAAAGCTGAGGATATTCTCGATACTGTGTTGTGCCAGCCTGGGAGAGGTGATAATGCAGGTGAACTGAAACTAGTCTTCCTACTCTTTCTGCGCATTTATTTTTATTTAGTGCTCCGCTGTAACTACAGCTTCTTCCTCTTCTGAGCTTTCCCAAAACCATTTTTGTTTATGGACAGCTGTCCAGTTGCTTTTTGTGGGAGCATAAGGGCTGGGATCTCCTACTCCACAGTCTTGTTAATGTCATTCCTTTGCCTATTAATTTGCTATCTGTAGATTTTGAAAAGCAGTACCAATTTATAATCTCACCACAAGGGTGCACAAGGTTCTAATTTCTCCATATCCTCACCAGCATTCATTATCTCCTGTCTTCTTTGTTAATGGCCATTCTAACATGTGTGAGATGTTATCTCTTCATGGTTTTAATTTCCATTTCCCTAATGACTAATGATGTTAAGCATCTTTTCATGTACCTGATGGCCATAGGTACATCTTTGGGAAAATGTCTATTAAGGTTCTTTGTCTATTAAGGTTCTGGGCAAAGAAGTATATATAGGCTTTATACATATGTATTATATAATACATGTATATATTATATTATATACATAGTATATATATATATATTTATATATATATATAGTGTATATATATATAAAGTATATATAGGCTTTATACATATGTATTATATAATACATGTATATATTATATTATATATACATATATAAATAACTCATACAGATCAAGTTATATATAGTTATATATAACTATATATATAGTTCTTGAGCTGTATGAGTTATTTATACACTTTGTACATTAACTTCTTATCAGATATGTGATTTGCTATTTTTTTTCAATTCCATAGTTCTTTTTTTACTTTCATTTTTGTTGTGTGCAAGCTTTTCAGTTTAATGTAGTCTCACTTATTTTTTATTTAGTTCTTTCAGTTTTAAGTGTGATTTCCAAAAAATAATCATTTCCAAGACTCATGTCAAGGAGCTTCTTACCTATGTTTTATTCCAGGAGTTTCAGGCTTCAGGTCTTAATTAAGTCTTTAATCAGTTTGATGTTAATTTTTGTGAATGGCATAAGATAGGGGTCCAGATTTATTCTTTTAAATGTGAATATCCAGTTTTCTCAGCACCATTTTTGAATAGACTCTTTTTTCCTCATTGAATATTCCTGACTCCCTTGTCAAAAAAATTAGTTGACTGTATATGGTGGGTGTATTCCTGGGCTATATGTTCTGTTCTGTTTGTTTAATGTTTCTGTTTTTATGCCAGTATCATACTGTTTTAATTATTACAGCTTTATAGTAGAGGCTGAAATCAGGAAATATGATGCCTCAAGGTTTGTTTGTTTATTTATTTATTTTTATTTTTATTTTTTTATTTATTTGTTTCAATTTTGTGACAATCTGGGGGCTTTTGTGGTTGCATATAAATTTTAGGAGTGTTTTTATCTATTTCTGTAAGAAAATGTCACTTGAATCTAGAATAGGGATTGCATTGAATCTATCAATGGCTTTTAGTATTATTGGCATTTTAACAATAT
This sequence comes from Lutra lutra, assembly GCF_902655055.1. Lineage (NCBI taxonomy): Eukaryota > Metazoa > Chordata > Mammalia > Carnivora > Mustelidae > Lutra > Lutra lutra. Next base: position 120,831,687 of record NC_062280.1, on the reverse strand, counting down.
TGATACTTTCTGTCCAGGACCATGAATAACTTTTCATTTATTTGTATCTTCTTTGATTTCTTTCATCATTGCCTTATAGTTTACTGAGGAGAGATTTTTCACCTCTTTGATTAAATTTATTCCCAAGTTCTTTATTGTTTTTCATGTTATTGTAAATGGGATCAGTTTCTTTATATCTTTTTCAGAAAATTCATTGTTAGTGTAAAAAAATACTACTGATATTTTTTAATAAATTTTATTTTTTTAAACATATATTTTTATCCCCAGGGGTACAGGTCTGTGAATCGCCAGGTTTACACATTTCACAGCACTCACCATAGCACATACCCTCCCCAGTGTCCATAACCCCACCCCCCCAATCCCCCTCCCCCCATCAACCCTCAGTATGTTTTCTGAGATTAGGAGTCACTTATGGTTTGTCTCCTCCCAATCCCATCTTGTTTCATTTACTCTTCTCCTACCCCCTTAACCCCCCATGTTGCATCTACTCTCCCTCATATCAGGGAGGTCATATGATAATTGTCTTTCTCTGATTGACTTATTTTGCTAAGTATGATACCCTCCAGTTCCATCCACGTTGTCGCAAATGGCAAGATTTCATTTCTTTTGATGGCTGCATAGTATTCCATTGTGTATATATACCACCTCTTCTTTATCCATTCGTCTGTTGATGGACATCTAGGTTCTTTCCATAGTTTGGCTATTGCAGACATTGCTGCTATAAGCATTCGGGTGCACGTGCCCCTTTGGATCACTACGTTTGTATCTTTAGGGTAAATACCCAGTTCTGCCAAAGCTGGGTCATAGGGTAGTTCTATTTTCAACATTTTGAGGAACCTCCATGCCGTTTTCCAGAGTGGTTGCACCAGCTTGCATTCCCACCAACAGTGTAGGAGGGTTCCCCTTTCTCCGCATCCTCGCCAGCATCTGTCATTTCCTGACTTGTTAATTTTAGCCATTCTGACTGGTGTGAGGTGATATCTCACTGTGGTTTTGATTTGTATTTCCCTTATGCCGAGTGATATGGAGCACTTTTTCATGTATCTGTTGGCTCTCTGGATGTCTTCTTTGCAGAAATGTCTGTTCATGTTTTCTGCCCATTTCTTGATTGGATTATTTGTTCTTTGGGTGTTGAGTTTGCTAAGTTCTTTATAGATTTTGGATACTAGCCCTTTATCTGATATGTCATTTGAAAATATCTTCTCCCATTCTGTCAGTTGTCTTTTGGTTTTGTTCACTGTTTCCTTTGCTGTGCAAAAGCTTTTGATCTTGATAAAATCCCAATAGTTCATTTTTGCCCTTGCTTCCCTTGCCTTTGGTGATGTTCCTAGGAAGATGTTGCTGCGGCTGAGGTCAAAGAGGGTGCTGCCTGTGTTCTCCTCAAGGATTTTGATGGATTCCTTTCTCACATTGAGGTCCTTCATCCATTTTGAGTCTATTTTCATGTGTGGTGTAAGGAAATGATCCAATTTCATTTTTCTGCATGTGGCTGTCCAATTTTCCCAACACCATTTATTGAAGAGGCTGTCTTTTTTCCATTGGACATTCTTTCCTGCTTTGTTGAAGATTAGTTGACCATAGAGTTGAGGGTCTATTTCTGGGCTCTCTATTCTGTTCCATTGATCTATGTGTCTGTTTTTGTGCCAGTACCATGCTGTCTTGATGATGACAGCTTTGTAATAGAGCTTGAAGTCCGGAATGTAGATGCCACACACTTTGGCTTTCTTTTTCAATATTCCTTTGGCTATTCGAGGTCTTTTCTGGTTCCATATAAATTTTAGGATTATTTGTTCCATTTCTTTGAAAAAAATGGATGGTACTTTGATAGGAATTGCATTAAATGTGTAGATTGCTTTACGTAGCATAGACATTTTCACAATATTTGTTCTTCCAATCCAGGAGCATGGAACATTTTTCCATTTCTTTGTGTTTTCACCAATTTCTTTCATGAGTACTTTATAGTTTTCTGTGTATAGATTCTTAGTCTCTTTGGTTAGGTTTATTCCTAGGTATCTTATAGTTTTGGGTGCAATTATAAATGGGATTGACACCTTAATTTCTCTTTCTTCTGTCTTGTTGTTGGTGTACAGAAATGCAACTGATTTCTGTGCATTGATTTTATATCCTGACACTTTACTGAATTCCTGTACAAGTTCAAGCAGTTTTGGAGTGGAGTCTTTTGGGTTTTCCACATAAAGTATCATATCATCTGTGAAGAGTGATAGTTTGACTTCTTCTTTGCCGATTTGGATGCCTTTAATTTCCTTTTGTTGTCTGATTGCTGAGGCTAGGACTTCTAGTACTATGTTGAATAGCAGTGGTGATAGCGGACATCCCTGCCCTGTTCCTGACCTTAGCGGAAAAGCTTTCAGTTTTTCTCCATTGAGGATGATATTTGCGTTGGGTTTTTCATAGATGGCTTTGATAATATTGAGGTATGTGCCGTCTATCCCTACACTTTGAAGAGTTTTGATCAGGAAGGGATGCTGTACTTTGTCAAATGCTTTTTCAGCATCTATGGAGACTATCATATGGTTCTTGTTCTTTCTTTTATTAATGTGTTGTATCACATTGATTGATTTGCGGATGTTGAACCAACCTTGCAGCCCTGCAATAAATCCCACTTGGTCGTGGTGAATAATCCTTTTAATGTACTGTTGAATCCTATTGGCTAGTATTTTGGCGAGAATTTTTGCAATGTGTTCATCAAGGATATTGGTCTGTAGTTCTCTTTTTTGATGGATCCCTTGTCTGGTTTTGGGATCAAGGTGATGCTTGCCTCATAAAATGAGTTTGGAAGTTTTCCTTCTATTTCTATTTTTTGGAACAGTTTCAGGAGAATAGGAATTAGTTCTTCTTTAAATGTTTGGTAGAATTCCCCCGGGAAGCCGTCTGTCCATGGGCTTTTGTTTGTTTGGAGATTTTTGATGACTGTTTCAATCTCCTTACTGGTTATGGGTCTGTTGAGGCTTTCTATTTCTTCCTGGTTCAGTTGTGGTAGTTTATATGTCTCTAGGAATGCATCCATTTCTTCCAGATTGTCAAATTTGTTGGTGTAGAGTTGCTCATAGTATGTTCTTATAATTGTCTGTACATCTTTGGTGTTAGTTGTGATCTCTCCTCTTTCATTCATGATTTTATTTATTTGGGTCCTTTCTCTTTTCTTTTTGATAAGTCTGGCCAGGGGTTTATCGATCTTATTAATTCTTTCAAAGAACCAGCTCCTAGTTTCGTTGATTTGTTCTATTGTTTTTTTTTTTTTTTGGTTTTTATTTCATTGATTTCTGCTCTGATCTTTATGATTTCTCTTCTCCTGATGGGTTTAGGGTTTCTTTCTTGTTCTTTCTCCAGCTCCTTTAGGTGTAGGGTTAGGTTGTATACCTGAGACTTTTCTTGTTTCTTGAGAAAGGCTTGTACCACTATATATTTTCCTCTCAGGACTGCCTTTGTTGTGTCCCACAATTCTGAACCATTGTGTTTTCATTATCATTTGTTTCCATGAATTTTTTCAATTCTTCTTTAATTTCCTGGTTGACCCATTCATTCTTTAGAAGGATGCTGTTTAGTCTCCATGTATTTGGGTTCTTTCCAAATTTCCTCTTGTGATTGAGTTCTAGCTTCAGAGCATTGTTGTCTGAAAATATGCAGGGAATGATCCCAATCTTTTGATACTGGTTGAGATCTGATTTAGGACCGAGGATGTGATCTATTCTGGAGAATGTTCCATGTGCCCTAGAGAAGAATGTGTATTCTGTTGCTTTGGGATGAAATGTTCTAAATATATCTGTGATGTCCATCTGGTCCAGTGTGTCATTTAAAGCCTTGATTTCCTTGTTGATCTTTTGCTTGGATGATCTGTCCATTTCAGTGAGGGGAGTGTTAAAGTCCCCTACTATTATTGTATTATTGTCAATGTGTTTCTTTGATTTTGTTATTAATTGGTTTATATAGTTGGCTGCTCCCACGTTAGGGGCATAGATATTTAAAATTGTTAGATCTTCTTGTTGGACAGTTCCTTTGAGTATGATATAGTGTCCTTCCTCATCTCTTATTATAGTCTTTGGCTTAAAATCTAATTGATCTGATCTAAGGATTGCCACTCCTGCTTTCTTCTGATGTCCATTAGCATGGTAAATTGTTTTCCACCCCCTCACTTTAGATCTGGAGGTGTCTTCGGGTTTAAGATGAGTTTCTTGTAGGCAACATATAGATGGGTTTTGTTCTTTTATCCATTCTGATACCCTGTGTCTTTTGATTGGGGCATTTAGCCCATTAACATTCAGGGTAATTACTGAGAGATATGAATTTAGTGCCATTGTATTGCCTGTAAGGTGACTGTTATTGTATATTGTCTCCGTTTCTTTCTGATCTACTACTTTTAGGGTCTCTCTTTGCTTAGAGGACCCCTTTCAATATTTCCTGTAGAGCTGGTTTGGTGTTTGCAAATTCTTTCAGTTTTTGTTTGTCCTGGAAGCTTTTAATCTCTCTTTCTATTTTCAATGATAGCCTGGCTGGATATAGTATTCTTGGCTGCATGTTTTTCTCATTTAGTACTCTGAATATATCATGCCAGCTCTTTCTGGCCTGCCAGGTCTCTGTGGATAAGTCTGCTGCCAATCGAATATTTTTACCATTGTATGTTACAGACTTCTTTTCCCGGGCTGCTTTCACTATCTTCTCTTTGTCACTAAGACTTGTAAATTTTACTATTAGGTGACGGGGTGTGGACCTATTCTTATTGATTTTGAGGGGGGTTCTCTGAACCTCCTGGATTTTGATGCTTGTTTCTTTTCCATATTGGGGAAATTTCTCCAATAATTCTCTCCAATATACCTTTTGCTCCCCTCTCTGTTTCCTCTTCTTCTGGAATCCCAATTATTCTAATGTTGTTTTGTCTTATGGTGTCACTTATCTCTCGAATTCTCCCCTCGTGGTCCAGTAGCTGTTTGTCCCTCTTTTGCTCAGCTTCTTTATTCTCTGTCACTTGGTCTTCTATATCGCTAATTCTTTCTTCTGCCTCATTTATCCTAGCAGTGAGAGCCTCCATTTTTGATTGCACCTCATTAATAGCTTTTTTGATTTCAACTTGGTTAGATTTTAGTTCTTTTATTTCTCCAGAAAAGGCTTTTATATCTCCCGAGAGGGTTTCTCTAATATCTTCCATGCCTTTTTCGAGCCCGGCTAGAACCTTGAGAATCGTCATTCTGAACTCTAGATCTGACTTATTACCAATGTCTGTATTGATTAGGTCCCTAGCCTTTGGTACTGCCTCTTGTTCTTTTTTTTGTGGTGAATTTTTCTGCCTTGTCATTTTGTCCAGATAAGAGTGTATGAAGGATGGGTGCCTGGGTGGCTCAGTGGGTTAAGCTGCTGCCTTCTGCTCAGGTCATGATCTCAGGGTCCTGGGATTGAGTCCCACATTGGGCTCTCTGCTCAGCAGGGAGCCTGCTTCCCTTCCTCTCTCTCTCTGCCAGCCTCTCTGCCTACTTGTGATCTCTCTCTGTCAAATAAATAAATAAAATCTTAAAAAAAAAGAGTGTATGAAGGAGCAAGTAAAATACTAAAAGGGTGGCAACAACCTCAGGAAAATATGCTTTAACCAAATCAGAAGAGATCCCAAATCATGAGGGGGGAGAAAGGGGATAAAAATAGGTTCAGAAAGAAAAAAAAAAAAAGAAACAATAAAAAAAGAAAACGAATAAAGAAAAAATATAAAAAGGAAAAAAAAATATATATATATATTAGATAAACTAGTTAAAAAACGTTAAAAAAGAAAAGGGTAAAATTAAAATAAAAAAATTAGCAGAAGAAGAGAAAAAAAATTGAAAAAGAAAAAAAATTAATTAACTGCAAGGCTAATGAATCATGGGGAGAAAGCCATGAGTTCTGTGCTTTGCTTTCTCCTCCTCTGGAATTCTGCTCCTCTCCTTGGTATTGAAACTATACTCCTTGGTAGGTGAACTTGGTCCTGGCTGGATTTCTTGTTGATCTTCTGGGGGAGGGGCCTGTTGTAGTGATTCTCAAGTGTCTTTGCCCCAGGCGGAGTTGTACCGCCCTTACCAGGGGCCTGGCTGAGTAATCCGCTAGGGTTTGCTTTCGGGAGCTTTTGTTCCCTGAGCGGTTTCTGTAGAGTTCCGGAGGACGGGAATGAAGATGGAGGCCTCCCAGTCTCCAGCCCAGAGGAGCCGAGAGCCTGGGGCCCCATTCCTCAGTGCGCCCTCAGAGAACAGCGCCCAATTACTTCCGTCACCCTGGCCTCTGGCTGCGCTCTGAGCTGACCGAGCCTGTGACCAGTTCAAGGTAACCCCGAGTTTAGAGCTCACTCCTCAGCTCTGTCTCTGTAGCCGGCTTCCCTGTTCTAATGCCTGTACGCTCTGCTACACTCAGAGACCCGTGATCCTTTTGTGACCCTGCAGGACCTGAGGCCACGCTGACCCTGCGTTGTCTTCACCCTGGTTAAGCCTCTGGAGCGATGTCCTTCAGCGAAACAGACTTTTAAAAGTCCTGATTTTGTGCTCCGTTGCTCGGCTGCTTGCCGGGAGCCGGCCCCTCCCCCCGCGGTCTATCTTCCGTTGCTGTGGATTCACTTCTCAGCCAGTCCTACCTTTCCGAATGTGGTTGATTTTCTGTTTCTAGAATTGCTGTTCTTCTTCTCTTCGATCTCCCATTGGATTTGTAGGTGTTTGCAATCTTTAGATAAGCTATCTAGCTGATCTCCCGCTACCTGAAGTAGTCTCAGTCTGCTACTTCTCCGCCATCTTGACTCCTCCAATACAACTGATTTTTATGTTAACTTGTATCCTCCAACTTTGCTGAATTTGTTGATTAGTCCTAACAGTTTTTGTTTTGTTGTATCTTCAGGATTTTCTCTGTAAAAAAACTATGTCATTGGCACATAGAGACAATTTTACTTTTCCTTTCCAATTCTGATCCTTTTTTTTTTTTTTTTTTCCCCCGGTCTTGCCTGATTCTTCTAGCCAAGACTTGCTGGTTTTGATTAGGAGTGGTGAGAGTGGGCACCCTTGTCTTGTTTCTGATTATAAAGGAAAAGCTTTAAAACTTTTAACAGAATATGTTGTAAACTATGAGCTTGTCATATATGCTCTTTATTATGTGGAGATACTTTCCCTTTATGCTTAATTTGTTAAGTGGTTTTTATCATGAAGAGATGTTGTATTTTGTCAGCTGCTTTTTCTGCCTCTATTGAGACAATTACATGATTCCTTTCTGCTCTTCTACTGTATGATGCATCACATGGATTGACTTGCATATGTTGAACCATTATTTGCATCATGGGGATAAATCCCAGGTGATTGTGAATGATCCTTTTAATGTGCTGCTGAAATCAGTTTTTTAGTGTTTTATCGAGAATTTTTGCATTTATACTCATCAGAGATATTGGCCTGTGGTTTTCTTTTCTGGTACAGTCTTTATTTGGTTTTAGTATCAGAGTAATGCTAAACATGTAAAGTGATTTGGGAATGTTCCCACCTTTTTGATTTTCTGGGAGATTTTGAGGACTGGTGTTAATTCTTTAAATGTTTGGTAAAATTCACCAGTGAAACCATCTGGTCCTGGGAATTTTTTTGTTGGGGGATTTTGATTGCTAATTCAATCTCCTTATGAGTCATTAGTCTATTTGAATTTTCGGTTTCTTCCTGATTCAGTTTTAGTAGACTTTATGTTTCTAAGATTTTTTCCATTATTGCTAAGTTGTTTAGTCTGCATATAATTTTCATAGAAGCCTCTTATGATCTTTTGTATTTCTGTGGTATCAGTTGTAATGTCTCCTTTTTCATTTATAGTTTTACTGTTTTGGATCCTCTTTTTTCCTTGGTTACTCCAGCTAAGAGTCTTTCAATTTTATCTATCTTTTTAAAAACCAACTCAGTTTGTTTAATATTTTAGATTGCTTTTTCTGTTCTCTATTTCATTTACTTCTGCTCTAGTAATTATTATTTCCTTCTCTCTGCCCACTTTGGACTCTGTTTGCTTTTTCTAGCTCCGTGAGGCATAAATTTAGGTTGTATATTTGGGATCTTTCTTGTTTCTTAAAGTAGACATTTATTGCTATGAATTTCTCTATTAGAACTATTTTTTCCCTGTATTTCGTAAGTTCTGTATGTTGTGTTTTCATTTTCATTTGTCTCAAGAAAATTATTTATTTCTGTTTTAATGTTTTCTTTGAACCATTGGTTGTTTGGGAGACACCCCAAGGTTTAGAGAGCTCCCTGCTCTGGCTTTTCCTCTGGCCAAACACCTCTCCACAAGTCAGGAGGTCATTTAGCCAAAGAACATGTCCATTGGAGTTTGAATTCTCCTTTTAAACTAGGGTTAGCTAGTATCCCAGAGTACCTAGTGCCATTGTGCCCTCTTTCTATATCCATTCCCTCAAGAGAAGACTGTGCAACAGGCATATAAATCCACAGGCCTGAGAGATGACATAAAGGTGGACTTGGACGCAGTAGACTATAGGTTGAGCTTAGATGTCTAGGGTGGGTGTCCAAAGGTGTATGCATGAGTTCTCTCGCAGGGTGGGATGATGCAAGAGCATGGTAGAGAGGTCTAGTAAGTGTTGTCACATTCTAGTTCAGTCCTTTGAAGGGCCTGGTAATGCTGATCTTAAATGCAGCCTTTTAGGTTGGTGTTATAAAGCTATTTATCAGAGTTGAAAAAACAAATAGTATATTCTTAAATAGTTTGTAGGCTTGATTTATAACTTTTTAATATTCAGGCACTTAGCTTAGCCTATGGGCTTCCATTTAAACTCTCATCTTAGACTCCACAAATATTAGGACCCAACTTATTTTGAAAGACAGATTTCTCCATAATAATGTCTCCTCTCAGCTAATTTATATTCAATTCTTTCTTTAAAGCCTAATTAAGTTTTTATGAAACTTTAGAATTTATTTCTTCCTGTGATCCACTGCACCATCTATTACCTGTACCAACCCCATGGTACATATCTAATATTTTATTTTTATAAATAATTCTATTTACTAGCCCCTACATTAATTTATTGTCACAGGCCATATTGTACCTTCTCTTCTGCATGCCCTCTGGTAAATTTACAAGCAAAGGCATCCTGGGCAAAGGCATTATCTGACTTCAGTGGGATGTGTCAATAAAAATTGTTGCTTGTCATTAACTTTTTAGTAATTGTCTTAATGAAATATTTAAAATGTGTTCTTTGTCCCAGTGCAAACATAACTATAAATATATAAATATTATGTATGTTAATGGATTAATGTTTCTTATTTATCACAGGTTGGCAGTTTTAATTCTTTCTTAGAAATTGAATGTTGGAATGAGTGTGCATAAGTGCATTTGGTTGTTGGGGGTAGTGATGGTGGTGGTGGTGATAAGGATGGTCATGGTAGTGTATGATGCATGTTTTAAACTAAGAAAGAGGTTTTTCTTTCTTATACCCACCGTTACCCCATCACCACCTGTAGTCCTTTTCACCTCTGTTATAAAGCTGTGATGGTCAAGAAATTTGTCTTATTCCATTTTAATCCCAATGCCTAGAATGCTGTTTTATATCTAGCAAGACACTCACCAAATATGTGCTAGAAGTGCTGACTGATGCTGGAGCCAGTGTCTGTATGGAAGATAGCCTAGGGTTTGGGATAACCTAGACAAATTCAGACTTAAGATTGTACATGTTGTGAAGAAGCATGAGATCCCCATGTTGAAGAAGGAGGTGTTTCAATGACACTGGGATTTCACTGGTATTTATTCAATCTTTAAAAAAAAATACTGAAACGTTCCTATATGTCATTTGTTGTTCTATGTGTTTGAGATACAGCTGTATATAAATAGAAGAGCCCTTCTGGGGCTTATATTTAACATCAGAAGCCATAAGTTAATATAGAACACAAAAATATGTAAAATATAATATGTTAAATGGTGATACGGCATAGAAAAAAAAAACAAGTTTTAAGGAGAAGGAGCTTAGGGGTAAATAAGGTTTGGAGTTGAAATTTAAAATAGTGTAGATAGGGTAAGCACATTGAGAAAATGACATTTCATCAGACTTAAATGAACCATGGGACTCAGTAATCCTGCCATTGAAGGGAAGATTATTCCTGACATTGGAAATAGCCACAACAAAGATTTAAACTGAGTCGGGTTGGTGAATATTCCAGGAAGTGCAAAGAAGCCAGTGTGGCTAGAGGGAAATGGTGAATGAAAAAGTAGAGAGAGGATGTCAAAGTGGAAATGTATAATGAAGAGAGGCCGTGTTATATAAGGCCTCAGAGGTTATTGCAAGGACTTTGAATTTTATTCTGAAGTCCATTGAGTGGGTTTCAAGCAGAGGACATCACTCTTGCAGTTTATGTTTTTAAAAAGTTTCTGTTGGTCACTGTGTTGAGCATAAAATGAAGGGGGTAAAAGAATCAGGAAGAGCAGCTGGGTCTGTAAGGAGGACATCAAACTTATAAAAGGGAGAAATGATACCAGCAGTAGAGATGGTGATACATGATCAGCTTTTCAATGTGTTTGAAAAGTAAAGCCAATCTGATTGCCCAAAAGATTAGATATGAAGCTGGGTATATGTCCTCTCATTAGCCAAAATTAAGAAATATGATCTATTTGGGTTTTTTAAAAAACAAAACTATTAATTATTATTATTTTTGTTTTTCACAGGTGAATAATAAATTACAAGTAAAAATAAAACATTAACAAAAGATGAATAATTAATTAGAAAACAAGAATAAATAAAGAATATACACATGATAAAATAAAGACCCAAAAGAACTAAGATATTTCAGCTATTTAAATAACCAGTTTCTATCATCATCCAATATATAGCTAAATCAAGGTCTACCTTTCTCCCCAGTTTGGGGTTGGGGTGGGGGCAGGAATCTGAAGTTCGGAGGTAATGACCAAAGACACTCTTCTATAAGAAAGAAAGGTGCATGGAAGCATTCCGAGTGAGTGGTAGGAATACAAAGATACCAAGTTTGGAGAAAATGTTCTTAGCTATAATTCAAAGGTTTGAGATTTGGCATATGTTTTCTTTCCTTGAGAAAGAATAGAATGGGGGCCTTGGGAAGCCAGGAGAAGAAATTTAAAAAGAGAAAACTTATTGGGCACAATTATCTACTTGGTGCTAGCATTGTATTACTACTTTGAGAAGCACCAGGCCTTTCATAAATTATCTCAATAGTTAAGCTTCCTGCAGTCATTTTGGGATGAGAAATGATTTATGCTCAAGGGGATAATTAACATATGAATGTCAAGTGAGGGGTACAAACTCCTGGAACAAACATGGCCAGAGGAAAGTGAAGGAAGAAGACATCCTCATGAACACAATAGTTGGAACGGGGGACAATGAGATCTAAAGAAAGGCTGGGGATTTTTAATATATTTTATAATTAGAAAAGTAACCCATTTGTATTACTTAAGTACCATTGGGAGAATCAAGATAAGTAAATATAAAAGGAAAATAGTCAACAGTCCTATCAGAAGGGTGACATTTTATTTATTATTTTTTAAGTTTATATTTAAATTCCAATTAGTTAACATATAGTGTAATATTAGTTCCATGGGTACATTATAGTGATTCAAAACTTCCACACATCTCCCTGTGCTCATTACAAGTACCTTCCTACATCCCATCACCTATTTCACCCATCCTCTCACCCACTCCCCCTCTGGTAACCACCAGTTTGTCCTTAATAGTTAAGAGTCTATTTCTAAGTTTACTTCTCTCTTTGTTTAAAGGTTGACATTTTATTTTTTATTTATTTTTTTTCAGATTGACATTTAAAAAAAGATTTTATTTATTTATTTGTCAGAAAGAGAGAGAGCACAAGCAGCAGGAGCAGCAGGTGAGGGAGAAGCAGGCTCCCACTGAGCAGGGAGCCCAATGCAGGACTGGATTTCAGGACCCTGGGATCGTGACCCGAGCCAGAAGCAAATGCTTAACCAACTGAGCCATGCATGTGTCCCAAGGTTGGCATTTTAAAGGTAAAAAGGAGACTCTTGCTAAATTTAATGAGTAAGTCACAAATATTGTCTTAATATGACCAAGTGCAGTGAGTGCTACATGGTGGTTGAACTAACCACTTAGTGAAATGTATACACAGCCATGGAAGCCACATTAGCTGTTAAGCAGATTCTTTTCCATTGTTTTTTTATAGTATGGACCTGTACTTTATTATGCCACAGGGTAGCTTGGTCAGGTCTTCTGGTCCTATATTCTTCCACGGAAGGTCACAAATAGATGTGATATGTGTAAGCACCATAGTTTTGCATCTGGATTTCTGATTTAGCTAGGAGATGTGTAAAATGTGTGGAACCACATCTGAAGAAGCAAAGGAACCCTTTTTATTTCCCAACCATCAGTGTGATTTATGATCACCAAACCGTTTCCCAATCCCTTATTTAAAAATTGGCTACAGCAAAAATGGAATAGATGCAGATCTAAGGATCTGGAGTACTTGGAAAATGGGTATTCGTGGATCAAATGCTTGGCATGGACTTTGCTGTCAGCACCTCAGGTGCATAATGCATTTCAAATTTTAAAAAGACTATTTTGATTGTGAAATAATTCACACTCAACTGTTTCTTTAGATAGGTCTGAGTAATAGCTATACAAAAAGAAAGATATTACCTGGAATGAGTTACAACACACTTTTCCAACTTAAAACTAATAGAAATGTAATTTTTCCATGGCTCTGATAAATAAAAACTTGAAAAAAAAAAGTTTTTAATGATCTTATCCATTGCAGGTGCCAGTATGACAAGCGAAGCCATAAATTACAATGGCACATAGTGATGTTTTAAAAACATACAGGGAAAATTTGAATGTTTCTTGTCAACTTCTTTTGAAATGCAACAATTTACACACTGCTTATGAAACATAGAGTCTCCCAGCACTCTACAACTCGTAGAGCTACAATAAACCAAGATGCCTCCTCAAACTCTAGTTTGAAAACCTTTCTCCTGCAACAAAAACATCAGATCTAGAGATCATAAGATAATTGTAACTAAGATGGAAAATTCCTCAGCATTGTAAGTTAGTCATTATGGTGGTTACTTCCTCCTTGCCACTAGTTAAAATAAGCAGAAAAACATCTAAGCCATATTGAAGAAACTTAGATGTTCCTGTGGTTCATTTATATAAGTTCTAAAGAAGTCAGATATTTGGAACTCAAAATTGTTTTCTTATAGAACACTGTTAAAAGGTTTCAAGCACAGAGACTATACTCAGTGTAACTGTACTAGTGTTGTATAGTGACAGATGGTAGGTACCCTTATGGTGAGTGAGCACAGCATAAACATATAGACTTGTCAAGTTACTATGTTGTACACCTGAAACTAATGTAACATTGCATGTCAACTATACTTCAATTAAAGAAAAAAAAATCAGGCTCTCAGAAAAGCCTAACCAATGGTGGTTGCATCTTTTACCTAAAAATTAAGATTGTGTGATTGCTGAAATGTGGGAAACGAGCTGCAAAGGAATAGTGAGAAGCAAAGTAAGCAGAGCAACTCTGCAGAGAAACTTCATTTTCTTCTGTGATTGCACAAATTTGCCCACTCCTACAGATTCTGACCAAAGCTTTCCTCTTCTTAAAATCCACCATTCTCGTCTATCTTCATGTCATTCAGAGAAGTAAGTCACTGGATCTCTCAGTATATGCTGAACTGTTGTATGTAAGGAAAACAGGAAATCTACCATGAGATCTTAAAACACAATAAAAAACAAGCAAACCAGAGATTGGAACTCATATCCATGGTATTTATTACGATGATAATGAGGCCAGCATTAGTTTTTTGCCTCTACTATATTCACTTCTACACCTTTGCTCTTGAGATGGTAACCTAACCATTCTATATCCTCTTAAAATTCCAGTTTGGTTATACTAAGTCTATCTTTCTTTACTGTATGTGACAAGAAATCCTTCATATTATTCTGGAGTCTCATCCTTAAGTCTTGTGGCTAAAGGTAAGCACATACAGGTGAGGTCAATGAGACCACCTAACCCCTGATACTGGATTTTTACATAAATCTTGTCTATTGGCAATAACAATGACAAAATGCCCACCAATATTCAGACCTTCTATAAAATATTTTTCTTTTTTCTTCACACATCACTGTCCAAATCCATCCATCTCCTTCCTTTGCATGAAAAAAAAAAAAAAACATGCTTGTGTATTTTTATTTGGAAACTATCCAGACTCTTCATAGACTGTCCAGAGACTCTCTTGGATAACTGTGATTTCGTTGTTTGTCAACAAATCCTACACAAAAAGTAGAACCAAAAATTGCCAAATAAGATATGCAGTCACAGACTTTAATTTATCCCTACACTAAAACTTCTCACAGAAATTAAACCAATTTAGATTGTTAATTGCCCTGACAAAAGAAAAATATACTTATATTGTTAATAGGTGTATGATTTTAGATGTGTCAATTATTTTGACATGCATTAGAAAATGAGATATCCTGACCTAAGAACTCCTATAAAATAAATGGAAACTTAAAAACTTGAAGGGCTTTATAACCTAATAAGATAGCAATAATGAAATGGAATCAAGCAAATACATTTCACAATATTATCTACAATATAGATAATGCTATATATTATCCATGTAATATATAGAGACAGTATTATGGATAATAATACAGAGAAAAATTGGCCTGACATAGGTGAGCTACTTGTAAGAAGTAGTGTTGATGAGGTTCCCAGGGCACACCCCTCCTGTTCATGGCACAATTTTAGCTAAGTCTGTAAAAGCATCAGAGAAAGCTGCCAGTGAGCTTCAATGGAAGAATTGTGAATAGCTCGCATATAAGTCAAACGTAAGGTGTCGATCCTTAGATTCATTTAAATGACATACCTAGCTTCTGCTTACCATTAGACACCCAATCCTTTGAAACACAAATTGAGGATCTTTGGAATCCTCTAGAAGCCACTGACTACAGAAGCAGACACTTTCTACCCAACACAGTGGAACAAGATAAGATGAATTTCTGACTCATCCAAAATTTTTTCTGCCCCTTTGCTGTACTACTAATCCTACCTATGATTATAGTTTGACAACCCTTGGAACTTTCTTATCTTTATTCTATTATTTTTAGCCTTTATGGTCTTCTTTTTCCACTTAAGGAAACACAAAACTCTCCTGAACATTTTCCCCAACCCATTAAGTACTGCTCTGAATAGCTGTTTGCTGGATCTGGCGTATCCATCTGATAGATGTTTTTTCAAATACTTTAGAGAATAGATTGCTTCTTCACCTGGTCCCTTTAGGACTTCAGTCTCCCTCACATAATTAATACTGACCTCCAGTCTTCTAAAAAGTGAGCATTAGCCTCATGTTATCAAAACATTTCTGCTGAGATCATTATGACCTATTAGCAAGAACTAGTCAATTCCCCAAACACTAATATTGGCACTATCCTGACCACAATGGCTAATTTGTTCCCTTCAGAGACACTTTAAGTCTGTTTCAAATTGATTAAAAAAATTTGTTCTCATAAAGAGATTCAAAATCCATCTCTTCCTGTTGAGATAAATAATCTTTATATTCCCTCTCTAGTCTGTGCACTACCAGGTCATTCCTTGCCATATGGACATCAGATTTATACATGCCTGCCAAACACACATTTGTGCTCAGGCTATTTTTTAGGGATTTGCAATTATTCAAGGCTATCTCAACTCCAGTGGATTTTCCATTGGAAAAATTACCCCCAAACTCCCCAAATGAGGTGCACACAAGCTTATTTACAAAGCTTTCAGAAGGGACAATTGAGATATGCCTTCGTGAATACCATGTCAACTGCAATTCTCATTTTAGGGTTACTGAAACTGGAAGGTTTTACAAAACTTGACTTTGACACTTGGAGAAGTTTAAAAGCCCAACTATTAGCTGGAATTGTTACAGAGAATCAGAGTTTTTGACTTCCTCTTAATTAACCATGGGGAAAGGCAAGCTATAGCACAACCTACATCCTATGAGATAAATAAGTTCACGACTGAACTACGGAAAAACATGACCTGGCTCTCCAAAACAGACCCAACTGGATTCATTATGTGGGTTTTCTAATCAAGGCTCCTGTTTTCAAGATTCATTTTGAATTTGTTTTTCCTTTCTGATAATTGTGTTTTCTAGTTGGCTGATGTATCCTGTAAAGAAATTTAAATATTACTGGGCGGCTATTGCCACATCAGAGGATCTAACCAATATCCTGGTATAAGAAAGATTAACCCTAGTTGGACCACTGACCGTGTTCTCTTGATAATCTCTTTACCAAGCACTCTATCAGACACAGTAAAAACCTGAAGAGCATGGAGTAGTGCCTCATGGCTTCCTTTGTCTGCCTTTGGCCAAATCAGACACTAAGAACCAGAGAAGCAGCTCCTGATGTCCAGGAGCTGGCCAAGTAACATTATCTAGACCTATGTGTTGGTATAAACTGGCCTGGCACTCAGAACCAGGACTTGGCATTCTGTTAAACACAAAAATCATTTCAACATCAGACAAGGCCATACAGTGAAAACAAAAGATCGAGACAGAAACAAGAAACCTCCAATCATGTCTGGACACAGACACAAATACTATCCAAGCCACAGAAATGACCAAACAGCTCTTATTCTAGTGAGTATGAGTATGTGTTTTAATAATTACAGTTTAAACCTCAGTCTAGTTGTCCCTCCCAGATAAGATTTAAGATGTCCCATCATAGAGTCATCCTCAGTTCTTGACAGCATCCATTTGAAGATGACTTGCTTCCTTAAACACTCCCCAGATATTCTAAGACAAGTCCAAATCCTCTAAGAAATCTTCTCTAACATCGCCCCACAGTGTGCCTTCTGCTCAGCCAAAAACAATAAAGACAGCTTTTTACCTGTTGTTGTTTTCCTGTGAGCTTTGGCCAAAGGTCGAGAGAAAACTCATTCTCTTCCTCAAGTAGCTTCTTTGGGAAGGAAGATCTTTCTGAAATTTCCACCTGGGAAGTTATGGGCAGGATTGTGAGATCATGATGGGATAGGGCCTCTGGGTGTCAATGAAGATGGGAGCATCTGACCTTGAGCAGCCTTCTGGAGGAGAAATGCCTCTTGAGGTTGTTTTATTTCCTACATATTCTCTCTCTCTCTCTCTCTCTCTCTCTCTCTCTCTTTTTTTTTCTGCTGATTCCTAGTTGTCTAGAGAAAATCCACATTTTTCCCAGATTAGTTCAGAGTGAGAGCTAAGACAAGGTATGAAATAAATCAGGTGATCAGTTCAGATAACTGGCTACAGTATACTGAGAATTCACAAGGTGAGGAAGGTGAACAGTCAGAGAGGACAAAATGCATATTCCAAGAAAGATTCCTGAAGCTCTATGCTGAGGCATGGCACCTGTAGGAAGACAGCAGATCTGGAACTTCCCCTACCCTATTTCAAAGAACACTTTGGGTTGTATCAACCCTACTTTGGTACAATTTCTAAGCTTTTTAGACATACTCTGAATAAGTGTATGACCATATTTATAGTCATAAGAGATAACTTTTACAATGGTTCTCTTATATATTAGATTCTCAGAAAAGGCCCATTTGAGAAAAATCAATGGACAATACTTGTTTTCTGAAAGACATAGATATGGAGCAAGAAAATCAGAATCAACATGGAATTTATGCTATCACTGTCAGTGACAGATGGACATGGCAGTCTTGTTCATACTCAATAGTTCTGTCACTGAGAAGGTTTATATTGGGAAAATCTCCCTCTCTTGTGTTTCCTCTCATCTAAATGGTCTACATTAGAGTTGGTTTTTGTTTCATAGCATAGAGTCACGTTATAGAATAACAGTACTAAATGGAAACAATTTGTGATTTTACTGGGAAAGGTATTAGGCAGACAATATTGCACAGCATCTACTCCAGGATGAGAAACAGGGTTGTGCAGAATAAGGGAGGCAAGTAGGCTGAAGCTATGGAACTGGAGATCTCTGCCGGTGTTGTGGTGGAGACGCCTGGACCTAGGGCATTCCTGAGGTATGGGAGAAGGCAGAGTAGGGTGGCTGTGTTTGCCCTCCTCCCATGGTGGGTGGCATTTGGTGACAATTCTGCTCACTAGCACCACAAAAGCACTGGATATTTCTACTATGGCTATGTAGATGGGGTGCTAAGAAGGAAATAGCTTCAAGTTTTCCTGCTTTTTCATATGATTATTGATAAAACATCCAATACTGGTCCCAGAAGAGGGTTAGGGAAGACATCAGATAGGTGTGTCCTCATTCTGGAGCACTGAGGTGGAAATAGAGGGGATATTTACATTTTCATTTGTTCATCTACTCTATCTATCTCTCTATGCACACATATGTGTGTGTATATACAAATATATATCAATATGCATAGAAAATTAAGTATATTTTATATATAGAGAGAACTTACATAGAGAGGTATATTTTCTACATATATATAGAGAGAGAACTTAGCTATCCACTGGAAAAGAAAAAGAATGTAACTTAATTATGAAATTTTTAATGTTCGTGTACTGATTGTAGGATTAAATGTGCAAAAATTAAAATTAATCAATTTTCTTGAATGCACATGGTAATATATAGCACTTGTTTTATTGCTTTATGAGTAATACATTATAAATTAATGGGATAAATGCCTGTTTATTCTTTGAACATACTGTGCAGCCCAAGGTCATTCACAAGGATGAAAGTCTCTGAAAAGGAAAGATAGTGTTGTTGGTGTGTCTGTCTTATTTGTTCCTATCTTGTCTAACATCTGGAACTTTCACATTGCCATTTTGATTTTCAGTAAACTTTTGTAAAATTAGATTTCAGAGTTTAAAACGTGTCTAAGGACACACTTTGTAGCTTTGGCAGCCCCACATATCTAAATTCTAACAATTTCTATTTTGTGAAATGCAAAGCATATGTTGGTACATCCAGTGGATTGCCGATACATAGATAGAGATATAGTTCTTCAAGATTTTGTAATTGTATGTTGTATTTAACCTTTTAAAAATAAAAAAAAAATAAAAACATGTAAAATGACCACTTTGTTTGATTGCTGGTCCTTTTTTTAGGTGAAATTTCCTACATGAAAGATCATAAAAATGATAAGAGTTTAAATGTTTAATCACTTTCCTGCAAAATCAATTTATGAAAACATACTAATTTTTGCTTATTTTTCTTTCCAAATAAGATTTACTCAATGAGATTAAACAAGTACAGTAGAACTTAATTTTCTGTCATCACAATAGTTTGGAAGAGAAACTCATGGATAGTCCGTTTGGTCTGTTCTGTCTTGACTAAAGGCTATTGAGAGTGGGTTAAGTGAAAGGATAGCAGGTTAACCACCAACAGTCCTCTTATTTCCTGTCAGGAAGCTTTGAGGTTCAGACCTTGGGAGGAAGACATTAAAGAACTAAGAGAGAAGCAAATCATACTGTATTATTTCTATTGACTCACAACGAAGGAAAATAAATCTTGCTTCTCTTCGAAGAGAAAACTTTGTGACTCTGTCAACAAAGCTCTAGTAAATTCCTTGCCCTGGATACCACATGGACTTTTATATAAAAGTGTTGATCAAAAGGCTTATTCTCTGACAGTTGAAGTGTTTCTAGGAAGAGAACTGTGAGTTTGAAGTCTCTCTAAAAGATGAGAGAAAGAAAGTAAGAAAGAGAGAGGAGAGGAAGGAAGGACAAACCTAAAGCCCAGAGAAAAGGTAATTTGAAGAGCCTGAGGTAACCTGACTATTGTCCCTAAACATGAGAATTCTATATTCAAATACCATCTGCCTCTTTCTCTGCATTCCAACTCTGCTCAGTAAAAGTCTTATAAGCCAAGAATTTCACTTAAAACGTTCATTTCCATTGTTACCTAGAGCAGTTCTCCATTTGAAGGGAAGAATGAGGTTGTTACCTATCCAGCCGTAATGAAGTAAATTATAATAGATTGTGCTGAAAACAAAAAGAGACATGTTTCAGGCCTCCCTTATCTCCAGTAGGCAGGGAGGGTCATCACTGCTCAAGAAAAACTTGAAACAAAAAACCAGCCTTTTCAAGGACAGCCATCTATTGGTCCTTTCTCCACTATGAATCCTTAAATACAGGCAGGGTAGAGAAAGCTCAATATATTTTACATTCTTTTCTCTTTTCTATGCCAATCTCCACACAGTTACTATAATGTGGTTTCTACAAATTCTTTCCACCATACAATTCACTGGAGGTAAATCACAAATTAGGATTTTGTTCTCATGTGTTGAAAGATGGAAACCTCGCATTGCCCTGGCCTTAAGAAGGAATTGAGGTCATCCAATATTTAAGTGAATTAATGAATGAATCAAGGATATCCCTTCAAACATTCTCGAGTAACGTTTGGAAGTTTTCAGGAATCTTCCTATAAATATCTTAAACATGGATATAATTAGAGCACTCGGAAAACCTCGAAAAATTAGTGCTCATTTTCTATGAAATAATATGAAGGTTATAACCTTGAAGTGCCCATGCACAAACATACATACACATAAATTTTTATGGAATTTCTTTGAGTGTGTGTGGGGGAAACTGAGTTATGTCCCTTAGAAAATAAATTAGCTAGATCTGCAACAAGGTGACTGTGATGTTTTCATGATACTTCTCTTAAAAATATTTACCAATTTGGCAAGCCAACTGCTCAGTAAAAATATGCACATTGTTTGGTTACTTTTATTGATATCTAAGACTAATGATGGAAAACACAAGCCCACCTGTTGACTTCTTTGAATTCACCAACTGAAAGCAAACTAAAGATGCATACCATTCTTTAAAGACAAATACTTTTATCTGTTTTCCAGCACCCTCAGGTACAAATAAAATCACCTCATCCATATAAATATGATTTAGTCATTTGCTTCTTACATTCAAAGAAACCCCTAGGAATAACAAGAGTTCCTGAAATATTAACATGGAAAGTGTTTTTAGATATGCCGAATTCAGACTTCAGTTATTTCATGGAACTTATCCAATGGAAACCAGTTAACTAGTTTCAGAATGCTGGCAGTTTGGTCATGTAATGTACCTTAGATTAAAACCATCCTATTTTCTTGATATATTCACAATCTTTTATTGATAGTGAAAGACATAATTAAAAGGCATATTTCTAAAAATCCAGAGGAGGCTTGGAGGGACAATCATCAGTGAACTTAGGCATATAGTTTCTTGAAGTTTGTATCAGTTTTGCCATCATCCCAGCATCCTCTACCTCCCAGTAGAAGTCCCACCAATATTCACACCCTATTCTGCCTTTAACATATTCTACTACAGAACTTCTAGTCTCAGACACAAAGATCTTAGACACAAGAGGCTAATTTCCCTACACACATTTTAGTTATAGCTCCCAGTTTTTTCCCCTTCGTTTTCCTGTTGTGATTACCATGAGGTTTTCCTGTTGTGATTACCATGAGGTGTTAAGGGCACTTAAGGCAATAACCTAGGAGAGCTAATGTCTTTGTAGGAAAGGAGGCAACTTTCTTTCTTTTTTTTTTAAATTTTATTTTTTATAAACATATAATATATTTTTATCCCCAGGGGTACAGGTCTGTGAATCGCCAGGTTTACACACTTCACAGCACTCACCATAGCACATACCCTCCCTAATGTCCATAACCCCACCCCCCCAGTCCCCCTCCCCCCATCAACCCTCAGTTTGTTTTGTGAGATTGAGTCACTTATGGTTTGTCTCCCTCCCAATCCCATCTTGTTTCATTTACTCTTCTCCTACCTCTAAACCCCCCATGTTGCATCTCCTCTCCCTCATATCAGGGAGATCATAATGTAGTTCTCTTTCTCCGATTGACTTATTTCGTTAAGCATGATACCCTCCAGTTCCATCCACATTGTCGCAAATGGCAAGATTTCATTTCTTTTGATGGCTGCATAGTATTCCATTGTGTATATATACCACCTCTTCTTTATCCATTCGTCTGTTGATGGACATCTAGGTTCTTTCCATAGTTTGGCTCTTGTAGACATTGCTGCTATAAACATTCGGGTGCACGTGCCCATTCGGATCACTACGTTTGTATCTTTAGGGTAAATACCCAGTACTGCCAAAGCTGGGTCATAGGGTAGTTCTATTTTCAACATTTTGAGGAACCTCCATGCTGTTTTCCAGAGTGGTTGCACCAGCTTGCATTCCCACCCACAGTGTAGGAGGGTTCCCCTTTCTCCGCATCCTCGCCAGCATCTGTCATTTCCTGACTTGTTAATTTTAGCCATTCTGACTGGTGTGAGGTGATATCTCACTGTGGTTTTGATTTGTATTTCCCTTATGCCGAGTGATATGGAGCACTTTTTCATGTGTCTGTTGGCTCTCTGGATGTCTTCTTTGCAGAAATGTCTGTTCATGTTTTCTGCCCATTTCTTGATTGGATTATTTGTTCTTTGGGTGTTGAGTTTGCTAAGTTCTTTATAGATTTTGGATACTAGCCCTTTATCTGGTATGTCATTTGAAAATATCTTCTCCCATTCTGTCAGTTGTCTTTTGGTTTTGTTCACTGTTTCCTTTGCTGTGCAAAAGCTTTTGATCTTGATAAAATCCCAATAGTTCATTTTTGCCCTTGCTTCCCTTGCCTTTGGTGATGTTCCTAGGAAGATGTTGCTGCGGCTGAGGTCAAAGAGGGTGCTGCCTGTGTTCTCCTCAAGGATTTTGATGGATTCCTTTCTCACATTGAGGTCCTTCATCCATTTTGAGTCTATTTTCATGTGTGGTGTAAGGAAATGATCCAATTTCATTTTTCTGCATGTGGCTGTCCAATTTTCCCAACACCATTTATTGAAGAGGCTGTCTTTTTTCCATTGGACATTCTTTCCTGCTTTGTTGAAGATTAGTTGACCATAGAGTTGAGGGTCTATTTCTGGGCTCTCTATTCTGTTCCATTGATCTATGTGTCTGTTTTTGTGCCAGTACCATGCTGTCTTGATGATGACAGCTTTGTAATAGAGCTTGAAGTCTGGAATGTAGATGCCACACACTTTGGCTTTCTTTTTCAATATTCCTTTGGCTATTCGAGGTCTTTTCTGGTTCCATATGAATTTTAGGATTATTTGTTCCATTTCTTTGAAAAAAATGGATGGTACTTTGATAGGAATTGCATTAAATGTGTAGATTGCTTTACGTAGCATAGACATTTTCACAATATTTGTTCTTCCAATCCAGGAGCATGGAACATTTTTCCATTTCTTTGTGTTTTCACCAATTTCTTTCATGAGTACTTTATAGTTTTCTGTGTATAGATTCTTAGTCTCTTTGGTTAGGTTTATTCCTAGGTATCTTATAGTTTTGGGTGCAATTATAAATGGGATTGACACCTTAATTTCTCTTTCTTCTGTCTTGTTGTTGGTGTACAGAAATGCAACTGATTTCTGTGCATGGATTTTATATCCTGACACTTTACTGAATTCCTGTACAAGTTCAAGCAGTTTTGGAGTGAAGTCTTTTGGGTTTTCCACATAAAGTATCATATCATCTGTGAAGAGTGATAGTTTGACTTCTTCTTTGCCGATTTGGATGTCTTTAATTTCCTTTTGTTGTCTGATTGCTGAGGCTAGGACTTCTTGTACTATTTTGAATAGCAGTGGTGATAATGGACATCCCTGCCCTGTTCCTGACCTTAGCGGAAAAGCTTTCAGTTTTTCTCCATTGAGGATGATATTTGCGGTGGGTTTTTCATAGATGGCTTTGATAATATTGAGGTATGTGCCGTCTATCCCTATACTTTGAAGAGTTTTGATCAGGAAGGGATGCTGTACTTTGTCAAATGCTTTTTCAGCATCTATGGAGAGTATCATATGGTTCTTGTTCTTTCTTTTATTAATGTGTTGATTGATTTGCGGATGTTGAACCAACCTTGCAACCCTGGAATAAATCCCACTTGGTTGTGGTGAATAATCCTTTTAATGTACTGTTGAATCCTATTGGCTAGTATTTTGGTGAGAATTTTCGCATCTGTGTTCATCAAGGATATTGGTCTGTAGTTCTCTTTTTTGTTGGGATCCTTGTCTGGTTTTGGGTTCAAGGTGATGCTGGCCTCATAAAATGAGTTTGGAAGTTTTCCTTCCATTTCTTTTTTTGGAACAGGTTCAGGAGAATAGGAATTAGTTCTTTAAATGTTTGGTAGAACTCCCCCGGGAAGCCGTCTGGCCCTGGGCTTTTGTTTGTTTGGAGGTTTTTGATGACTGTTTCAATCTCCTTACTGGTTATGGGTCTATTCGGGCTTTCTATTTCTTCCTGGTTCAGTTGTGGTCGTTTATATGTCTCGAGGAATGCATCCATTTCTTCCAGATTGTCAAATTTGTTGGCGTAGAGTTGCTCATAGTATGTTCTTTTTTTTTTTTTTTTTTTTTTTGTCAGAGAGAGAGAGGGAGAGAGAGCAAGCACAGGCAGACAGAATGCAGGCAGAGGCAGAGGGAGAAGCAGGCTCCCCGATGAGCAAGGAGCCCGAAGTGGACTCGATCCCAGGACACTGGGATCATGACCTGAGCCAAAGGCAGCTGCTTAACCAACTGAGCCACCCAGGCATCCCTCATAGTATGTTCTTATAATTGTCTGTATTTCTTTGGTGTTAGTTGTGATCTCTCCTCTTTCATTCATGATTTTATTGATTTGGGTCCTTTCTCTTTTCTTTTTGATAAGTCTGGCCAGGGGTTTATCAATCTTATTAATTCTTTCAAAGAACCAGCTCCTAGTTTCGTTGATTTGTTCTATTGTTTTTTTTTTTTTTTTTTTTTTTTTTTTTTTTTTTTTTTGGTTTCTATTTCATTGATTTCTGCTCTGATCTTTATGATTTCTCTTCTCCTGATGGGTTTAGGGTTTCTTTCTTGTTCTTTCTCCAGCTCCTTTAGGTGTAGGGTTAGGTTGTGTACCTGAGACTTTTCTTGTTTCTTGAGAAAGGCTTGTACCACTATATATTTTCCTCTCAGGACTGCCTTTGTGTGTCCCACAGATTCTGAACCATTGTGTTTTCATTATCATTCGTTTCCATGAATTTTTTCAATTCTTCTTTAATTTCCTGGTTGACCCATTCATTCTTTAGAAGGATGCTGTTTAGTCTCCATGTATTTGGGTTCTTTCCAAATTTCCTCTTGTGATTGAGTTCTAGCTTCAGAGCATTGTGGTCTGAAAATATGCAGGGAATGATCCCAATCTTTTGATACTGGTTGAGATCTGATTTAGGACCGAGGATGTGATCTATTCTGGAGAATGTTCCATGTGCCCTAGAGAAGAATGTGTATTCTGTTGCTTTGGGATGAAATGTTCTGAATGTATCTGTGATGTCCATCTGGTCCAGTGTGTCATTTAAGGCCTTGATTTCCTTGTTGATCTTTTGCTTGGATGATCTGTCCATTTCAGTGAGGGGAGTGTTAAAGTCCCCTACTATTATTGTATTATTGTCAATGTGTTTCTTTGATTTTGTTATTAATTGGTTTATATAGTTGGCTGCTCCCACGTTAGGGGCATAGATATTTAAAATTGTTAGATCTTCTTGTTGGACAGTTCCTTTGAGTATGATATAGTGTCCTTCCTCATCTCTTATTATAGTCTTTGGCTTAAAATCTAATTGATCTGATCTAAGGATTGCCACTCCTGCTTTCTTCTGATGTCCATTAGCATGGTAAATTGTTTTCCACCCCCTCACTTTAGATCTGGAGGTGTCTTCGGGTTTAAGATGAGTTTCTTGTAGGCAACATATAGATGGGTTTTGTTCTTTTATCCATTCTGATACCCTGTGTCTTTTGATTGGGGCATTTAGCCCATTAACATTCAGGGTAATTACTGAGAGATATGAATTTAGTGCCATTGTATTGCCTGTAAGGTGACTGTTATTGTATATTGTCTCCGTTTCTTTCTGATCTACTACTTTTAGGGTCTCTCTTTGCTTAGAGGACCCCTTTCAATATTTCCTGTAGAGCTGGTTTGGTGTTTGCAAATTCTTTCAGTTTTTGTTTGTCCTGGAAGCTTTTAATCTCTCTTTCTATTTTCAATGATAGCCTGGCTGGATATAGTATTCTTGGCTGCATGTTTTTCTCATTTAGTACTCTGAATATATCATGCCAGCTCTTTCTGGCCTGCCAGGTCTCTGTGGATAAGTCTGCTGCCAATCGAATATTTTTACCATTGTATGTTACAGACTTCTTTTCCCGGGCTGCTTTCACTATATTCTCTTTGTCACTAAGACTTGTAAATTTTACTATTAGGTGACGGGGTGTGGACCTATTCTTATTGATTTTGAGGGGGGTTCTCTGAACCTCCTGGATTTTGATGCTTGTTTCTTTTCCATATTGGGGAAATTTCTCCAATAATTCTCTCCAATATACCTTTTGCTCCCCTCTCTGTTTCCTCTTCTTCTGGAATCCCAATTATTCTAATGTTGTTTTGTCTTATGGTGTCACTTATCTCTCGAATTCTCCCCTCGTGGTCCAGTAGCTGTTTGTCCCTCTTTTGCTCAGCTTCTTTATTCTCTGTCACTTGGTCTTCTATATCGCTAATTCTTTCTTCTGCCTCATTTATCCTAGCAGTGAGAGCCTCCATTTTTGATTGCACCTCATTAATAGCTTTTTTGATTTCAACTTGGTTAGATTTTAGTTCTTTTATTTCTCCAGAAAAGGCTTTTATATCTCCCGAGAGGGTTTCTCTAATATCTTCCATGCCTTTTTCGAGCCCGGCTAGAACCTTGAGAATCGTCATTCTGAACTCTAGATCTGACTTATTACCAATGTCTGTATTGATTAGGTCCCTAGCCTTTGGTACTGCCTCTTGTTCTTTTTTTTGTGGTGAATTTTTCTGCCTTGTCATTTTGTCCAGATAAGAGTGTATGAAGGATGGGTGCTTGGGTGGCTCAGTGGGTTAAGCTGCTGCCTTCTGCTCAGGTCATGATCGCAGGGTCCTGGGATTGAGTCCCACATCGGGCTCTCTGCTCAGCAGGGAGCCTGCTTCCCTTCCTCTCTCTCTCTGCCAGCCTCTCTGCCTACTTGTGATCTCTCTCTGTCAAATAAATAAATAAAATCTTTAAAAAAAAAAGAGTGTATGAAGGAGCAAGTAAAATACTAAAAGGGTGGCAACAACCTCAGGAAAATATACTTTAACCAAATCAGAAGAGATCCCTAATCATGAGCGGGTAGAAAGGGGATAAAAATAGGTTCAGAAAGAAAAAAAAAAAAAAAAAGAAACAATTAAAAAAAGAAAACGAATAAAGAAAAAAATACAAAAAGGAAAAAATATATATATTTTAGATAAACTAGTTAAAAAATGTTAAAAAAGAAAATTTAAAAAATTAAATTAAATTTTAAT
Organism: Lutra lutra; assembly: GCF_902655055.1. Taxonomy (NCBI): domain Eukaryota; kingdom Metazoa; phylum Chordata; class Mammalia; order Carnivora; family Mustelidae; genus Lutra; species Lutra lutra. The sequence goes on along the minus strand of NC_062280.1, from coordinate 120,804,398 downwards.
TTAATTTTAAATTTAAAAATTAAATTAAATTTAAATTTAAAAAAATTTAGCAGAAGAAGAGAAAAAAAATTGAAAAAGAAAAAAAATTAAATTAACTGCAAGGCTAATGAATCATGGGGAGAAAGCCATGAGTTCCATGTTTTGCTTTCTCCTCCTCTCGAATTCTGCTGCTCTCCTTGGTATTGAAACTGTACTCCTTGGTAGGTGAACTTGGTCCTGGCTGGATTTCTTGTTGATCTTCTGGGGGAGGGGCCTGTTGTAGTGATTCTCAAGCGTCTTTGCCCCAGGCGGAGTTGCACCGTCCTTACCCGGGGCCGGGCTGAGTAATCCGCTCGGGTTTGCTGGGTTTGCTTTCGGGAGCTTTTGTTCCCTGAGCGCTTTCCGTAGAGTTCTGGAAGACGGGAATGAAGATGGCGGCCTCCCGGTCTCCGGCCCGGAGGAGCCCAGAGCCCGGGGCCCCACTCCTCAGTGCGCCCTCAGAGAACAGCGCCCAATTACTCCCGTCACCCTGACCTCCGGCCGCGCTCTGAGCTGACTCTGTCTGGGACCGGTTCAAGGTAACCCCGAGTTTAGAGCTCACTCCTCGGCTCTGTCTCTGTAGCTGGCTTCCCCTTTCTAATACCTGTAAGCTCTGCAACACTCAGACCCTCCCGATCCTTCTGTGACCCTGCGGGACCTGAGGCCATGCTGACCCCTCATGGGCTTCACCCTGGTTAAGCCTCTGGAGCGATGTCCCTCAGCGGAACAGACTTTTAAAAGTCCTGATTTTGTGCTCCGTTGCTCCGCTGCTTGCCGGGAGCCAGCCCCTCCCCCTGCGGTCTATCTTCCGTTGCTTTGGATTCACTTCTCAGCCAGTCCTACCTTTCAGAAAGTGGTTGATTTTCTGTTTCTAGAATTGCTGTTCTTCTCTTCAATCTCCCGTTGGATTTGTAGGTGTTTGCAATCTTTAGATAAGCTATCTAGCTGATCTCCCGCTACCTGAAGTAGTCTCAGCCTGCTACTTCTCCGCCATCTTGACTCCTCCCCCGCCATCTTGACTCCTCCCCCGCAACTTTCTTTTTTAATTAATTAATTAATTAATTCAAGAGAGATGGAGAGAACTTGATCAGGGAGGAGGAGAAGAGAGAGATGGAGGAGCAATGGGAGAAGGACAAGCAGACTCCCACTGAGCAGGGAGCCAGATATGGGACTCCATCCCAGGAGCCCAGGATCATGACCTGAGCCAAAGTCAAATGCTTAACTGACTGAGCCACCAGTACCCTGGAAGCAGGCAACTTTTTATTTTTATTTTAGAAAATAATATTTCCTCATGTAAGCTGAAAGAAACATTAAAAGGGGTGGAAACAAATGTTGGAACAGATTTCTGTTTAAACACTGTGCTACCCACAAGCATATGGTCCAGTTTATTCTCTGCCGAACATCGTTCACTTTGGGGAAGGGAGAGCTATGACACTGAAGCCTTCTGGAAGCAACCTCCCTTGTATCCTTACATGCACTGAGGGATCAGAAAGGACACGTCTAAATTCAGTGTGCAAATGTTTTTTTCTATGGGCTGTGAAATGACATCTTTTGTAACTTTGGCTTCTGTTTCCATGATGACTAACTTTTACATTGGCTTAGATGGTGTTTATGTATCTTCTTTTGTGCACTTTGTGAGATTTATCTCTATGTGTTAGGTTTTGAGTTTTGATGCATTTTTAAATGATATTTTCTTTACAATTTTTATATTCACACTTTTCCTTACTGTGAAACATAAATATCTTTGATGTTTGTATATAGATCCTTTAATCCTATGACCTTGATAAATTCACTTATCAGTTCTAATGGTTTTTAAAATTATTATTATTTTATTTTTAAGTAATCTTCACATTCAATGTAAGCTCAAACTTACAACTCCAAGATCAAGAGTCACATGCCTGTCACCTGAGGCAGCCAGGAGCCCCTAGGAGGTTTTTTGTTTTTTTCTAAATTTTCTTTTCTTTTATATTTTTCATGAGATTTTCCTATGTACACAATCATATCATCTTTAAAGAAGCACTGTTTTATTTCTTTATTTCCGCTCTGGATGACCTCCTGTTTCATGCCTTCCTGCACTGACTAGGACTTCCAAAATAATGCTGCATTAGAAGTGGTGAGAACAAACATCCTTGTTCCCAACCACAGGGATGAAGCATTAAATAATGTATTCCTAATATAATGTTAACTTTAGTTCTTTTGTACTTGCCTTATATTAAAAAAATTAATTGTGTTCTAATTTGCTGATTTTATAAAATTTCATGTTTGGATATGAAATTTCACTAATTGGTTTTTCTGCATCAAATGAGATGACCTTTTTAATTTTTACTTTATCCTGTTAGTGAAGTGAATTATAATAATTGGTTGTGAAATGTTGAACCAATGTGTTCATCTGGAAAAAAATATTCTTGGTAATAATGTATTCTCTATTGTTGAATTAGATATGGTTATATTTTGTTAATAATTTTTGGTCCTATGTTCATGAGAGATACATGGCTATATTTCTTTTCCTGGTAATATCTTTATCACATTTTGTTATCATAATTATGCTTTCTAAATAAAATTTTGAAAAAATTTCCTGTATCAATTTTTTATAAATGTTTGTATAAGATTGTTGCAAATTTCTTCTCAAGTATTTCATAGAATTCAATTGTATAGTCATTTGGACCTGAAACACTTTTATTTTGGAAAGACTTTTTTTTTTTTTTTGTGGAGTGTAGTTGACACATGATGTTATATTAGTTTCAGGTGTACAACACAGTGATTTGACAATTCTGTACATCATTCAATACTTACCATGATAAGTGTAATCACCACCTCCCACCACAAAATGGTATTTCAATACTATTGACTATATTCCCTATGCTGTACTTTTAATCTCTATGACTTATCTGTTTTGTAACTGGAAGTTTATATCTCTTCATCCTTTTTAATCTATTTCTCCCATCCCCCCACCCAGCCTCCCTCCTGGCTAACACTAGTTTGTTCTCTGTATTTAAGAATTGGTTTGGTGCTTGTTTTTTTGTTGATTTCTTTTGTATTTTAGATTCCATATACAAATTAAATCATATTTATAGTATTTTCTATGGAAAGATTTTTTATTTTCCACTCAGTATATTTAATAAAGGATTCTGTAGGTATTTCATATCTCCTTGTGTCAGTTTGATAATTTCTCCATTTCATCTATATGGTCAAACTTATTGACATAAAGTTTTCTTGAATATTACCTTCATATCCTTTTAACATTGGGTGTATCTGATATTTTTAAATTGTCCTTTCTTTTCTTTTTCATGATTAGTCTCATTAATTTTATTACTTTTTAAAAATTTTTTAAAGAACTTGATGTTGACATTTTACATTTTCTGACTTTGTACATTATTTCTATCCTTATGTTTATCAATTACTTTCTTTTACATAGTTTGGGCTTAATTTGCTCTTTTTTTTTTTTAATAACTTCCTGAAGTCAAAGCTTAATATCATCTTTAATGGAAAATGATTAAAGTCCTTTCCCCCAAATCAAAATCAAATTCATACTCAATGTAAAAAGAAGAAAAGAAGAGAAAAATAAAAGGCATATATATTGGGGAAGAAAAAAAGACTATAACCCTTGAATTTTTTCTTAGCAGCTGAATGAATATCCTAGGACTGCAATAGCAAATTACCACAAGCTGGGTGACATAAAACAACAGAAATTTATTCTCACACACTTCTGGAGGCTGGAAGTCTGAAACCAAGGTGTCGACAGGCCATTCTCTGAAGAAGAGCCTTCTTTCTGAAGGTTTCAGGGAAGAATGCTTCTTTGACTCTCCTCAGCTCCCCCGGTTGCCAGTAATCTTTTACATTCCCTAGCTTCTGGCTGAGTAATTCAGTACTGTGAGTCTTCACACAGCCTTCTTCCCTCTGCGCTTCTGTCTGAGGACGAATCCCCTTCTCCTTTCTCTTATAAAGATATCAGTCATTGGATGTGGCTCCACTTGAATCCAATATGGTCTCATCAGTTTGATTACATCTAATAGGCTTTATTTCCAAATAAGAGCATATTTACAGATCCTGGGAGTTATGACTTAATATCTCCTGGGGGGGGGTAAATTTCCATATACTATAGTGACTACAACTACTTTTTCTTATATCCTGATCATTTCATCATTTGTTCTCTTCACAGGAAAGTAACTTGCCCTAACTAAGTATATTTCAACATCTAATAGCTTTGAAGAGGGTGACAGGAAAACACAGGAGAGCACAAATCTTGATAACTATGCTGCATTACTTGTCTCTGCTTACCCACTTCCATCTAGCCCATACCTGCCCTGTGATAATCATATTGTGTGTGTGAACACAGAGAACAGGCACCTTTGGTCACCAGCATGTCTCTTTGATAAAGGAAAGGAAAGGGAGATGAGGCACAGGCACAGTTTCAAGAATTAATCTGCACTATCATCATGGCTTCACTTGAATTTAGCAGAGAGCAGTTTCTTGCGCCTAGAGGGACCTGTTTAACAGACTATCGGGGGCTTTTAAACTTTTCTTTAGGCATGTAGGAACTTTCAAGAAGCCTTGACCTTATGGTGATGACTTGGGGGAGATTATCTCTAAGAAAAGCCAATCCTAGAGTAAGATCAGTAGAAGGGAAAATCATTAATGAAAAGTGGCTAACATCCTTGATTGAACAACTTCCTTAAAATTGTGTAATTATAAATATATGTATATATATAAATATACACATATGCATGCACACTATGTATGTATATACACATACACACGTATATACACATATGCATATGTATATATTTATGTATAAAATTACTTGTCCTTTACATAGCAGTCTAGTGGTAAACAGTGGTTTACCACTCAACTGGTAAATTATTCTAATCTTTGAGATAATCCAGGCTTTCAGTCAGGTAGGTGGACACTGTCTAACTCAACAACTAGCTTCTATCTCTTGTTCCAAAGCGCTTTTCTAGTTGTTGATATATTCTAAAACTGGAAACAGTAAAAACTCTATAGGAAGAAGTTACCCTTAAGGAAGTCATTTCTGCTCTATCCCATTGCTCTGAAATTAACCATATAGTCTAATTTCAAGAAAAGCTAGGAAGTAGCCTGTTTTTAGGTAGTTGTGTGCTTAGCTAAAGTGTGGGGAACTCCATTTCCAAAAGTTTAAAGTAGAGAATTGATGTTACTAAAAAATTGTTTAGGATCCACCAAAATACTAAAGACACTTTAGGACACTTTGTGTCTTTTCCTAAAGACAAAATCTAAAGACACTTTAACAAAATTGAGTGTATATGCTTATTAAACATTTGATAAGCAAGGAAGAGGAGGATATATTTGCTTACCTGATAAAGAACACTTTAAATGTCAAACTTAGGTTACATGGTGAAATATTTTAAAAGGGTTCCTTATAATCATAGCTAATCAAGCTAAAAAGAAAAGATAGGGAAAAATAGGTAATTATTTTCAGAGGATTCAATGATTTGTTTGGGCTAAAAAACAATTAACAACTAAAATCAATCAAAACTTAAAAAAAGAGAAAACAATTTCAGAATGGTTCTGGTTACCATAAAAGTATAGATGGGCCCCAACTTATAATGGTTTGAGTTAGGACTTTTTGATTTTATGATGGTGTGAAAGAGCTGTGTCTCAGTAGAAACTATCCTTTGAATTTTGAATTCAGATCTTTTCCCAGGCTACTGGTATGTGGGACCTTTCTCCCCAGTGATGCTGGGTAGTGGCTACAGATCCCAGTCAGATACACAATCATGAGGGTCAACAACTGACAAGCTGACGACCATTCTGTCCCCTGGTGACCACTCTCTTTGTCATTTTTGTACAGTATTCAGTACATTACATGAGACATTCAGCATAGGCTTTGTGTTTGATGATTTGTCCCAATTATAGGCTAGTGTAAGCATGATGTAGCTTAGCCTAAGTTATGATGTTTAGTAGGTTAGGTGTATTAAATACATCTTTAATTTACAATATTTTCATACTTACAATGGTTTATCGGAACATAACCCCATCATATATTTTATAATATATAACAACTTTTTGGGAATAAACATTTGTAAACTACAGGGACCAAATCAAGTTTGCTCTGGCAATGAGTAATGCATCGTACAAAAGCCTACGTCTAAATTTAAAAAGGGCATACCATGGGACACCTGTGTGGCTCAGTGGGTTAAAGCTTCTCCCTTTGGCTCAGGTCATGATCCCAGGGTCCTAGGATAGAGCCCTGCATTGGGCTCTCTGCTCAGCAGGGAGCCTGCTTCCTCCTCTCTCACTGTCTGCCTCTCTGCCTACTTGTGATCTTTGTCCGCCAAATAAATAAATAAAATCTAATAAGTAAAAAATAAAATAAAAAGGGCATACCAGCATATCAGCATAAAACATCACACAAAAAGACATAAAATTTGCATATAATTTTATATGCAAATAATCTATATATTTAACAAAATTCCATTCAAAATTTCAAAGTGATTTAGAATTACAGGCTGATTTCCAAGATCATCTGAAGGAATGAATTTGCTAAAAAACTGTATATATGGAGTTAATGTATTACAAGGATTAGCAAATCAGTAGGAAAAATATATAATATTTATTAAATGATATTAAGGTAATCGATTTCAAAAATTTCCAAAATTAAGGCTTCTGTCTCTTATTACATAAAAGTCCATAAAGATTTTATTTTGGGGAAAATATAAGAAATTATTTCTACATTCTTGGGAAGATCTTTGAAAACATGTAGAAAATATTTATATACATTATTTTCACATATACTTTAAACTTCTGTGCATCTAAATTTTCCATAACAAAGCTCAAAATGAAATAATGAAAAAATACATAATAAAGGGTTAATAACTTAGTTATAAAGAGCTCTTATCAACAAATTAGAAAATGCTGAATACTCAGTAGAACACTAAGCAAAAGAAATGAGTAAGCAATTCAAACAGTAAGACTAAATTGTTCCAAAATTTTGAAAAATAAAGTGCTCAGTTGATTAAGCATCCAACTCTTGGTTTTGGCTCAGGTCTCATGACCTCAGGGTCATGAGATTGAGTCCCATGTCAGGCTCTGTGCTCAGTGGGGAGTCAGCTTGAGATTCTCTCCCTCTTCTTCTACCCCTCCTCCCTTTTAAAAAAGTAAATAAAATAAATCTTTTAAAAAAAATCAGTTTTTCCTCATCTAATTTGTAATAGCAAAATGTAGTATTTTAAAGGGTTACCAAGGTGCAAAGGAAGTTGGACACATAACATTTCTTATTAATTAATCATGACAAACTTTGTGGAAGGCTACTTTGCAGTTGCAACTGATACTTTCAGAGCATTAGAAACTGGCTTTTGGATGTAGCAATTTTCTTTCTAGAAATTTATGTTTAAATCATTTACCAATATTTGATTTTTTTACCTTTTTTTTTCCTGTGGCAAACATGTTAAATTTTAGACAATGAAAAACAGTTTTTTAAAAAGCCTCTCTATTTAAAAAAATAAAGTAATACATACTTGGTTCATTTCTTATAGAAAAATTTTCCATATGTAGTTTGGAATGTACTGACCCATTAATAACTGGTCTGTCAGTTGGACTTTTCCATGAATCTGGTTTAAAATAGCAGAAGAGAATGTGTACATGCAGGCATAACCTATGTTGTGTCTATTGAACTGTGATTCTTCCCCTTTCCAGAAATGTCTATCCCCCACTTTGCCCTTTCCACACAATTGCAATGAAGCCAGCTATTCCTAGACATTACCTAAAAGGCTTCCCTCTGCCACTCTCACATGCTTGTGTGCTGAGCCCACACGTTCCTATGGTATGATCCTCTCTCCGGGTCCTGTGGTTCTGCCTTGAGTGGCCCTGAGCAGCGAAGTCATTGACATCACTGGAATGTCAGTGCTTATAATTAAACTGCATATTTAACACCTTGTCAAAGAAAAAGAAATGAATTCATGCCTCCTTAGGTGCTATCCCAAAAGAATCAGCCTCAGTCGAGAGGCAAACAGGTTTATCCACACAGCTGGGAGGGGCAGAGACTTTGCCTTTATTAATAAAAGTGCAAATTAGATTCACAACAGAGCCCGTTGGGTCAGATGATAAGTCCTGAGGACTTTGTGTGGTGTGATGGGCTGGCCCGGTTCTGCCGCTCCCCCCCTCCCCAACTCCCAGGGCTCCAGGCAGCACACACTGGCTGAGTGACTCCCAGGGCTCCAGAGGAGGCTGAGACCTGCAGGAGATGCTGGGTCTCTCCTTTCCCAGGACTCTAGATATCTCCTTCTGCCTAGCTTCTTTTTTTTTTTTTTCTTTCAAACACAAAGCTCAGGAAATCATGCATTTTTTTTTTTAAAGATTTTATTTATTTATTTGACAGAGAGAGATCACAAGTAGACGGAGAGGCAGGCAGAGAGAGAGAGAGGGGGAAGCAGGCTTCTTGCTGAGCAGAGAGCCCGATGCGGGACTCGATCCCAGGACCCTGAGATCATGACCTGAGCCAAAGGCAGCGGCTTAACCCACTGAGCCACCCAGGCGCCCCAGGAAATCATGCATTTTGAAGTAGTATAGACTAAATATGCTCCCGTATTTATGCCTGTGTACATTTTTGATAAATATTATAGGAAAAGATCAGTGTTTCTTGTCAGGGAATGGGTCACTATTACTGGGATTTCTGGCATCAGTGGGTTTGCAGCAGAGTATTTTGGTGATTCAGGGAACCCACAGGTAATTGTCTGCTATAGAACCAGTAAAATATGGCCCCAAGGCCACGAACCAAGGGCCACTGATTTTAACATGCTTTTGTCCACACATGGTCCTCTGCAAGAAAACTGTAGTGAGCAGTGTGCCATCCAGGAATGCTGCATGTACTCGGGGATACTAGTTAGTGGGGATCTTCGGCTAATCTATGACTCCCCCTCCCCGAGCTGGGCTTTGGTTTCCTCAGTTCTTAAAGAGAATAAAAATAATAAATACTACCTCACAAAGCTAGCATGAGGATCAAATGAGATCATGTATGCAGAAACTCATAGGAAAAGCTTAAAGCATCATACAGGAAAATATAAAAGCATGGTTATTGCATTTCTGCTTTCCTGGAAAGTAGAGCCACTCTCCCCATCCAATATCTGTAACCACATGAGGTAAGCACCACGCAGTTCTCTGTTTGACAGATGGGGAAAGTGAGGCTCAGAGAGATTAAGTCAAGTTCCTGCCCAGGAGCTTATCATCTGAAAGCCGGTCAGGCCAGGATATCCACATGTTTGGCTCTGTTCACTGTGGCATTTGAAACAGGGCTTGGGTCAGGCCAAAAAGGTCAAGAAGTGTTTCCTTATTACATGAACGAACGAACAAACGGATGAATGAATGAATACAAGAACATTCGTGCACAGATGCCAACTCCTCTCCACACTCATTCTGGAGCAAAAGGAGTGTCGAGAAACAGAAAGAAATAGGGTTTGGAGAAGTTGCTAAAAACCCAAGGAATTTCTGGCCGAAGAATTTAAGGCTTCAGCCTAATGGGGGCTTCCATGGTTTCACCTCTGCTGTTTCAACTCAGTACTCTATCAGGTCCATTCCTGATGGCCTGATGTCAGATAATACACATTTCCCATCTCTCTCTAAGTAGTGCAGAGTGAAGGGCAATTGTAGCCAACAAGGTGAACGGTGTTTTCTAACAGTCTTCCTCTCATTATTTGGGGTATAAGACACAAAAGGTTTTCATACTTAGAAATACATAATAGAGGACAGTCTTTAAATTGTTAATTAAAGCACCTTAGGTTCTCTTCCTCAGCAACAGTGTTTACATTAAAAGAAGAAAAAAATGTTAGATAACATTTTATAAAGAAAAACACAGCTAACAATTACTAATATTTTCCATAGTAGAAAGTTGGGCTTATGAATCAGCTTACTAGTGACGTTTGTCATATAAATTTGTAGGCATTTATTGAAAAAGGTCTCTTTTCTGTATGACATGTAACTAGAAAGTTTCATTTTAGTTCATTAAAGGAAAGGTTTGCAAAGACCATGGGTACTACCCTGGCGTGGGGCATGGTGTACCCGCAGGATCTGTAAAGTGTATGTGCCTGGAAAAATGAGATGTAATAAAAGTGAGTGCCGGAGTTGTCAAATAAAATTTATCATATGAAGCTATCTAACTCAAAACTTTCCTACCAAAAACTCCTGGTGCATTGCCAAAAGCCAGCTTGAAGTATTAGGAAATCAAAAATATGTGGGTCAGTAGGAGCCAATAGGCCCTTATGGGCATCTCTTCTTCAAAGGAAGGTATTTTTTAAAAATGTAAAGGATTATTTAGAAGGGATCATGTAGGCATCTGTAATAATTCCTTTACATGGCATCATTATTAAGTCTCTTGAATTCCAGAGCAGATTCGGGTTGACTGAAAAATTGATGAAAAATTCCAAGGACTGAAAGAGAACAGAGTACAAATACCTTCTCTCTTTAGTACCCCATGGTCGAACTAGATCTCCTTTGCACCCGCTTCATCTCCTTGCTTCTGGTAACCCCGCCAAGGCTTTCCACCCACACAGCAGGGTTTAGCCCTGCTCCAATGTGCCAGAGACCCCGGGAGCTGATCGGGAGTCCGAGAGCCGTACACAGAAGGAGCAAGTGGTTATTTATGGTGGAGGGTCACCTTGGGTGACATTTGTTATTGTACTGCCTCCCATCTAATCAGGGACGGCTAAAAAATAATTAAATCACCCCACTCTGGACGCGACAGATGACCCGCTAGAGTACGCTCAAGTCTGAGTGACGCTAAGATTAATGGCACCATTATCAGGAGCTCACACAACGCTATTAAACCGCCTCATCTCCCATTTTCATGGCCACGAGCTGCAGTTGGTGTAATGGAAACAAAAATGTCACACATCACAAGATGGATTTCTCTATGGAAATAGCATCGTGTCCTCAATACGGTTTACTCTCCATCTAGGTGATCATTGTTGTGAAGGGTTGTTGACGAGACCAGCTTGGCCTGGGATTCCCAAAGAATTAGAAAATGCACCTCTATAGCAGAGAGCATGGTCTCTTTCTTCTGCCTTTTATAATTTGATAGGGCACAGAGAGACAAGCAAATGAAATTCAGAGCAAGAAATCATGAACTCTCTCCCCATGTCTACTCGAAGTGGTTTGGGTAAACACAGTCTTAGGCTCAATTTCATGGTTGTCAATTTGATTCATCCTTTATTCTAAGAAATTTCGGAGTTGTAAGGTTGAGACACTAATGAAAAAGCATCTCTAAATAATGTTGCATTGGTTACATTTAGATATAAGGCAAACATACCACATGTTATGATTATACCTATGTGCGTATATATGTTTACAGGTCCATATACATACATACACATGCACATATGTGTATAGTTAAGGGTCTGGGAGGAGTTTGAGGGTTTGGGGGAGCCTGAAAGATTGACAAAATGGAACCAGCCTCCAGCAACTTCCCTCTTGAGGTACCTCTGTGTTCCTGGGTAGAATATTATTCTAGGGCCTGTGTTTGGAGGCACAGTGGTTGAAACTATTAGAAAAATAAAAAGTGGTCTTTGATTCTAGATATTTTAATGTATTAAACTAGACTAATAACAGAAACAGAGAAAACTTACAACTCTGGTTTTGGGCTTAAAAGTAAATTTCTTCTCAGGACCTTTTGTGTTCCCAGCATGCATAAGTGTTCCATAGCTTAAACAGTGGGAACAGAAAGCTAGGGAGCCCTTCATCCCCTTAGCCGCCACCAGCAATGCACACAGCGTCTGGTAGTCAGACTACAGCATCTGTCAAGTAAATTCCATTTATTAATTGGGCAAAGGAACGGTGCACAGAAAGTGTTTGAAGTTCTCTTCAGGGTCTGTTTATTGTGGGCAGTGCCCTGGGGTCACTACCAGATTTGGGATTTCTGTCTGTGAAGCACACAGCCATGTGTCACTTTGGACAGGCTGTGTTGGAAATTACTCTCTCGTTCTCTGTGTTTGTCTTCTCTGTACTTCTCTTCCTTCTGCTAAGCCCATCAAATATGTTATAATACCTCCAAACTAAATGAAAAGAGAGACAGAGAAGGAACATGATCTAAGTGGTGACATCTTCCTGCCCCCTGAAAATTTTCCTTTATTTAAAATTCAGCAGAGAAGCTTCCCCTCCAGGATGTCCTTCTGACAGCTCTCACTGGCCCTGGAAGGCCCCTCTGCTTCCACAACATTCTCTGCCCTTCCCCACTATGCTCTACATCTATATTTGACTCAGGCTCCCACACTGGACCCCCAGCTCCTAGATTATCAGGGCGATCCCTCATCTGTCATTGTATTTCCAGTAAAATCTTCATTTTTCCCTTGCCACAGGAAACACAATAAATATCTGTTACATTATCTGAAGAAGCAAAAGTCAAACTATTAACAATTTAAGAGGTAGTTTTTGGTGGCTAAGGAAGTTCCTTACATGAATGGGATGCATGTTATATTTCTTGGTGGGAATCTGAGAGCAATTCACTCAGATGCTGAGAAGTAGCTGGAAAGCAGGGCTGAAACACCACTTGGAGAAAGCCCATGTGGAAGGAGGTGGTTTCCAGAACCATCCTCCATGACTCTGCCTCCTGGTGCATCTTCTCCAGAAAGGGCTGTTTTCTGTAATTAACTATTTGTAAACACCACAGGACACGTTTATCTCTTCTCCACTCTCCCTTCTCTCTCCTGCCCTTAACCCAGGCTGACTGGCCCGAAGATGGTATAGGAAGATAATGATGAGGGGTCCTAATAAGGACTGATGGGTTGATCTTTGTTCTTTCTGTCCATGACTTAAAAGAGTCCAGGATTGCTCTGAGAATGCAGACATACAAAAGTCTGTGTGTGTGTGTGTGTGTGTGTGTGTGTGTGTGTGTGTGCAGTGTGTGTGTGCATGCATGTGTGTATCCCTAATTGGGTGGAAGGAAAGGTGAGAAGAGACACAGTGAGACACCTGGGGGCGAGGCTATCTTAGGCAGCCCACCTCTGCCCCCAGGCAAATTGGTTCACACCACCCTTCATCTGCCCTCCTCAGGGCACACTAGGCCATGCTCAAAGTGCATGCCCTTTTCCCACAGTTGCCCCTGACCCTGACCATAAAGACAATGGAGAAGTTACACTCCTGACAAATAAGTGCTCATGGCAAGGGTCTTTACCCCCAAGTATGTAAGGACATTGTAGAAGTACCAGGTATTGGGCATATACTGTACGCCAGACTGTGGTTGGTGCCTCAAATACATTATCTCATATAATCCACAGTTACATGTTCAAAGATGAGATCATGGAAACTTAAGGTTCTTGAGTAAACCTTCCTGGGGATACATCTGTAATGAGAAATCCAATCCAGCTCTTTCAGGCCCAAAGCTCACGATTTTTGTAACAGGTAACACCTTTGGTGTCTGGCAGGCGTTTTAAAGGTTCTCTTCCTGTTGCATATAAAACATTTCTATGATTATTGCAAACTCCATTTAGTGCTGTGTATTTTGATTCACATATCATAATAAATATTTAATACGGCCACTAATATTGGACAACTTCCTTTGCCAAACTTGGTTTAAAGATGTGAAAAACTCAGTGTATCTACTTAGAATAGCTTATTGCCCAACTAGCTTTCATAAATAATTTACTTTTGTTTTTCTCCCCAAGTTCCTGTAACTTAAAATATTTTAATCTTTTATTAGCCTAGAGGTCTAAACTTTCAGAAGGGCAATATCATAATCAGGAAACTAATACATTTGAAGGGTAAGATGGTCGTATCAGAAAACATATCCTGGGATGCCTGGGTGGCACAGTCAGTAAAGCATCTGACTTTTGGTTTTGGCTCAGGTCATGATCTCATGAGCTGGAAGATGGAACCCTGCTTCTGGCTCCACACTCAGTGGGGAGTCTACTTAAAGATTCCCTCCCTTTGCCTCTAGCCCCACTCTCTTTCTCATTCTCTCTCTCTCAAATAAACAAATAAATCTTAAAAAAAATTGTCCAACATTCACTTACCTGAGACAGGTTGAATATTCTGTTTCTTCACATAAATATTGACCAAAATAATTAGTTCTTTGAAAGTAGCAGCAGTAACCTATTTTCCTGCAATTTTAGTAACATTACTAGTAGCAAGCATGTTTTGAGCAGTAACTGTTTCCCAAACAATCAGCAATGGATATTCTATGTTTGGTTTCAGTTTGTGCTCTAGAATCAGACTTCTGGTGAAATCCAAGGTGAGATACTTGGGTGCTGTGAAGACTGGGACTAACCATATAATTTCTCTGTGCCTCAGTGTTTCTGTCTGTCTCATAAGGCTGTTGTATGGATGAAATGAAGCACTCAGAACAGTGTTGATAGATAATGTTAGGTCAATATATATCAATACCTGTTACTTAACGTTATTTGGTAGTGACTTATGCATTCAATCCAGGTATAAATTTCGGTCACATAGATATATAAAATTTAAAATATTCTACTGGCATCCAAGATCAGCTGTATTTACTGATAATCAATAATAAAGGCATAATGTATTCCCTCCTCAAAATAACCTACAGAGTGATTTTTTAATCATTCTACTTTGCTCTGTGTGTGTGTGTGTGTGTATGTAAAATGTTATCAGACTATTTAAGTTGGTCTCTTAAGTGAAATATGAGTATGCTATAGAAACTGAATTCTAATTTAGGAAAGTGTTTAATGCTCTGAAATAACAAACTCTCCTGTTTGTTCCTTGTGACCAGGAAGGGAGCAGGGTGGAGAGCCGTTCTTTGTCAGAGGCAGCATGTGTGGGGAATAGAGCTGGAGCCGCTGGTGACTTACCCAGGCCACCCACGGCCAGAAAGCACACTGGGAGTGAGTGTAACTTAAGAACCTGGAATAAGCCAATAGCATTTGTTTAAGGGACTAACTGAATGATTCCATCTTTTGGTTTATTCCCAGAACTTCCCTGAATCTGAAACTCTGCTGCTGAAGCTAGAATATGGGTGAGGGTGGGTTTGGGGAGTTTGCTAGCAGGATCCTGCCAGAGATAAAATCACATGGTAACACCCTTCCCTAATTTGTAGCATGCTCTTTGGGGCTCAAATCCTCCTGTTAGTTTTGGGGAGTAGTGGGTTGTCACAATGATGTGAAACTCAGACATTTCAGCCATTTTGTGTGTTGAGGAGAAAAAAATTACATAGCTCATCTTGGCTTGTTGCTCTCAGTGGCTGTTTCTAAAAATAAATTAATAAGAATACCATCTTACAAGAGGGACGAATAATTGCTAGGTGCATTGAGTTTACTTGAACCAAAATGGAACTTGGGCCATTAATGTAATCTGATACATAGGTGTGTGTCCTCTTACTGCCAGATTCTTTTCAATGTCATAAGAAAAAAAGTTTTCTCTAACGAGCTAAAAGAAGGAATTTCAGGAAATAGTTTCAGTTCATGTCTCCCTGGCCTGAGATTTCTCTGGTTTACTCTACTGTTTGATTCTTTTTCAAGGCAGTTATCACTATCTTCTAGGAGAAAACATTTTCCTGATCATCCAGAAGTGATTTGGGACAGGAAATCAGCCCTGACATCAACAGATAGAGGCTGTTGGGAGCAAATTGAATGGATTTGAGCCCGTATGTCTGAACATGTTTTATTTTGGGCTAAATCAGGAAAGATGTTTATTCATGCACTTCAATGAACATGCACAAGATTTTAGGAAATGGTTAATCTTTTGTTAAAATCCATGGTCTTCTGGGATTATTTGGTCATTCATTACAGGTATTGAAGCAAAAACTAAATTCAGCTGTATTGTGAAGTTTGGCTCATTCAATTGGAAAAAATCTTAATGATCAAGTAACCATGTGTTTTTACTCAGATATGTTTTATGACATAGCTGTAAAATCTTGTCTCAAATAGACCTACCGCAGCTCTGCATTGTTTCACAGACAGTAATAGGACTCACTTCTAAAATGCCTTTGAATTAAGACTAAAAGACTGATGAAAAGTAGAGAGCTTCGCACAGGAATTATTTATGACTTCTTTATGACTAACACCCAGGATATTAACAACACTGCACAAACCTAAGTGTTAGCTTCAAGTCTGTAGAAATAACAGCCATGAGTGTGACAGCAGTTCAAAGTCCGCCCGCCTTGGCCACTATTAACAACTATGTCTAAAGGTTTCTAACTTGGCACAAATAAAGGTCCAGAAGGATTTAAGCATGATATGTTGGCTATCAATTAGAAAGAGTATTTTTCAAAACATCTGAAGGGGAAAAAAAGGAATACATTGTTGTTTTGATTCTCTCTGCAGAGAAAAAAATTTTTTTTTAATTGTACATATTTATTTAATAGAGAGAGAGAGAACACAAGCAGAGGGAGCAAGCGAGGGAGAGGGAGAAGCAGGCTCCAAGCTGACCAGGGAGCCCGATGTGGGGCTCAATCCCAGGACCCTGGCATAGTGATCTGAACCAAACACAGATGCTTAACTGACTGAACCACCAAGGCACCCTGAAAAATAATTCTTTTAAAGATGTGCTATAAAAATTGCAGAATTTCTTGTCTTAAGGGGAAAAAGATCTATAAACTATGACTATGTAAATGTATTAATCCAATAAAAATTATATAGTCAAACTACATACGACTTTTTCTAATGTGATTCAGTTTTGAAACTTGCTGCCTCTTAGCTTTCTTATCAATTCCCCATAATTTATTTTCACAAGAAATTCTCAAAAATTGTTCCTAAGGTAAGGAACTAGGATGACTATTCACAAGTGGTCAACAGCCACTGACTTTAATTTTTACTTTAGATTCACTTAAGGTATGGTCCCATTTTTCACCCCAAAGCCTCAGTTGTCACTGGGAAAATGTTATGAAGATATTTTCTGGACTACAGTATCAGCTTTACTTTTATCCCTTACAGATACCAAAAATAAATGCTGAAAAACTGTTTAATGAATATAATATTTACTCAAAACATTTAGTGAATGTCTACTATATTCTAGTCATTGTTTTAAGGGCTAGCTTATATTTTGGCATTCATCATATACTAACTCTAGAACCTGATTAGTTATTAAGATTTGAGATTGTGTTGACAGTGGGGGTCATGTCTTACACACCTCTGAGTACTTTCCCAATCATAGCACAGTTAACATCATTTTGTACTTAATGGATGTTAAATTAAGATTAATTTGAGTGACGGAAAACAAAAGGGAAGTGAGAGTCTTTTCCCTGAGTGAAATATTATGCAAAGTTGAATCAAGCAGGCTTTTGAAGCACATATTTGAACTATATACATGATACTCTGAATTGACTCCTAAACTTATATGGGAACTTGTGTCTCACAAAGTAAAATTATTAATTGTCATGGTTGTTGAAGTGTGTCCCTTCCAAAACTCATATATTGGAGCCCTAGCCCTCAGGACCTCAGAATGCGACTGTATTTGGAAATAGGGCCTTTAAAGAGGGGATTCAGTTTGAACAAGGTGATTAGGGTGGGCTTCATGTGACACAGACAGAAGGAAGACCCTGTGACGACCCAGAGAGAAGCCGACCATCTGTAAGTCAGAGAGGACACCGATCTTGATTGTGGCAACATCTTGATTGTGGACTTTTAGCCTCCAGAACTGTATGAAAATGAGGTTCTATTATTTAAACCACCCAGTCTGTGGTACTTTGCTACAGCAGCCATAGTAAACTAAAGAACCAATATTAAACTTAATTTCATCTTTTGAAATGCACATAAAAAGGCTTTGAATCCAACATTCATTTCTTTCCTTTATTTTTTCCTCAGCTACCCTATCTATATATATATCTGTGTGCCTATGCAGCTTTATAAAGAACAGCTCCTACATTTATCCATCTTATGAGAGATAGTTAAGGTTAACGTTTTGAGCTCCAGCCCTTTCCTGTGGAGATCTGGCAATGAGCAGTGTGATGATGTTCTTCATTTGTACAAAGGGCAGAGGGCCAGAGAATGATGGATAACTGTGAAGACATTGTTCTAGTGCAGAAGGCATTTAGCATACTTCATAGAATGGAGTGTTCCATTTTATTTTATTTTATTTATTTTATTTTATTATTTTATTTAATTTATTTTTACATAGTAGAATTCTATTTTTTTTTAAGATTTTATTTATTTGTTTGACAGACAGAGATCACAAGTAGGCAGAGAGGCGGGCAGAGAGAGAGGAGGAAGCAGGCTCCCTGCTGAGCAGAGAGCCCCATGTGGGGCTCGATCCCAGGACCCTGGGACCATGACCCGAGCCGAAGGCAGAGGCTTTAACCCACTGAGCCACCCAGGCGCCCCAGTAGAAGTCTATTTTAAGGTCAACTAGTCTTTCAAGTGTAGACAAAAGTTTCTTAAGAATGAGCTAACTTTGGTGGAGTCATTGAAATGAGTAAACTTAGCTTGGCAATGTTAAACCCTTTGAATTGATAAACAATAATCCAGAAAGCTTTGTTAGAGAAATTATGCACCCAGAAAAATGCACAAATTTGACTGAGGACAAAGAACCAACAAACAAATTCTGTGCAAAAAAGTTGCTGATCACAGCCACAGTTAGGCTCTTTTATATTCTATCTGAGACTATTCTGCCTTGCTCAGGGGAATTCACTGGGTATAGAGGCTGTGTGTCTGCAAACTCCCCTGATTGGCCACTTAGTTCCCAGTGACAACCTGATGCATTGCTCCCTTAAAAACAAAAACTAAAACATGTAGCCCAGCAAAAAACAATAATGTCCTCCTATGTCTGGAGGTTTTTGGAAAGCATGCAGGAAGTCCTGTATCAGAAACCAGAGTCTGCATCCCCACTCTCTTCCTCAATCTCAAAGGGAATCTTTGGAGGATTCCCGTTACAGGATTGAGAATATGGCTGTGGAAAATAACTCAGTTTAGCAATACAAAGGAATTGTGGTAAGACATAAAAGAAACGAAAGCATTTTTATAGTTTTATCAGGTCAGTATCTATAGAATTAGTGTAGAAGTTACATCTGAATGAATACAGTTCAGTGAGACCTGATGAGATTTGTGGCTTGAAAAGGAATATTACTAAAATCCTTCAAATACCTCATCAATCCTTCCCTGAATATGACTTGTTCTTGTCTTTCATCCAAATGTAATCCATTACCCAGACTTGCTGGTTCTTTCACTACAGGGTCTCCCATGTCTGCCCCTGACACTCTATTCTTTGTTTCACTGTTAAACTTCTAGAACATTCCCTGCCTCTCATTACATCTGGATCTAGTGCCTTGAGCCATGGTTTATGATTGACCCTTGAACAAGATGGGTCTGAACTGCACAGGTACACTTATAAGTCAATTTTTTCAATAAATACAGTATAGTACTATAAATATATTTTCTTTTCCTTATGATTACCTTGATAACTTTTTTCTTTAGCTTACTTTATTGTAAAACTACAGTATATAAAACCTATAACTTACAAAATATGTGTCAATCCACTGTTTATGTTGTTGGTAACTCCTCCGGCCAATAGTAGGCTATTAACAAAGATTCGGGGGAGTATAGACACAGATTTTCAACTGCTCAGGTGGTCTGCACCCTTAACCCCATGTTGTTCAAAGGTCACTTGTATATTAATTCCCCAGAGAAACCTCTAGTTCATCGTTTCCCGGGACTTTCCTGAGGCCTCTTACCTCAAAGCTCAGTCCCTCCCCTTGGTTTTCATGCATCAGAAGGCCCTATTTGTCTAGGCTAGATCTGTCCCTAACAGATTATAATTTTAGGAGCAAAATATGCTTTTTCAGGTGTTAAGCTAAAGCCCATGGGAAAACTTCCCCAGATCTAGGAATCCCCCTGAAATCATAAGCAAAATTGGGTGTGATTTTAATATAGATAATCTTTTTCTTACAGTCAACAAATGTCATCATATTTTGGGATGGGCTTATCTAAATCCAAAAAGGTTCAGAATCACTGCATTTAAACTTAAGAAAGAACACACGCTAGATTACTGGAAGTGAAGAGAGAGAAATCATTCACAGTGGATTCTCTCCATGCTTGGGGAAAGTTGGGGAATGGAGTTGCCTCCGGCCTCCAGCAGATTCCTTTAATCATTTAGAGATACAAGACTGAAGTGAAATGTAGCTTATAATTTCCTAGATCATAAGACAACTCACATTTTATAAAAGACACTCTTTTGCCCTTAGACTTCATTATTTAAAAATAAAATTATCTTAAATGCTTTTATGAGACATTCTGTATAAAACACCAGCTCTAGGGGGGTGCCTGGGTGGCTCAGTGGGTTAAAGCCTCTGCCTTCAGCTCAGGTCATGGGATCAAGCCCCACATCAGCTCTCTGAGCTCTCTGCTCAGCGGGGAGCCTGCTTCCTCCTCTCTCTCTCTCTGCATGCTTCTCTGCCTACTTGTGATCACTGTCTGTCAAATAAATAAATAAAATCTTAAAAAAAAAAAACAACCAAACAACAAAACCCCACCAGTTCTAGAGGTGCCTGGGTGGCTCAGTTGGTTAAGCATCTGCCTTTGGCTCAGGTCATGAGCTTAGGGCTTGGGATGGAGCCGTGCATCAAGCTTCCTGCTCAGTAGGGAACTTGCTTCTCTTGCTCCTTCTGCTGCTCCCCCTGGTTGTGCTCTCTGACTCTCTTGCTCTCTGTCAAGTAAAACCTTAAAAACAAACAAACAAACAAATAAAAAACCCCACCAATTCTAGAATTAGTTTTCCTGTAGTTATGAGTCCACAACAGAAAATGAAGTTATATACCAGATGTTATTAAAACTTTCAGGTTAAATGAGACTGTTCCTGAGAAGTCAGAAAAAGAGATGTGTGGCCATGAGCAGCAATACTAAATATTACCAACATTGAAATTAGCAATTCAATAGCCACACACACATCTTTTTAAATTCCACTTGAAGTCCCACAAATTTTTATATAATAAAAAGTAAAAACAATATCATTTTAAAAACATGGCTTTGGGGACACCTGACTGGCTCAGTTGGAAGAGTATGTGACTCTTGATCTCTGGGTCCTGAGTTCAAGCCCCACTTTGAGTATAGAGATTACTAAAAATAAATAAATGAATAAACTTATAATAAAAAACCACATGGCTATTTTAATTAAATTATAAAGAATTGTAATCTAACTATTTTTGAAGTGCCTAGCAAAGTCTCACAGTTCCTTTTGAAAAAGTTTTTGTAGTAATGAAACCTAGAAGCTCTGTAACTATTGTGATGGGATAATCAAAAGAAAACCTTTTCAGTGTTTAATTTTAATTAAAAAAGTATATGATTTTTGCATAATTTTTCAATAAATGTACATGTACTAATTATCAATACCCACACCTTATTTCATGTTCTGTTGACATTCTTTTACATTTCTTTTGATTACAAGATTGTCTTGTGTCTGGAACTCTGACGCTTTCTCTGATCTAATATGCTTCTTATAAAACACTTATTCTGAAGGGTAATCAAATGCTTTTTCATTCCTCAAACAGATAAAAAGCCTGAAGAGTCTGAAGAATAAAATGGTAGTTTGGTAGTTCATTCCATCCTGAACCTCTTTCCTTTCTCAAAGACTTTTTGAGGTTTGCAGACCATTTCTGGAATTGTTTCTGGGTTCAGATTTTAATTCATGATATCATCTGGATTTGTTTCTTTCCACATCACTTAGTGACCTTGAGTTCCAGCTACCCAACCTAAACAAACAAACAAATAAATAAATAAAAATAGTATTGAGGAACAACAACAGTATTTAGTTTTTAACTATTCAGGGATAGACTCAGAGAATTTGCCTCAAAATTTTCAGAAGCATAGGTAATATAATTAGAAGTAAGCCATTTTGTGGGGCACCTGGGTGATTTAGTAAGTTAGGTGTCTACCTTTGGTTCTGGTCATGATTCTAGAGTCCCGGGATCAAGCTCCACAGGGGGCTCCAGGCTCAGTGGGGAGCCTGCCTCTCCTTCTTACTTTCCCTCTCCCTCTGCTGCTCTCTCACTCTCTCTTAAATAAATAAATTGATTAATTAATAAAATCTTAAAGTCATGTTTCTATCATGACTTTACTAAATACATCTTAAATAAAAAAGAAGTAAGCCATTTTCTTTTTTTTTTTAAGATTTTATTTAGTTATTTGACAGACAGAAATCACAAGTAGGCAGAGAGGCAGGCAGAGAGAGAGAGGAAGGGAAGCAGGCACCCCGCTGAGCAGAGAGCCCGATGCAGGGCTCGATCCCAGGACCCTGAGATCATGACCTGAGCCGAAGGCAGCGGCTTAACCCACTGAGCCACCCAGGCGCCCCAAGGAAGGTGTTTTTTAAAGAAGATCATAGACATGCTGGGCCTTTCTCAGTGAAACATGTCAAGGGTATATGATGTTGAGATATTTTATTACCAGTGATGTTAACCTTGGTTACTTAGTTAAGATTGTGTCTGTGGTTTTTTTCCATTATAAAGATACTATTTTCCCTTTGTAATTAATAAATATCTTGGGAAAAATACTTTAAGACTCATGTTTCTCCTCAGTTTTTTTTCATAAATTTGTGAATTTATGAAAATTCATATTGTTGTGACTCTTGTTACAAGATTGTGAATCTTGCTTACAACAATTATTGCTGTGGTGTTCTAATGTTGACTTTATATTTTCCATATTGTTTCTACATTCACAAATTGGTATATCCCTTCTCTATTAATTTATTCAGTTATTTACTTATACTAGTACATTGGGGTCATGGATATATGTTTTATTCTATGGGCAATAATCCAGTACTCTGTTGACTTTGTTCCTCAAATTATTGTTGTTTTGGCCATTTAGAGCTTTTTCAGATTGTCTGCTGTGCCCATTCAATAATGCTCTATCTTCTCTGAGCACTTTCTCAATTTCTGGCACTTCAGCATACTCCAAGTTCATCTTGTTTCAATCTGCCTGCAGCCTGGGATCAACCACTTCTTCAAGGAGTCCTGAAAAATATTAAAATAATTATTCAAACTCAGTTTGGAAACCAAGGTATTATAATAATTGATAATAATATGTATCAATAATTGGCACTCCTCTATTTATGATTGATATAAAGATCTGGTTTCTTTTCAGTCTCAAGACATCAGCAGAAATCCATGCATTAAATGTGATTATTGCCATTTTGCTGATGAGAAAACAGGCAAAGAAGAAAAGCAAGGCATTGCTTGAGATCTTACACTAGTAAAAAGAGCTAGAATTATTGCAGAAGTCATTCAAGCTGTAAAACTTGACTCCTCTCACCTTGTACATACTAAAACAAAATGTTGGAAACTCCTGTTATCAGTTCTCTGGCCACTCAATGTTTAACAAGAGTGAGAGGCAGAGTAAAATAGTTCTATTGAAACCAGAGTTTGTCCGTCCTCTCTTCATGAAAAAAAAGGTGCATTTTTGAGCAAGACATGTTTTATCTTCATCTGGGATAAAAAGCCATGAAAACTGAGTTTAAGTTTGAAATTAGAAAACAATCAGAAGGAATATACTTGAGTCACAAGAGAAATATTTCTGATGACAGAGTGCACCCAAACACATATAGTAAATTGGGTATTTTTATACTGATGTTAGTGAGAGGCAGAGCAGAGGGAGGTGAGGCATGTATGATCCTTTCCCACTTTTTGAGAACTCCATTAACCTACAACCTATTAGAGTTGGTAAATTCATGCAAAAAGGAATGTTCCTTGGACTATAATAAGTTTTTCTTACCCATTTTTCTTTGATTAACAGATAACAGTTTATAATAGAATAACGGGCTATGGTAACATGAGAAAACATCATAAAACTTAATATTTATATATTTCCAACTCCTGGTTGCATGTCAGAGGTATTTAAAAATGACTAAATGAGGCATTTATAGCTTTGTGCGATCACATTTACAGCAATAATATTAAAGCTTTCAAAAGGTTGAAAATGGAAACAATTGCAATCTTAGTTTCTTTCTGTACATAATCTGCTTCAGTAAAGAATCACCTCGAATACATGTGTGCTTGCTTAAGATCAGCTTCTGAGTAAAAGGACACTGAAGGCATGCTAGAAGACCAGACTGATTTAGGAGTACTCAGGAAAGGAAAGGGAACTTTCTACAGTGTGACAAACCAGTAATAGGGTTTCCATGGGTGTAAATTAACCTCCAAGTTTCATTTTGGAGTTAAATGTATGACTGGTAAACTCCAGAACTTTCCATCTTTTCCTTACACGATCTTAAAACCAGCAGCCAACAAGAGTAAGAGGAGGTACCTGATACTTTAATGAGTAGTTATTAGATACATCTTTGTTTCATGACAGCATTTACTGAATCATGAGTGAATGAGGATATGAATAGACAAGGTGAAGTTCCTGCATTTAATGTGCCTTAGAGGAGAGACAAACTGGACCTAGGATATAGATTACATATATATCTTGTGTAATAGAGCCATGAAGATATACATTATGTACATCTATGTGTGTGCATATTAAAGTTTAATACTGTAAATTAATATGTATGTACATGTGTATGTACTCCTTAATATATACAGTTGTTATAAAACATGTGCAGTTTTTATTATGTGTTATCAATTAACATTGATAGAGAATCATATATAAAATTTATATTATTTATATATCACATATATAATAACGTAGAAATTACAACACATTTATTATACTATACACAATACATGTATACTGGTCACCTGTATATCAAACTGATTGATAGTCTCACATCTAGATGCACATTCCTCTAAAAAGTAACAATAAAAATTTTTTTTAGTCCAGTACTAAAAAAATTATACTGTTTCTATGCTTCCAGCAAAATGAAAAAGAACTGATATTCAGGTTGGATGTTGAGGATTCTTAATTAGTATTTCTGGTTTGCCTAACACAATAGTCTCATGAGTTCCCACTCCATGCTGAACAGAGAGGTCTGCAGACATGTCCTTGCAAAGAAAGAGATGGACACTTATGCCTGAGTATTACCAGGATTGGGGGTAGAGAGTGTTGCAGAGGGAAATCAGGGATTCTAGGAAAAGAAGTTATAGAAGAACCTGCCTTTGGTTTAGAAAATACTTGATGAATTGTTTGCCCTAGTGTGACAGGGGAGCTGAGTGAGATGTCAATACTCCTAGGATAATCCCCAGGAGCAGTGGTCTAAGAGGCTGTGGGAATGAGCCTAGGAAAGAGAAAGGGAGATGAAAGAAGAGGGTAGATGAGCCAGATAATGGGAACCTGCATTTGTGCTGGTGGAGAAGGGGTCAGGAGACAAGAACAACCATAGCTTAAATTAAAATTCTTTATTGAATTTTTATGGCAGTATAATCTCTGGTTTCTTTTACCCCAAATCTCGAATGAAGTCTACTTTACAGTCCGTAGAATGTTATGTTATGTCCCGTAATAATAGGAACACAGGAGCCAGAAACTAAAGGAACATAAACACCAGCAAATTCACAGAAATCTGGGAAGAATATTGGAGTAATGAGATGGGATTTTAACCCAAATTCAGCTACGTGTTAAGGTTAGGGCGACTCTAGGTTGACATTTGTGTGGCGATAATAATTTAAATAAAACATTCTTTCTCTTAGATCCAAAACCACTAGGAAACTACAATGTGAATATTTCACTATTCTTCTGCATTCCTTATGTCTTGAGGTGGCTAATATTCATTGAACTGTTGTAGAGTTAGACAGGGTTGACATAAAAAAGGCGTGAATTGACAGAGAAAAGAATTAAAAAAAAAACTGTATCTGAATGACTGGAACTTCTTTCTCTGATATTTCATGGAAACTGGAAAGCATACTACTTAGTATTCAGACTAGGAAATTAAATTAAAAACAGAATA
Source organism: Lutra lutra (assembly GCF_902655055.1). NCBI lineage: Eukaryota > Metazoa > Chordata > Mammalia > Carnivora > Mustelidae > Lutra > Lutra lutra. Next base: position 120,778,658 of record NC_062280.1, on the reverse strand, counting down.
TAAAATGTAGTTAGGTTAGTCAAATGATTTCTGCAAAGTGGGAAATGAAGGCAGAAATATGAAAAAAAAGAGATTTGTATTGGGCAAGAGGTTTTTGTTGTTGTTGTTGATGTTGTTGTTGTTGTTGTTGGGTATGTTAGTCACCATACAGTACGTCATTAGTTTTTAAAAGACCTTAGGTTGAACCCAATCCATAATGGTTGAGGAAATAAATTTTACTTATGTAGTAAACATCAGATCACTGAAGGACTTATCTGCTCGTCCTGTGGTAGGTGCTAAATATGCAGCTATGAACTAGGCAGAGCATGTGGCTTCACAAAGCTGCATCCTTGAATGGCAGAAATGTACCAAATGGTAGCTCCATAACAGAAGTGGAGAATGCAGGCTTAGTGGTGTGCTGGCTTAGAAGATAGGCTTTGGGAACAAGAAGACCAATTACTCTCTCTTTGTGAGTCTGTACTAATTATTTCCTTGTTCTAAGGCTCAGTTTCCACACCTGTTAAAAGGAAGGTAATGTTACCTCCTTGAAAAAATAAAACTGAAAGAGGGTGAAAGCCAAATAACTTGTTTGGCTTTAATGTCACCAATTTTAGGGGTTTGTTTTGTAATAGGAAAATGATTAGAGATTTATTGGTTTTTGCATGAAGAAACAAGATAATATATGGAAAGGGTTACCATAGTGCCACATATTTAAGTACCTCAACATTTTTATATGATGAATAATGACATTCTGGATGATCCTGGGATGGAGGTGGGTACCTAAAGCAGCTTAGGTACCAAGAAGACCTAATGTAAAAAAAGTGACTCATAACGAGAGATTTTCAAAGTCAGTTTTCAGTAAGAAGTCATTAATCACATTTATGATGGAGTAATGTGGGTATTGAGATAGAATTATCAAAATGACTAAGAGAAAAAAACCACATAAAAGTACTCCATGTAGTACTATTTCCTTCTCAAAAGATGACTGATCAATCATGCAAAATAATTTGGCCACCTAAGAAGATGGATTACAAAAATATATATATATAAAATAAAGTTCAGATGAGGAGAATCTCCTAATTGCCTTATTGACTGTCTTGACTCATTCATTCACTTACATTTTCAGACATATGTTAAGATCATAGGTTATAATAGTCTAAACTCTAATCTGAGAACTTAGATGGAAATATTCACACTTTGGTGTATTAGTTAAACATGTATAATCCCAAAAGAGAAAAACTCCTATTCCTAAAATACTTATAGCTCTATGACAGTGGAAGAAGCTAAAACTGGAAGCATTCTAATAGTAAGGCAAAGTTAAGGAAAAAGTAGTCCAGTAACCTACTAAAAGTTTTGCACAAATATTGTTATTCAATCGCTCTTTGAGCCATTATATCATTGACACCTATAATGGTGCTAAACATGGTGTTCAGAGCTAAGGATATAATAATGGTTGAGATAGATATAGTCCCTACTCCAAGAGTTCAGTTTACTACCAGATACAAATTTGATGTTGAACAAATAATTACACAGAGAAATATTTTATTTGGGTGTCAGTAAAGTTTTATTAAGAAATAGGTCAGATGTAAAATGTAAAAACAAGGAATGATCTAATTTGCATAGGGACAATTAGTGAAGTTATTTCTAAAAATGGCTAGGAGTTAGTAGAACACAGGACAGGTGTGATAGGGCATTATAATGTCAGAAGATGGAAAGTGACTTTGAATTGAGTTTATGTGGTGAGAAGCAAAACTGTGCCCTGCTGTGATTTCAATGTGGACCAGAGAAATGCCAACATTTTATGGATCCGAATATTGTGTCAGACACCCAACTTGAGTCTTTTACATTTATTCTTTGATTATTTATTCTCTCATTTGACTTTTTAAATAATGTAGGATTTCATATTCAACTAAATAGCTAAGTAACGTGTTCAAACATCACATAATAAAAGGTACTACCAAGATTTCAACCAAGATCATGTGACTCAAAGCTTTCAGTCTTGATGAAATCTGCTAAAGGGTCTTTACAAAATTTAGACAAGAATATGAGATAGTTTTATTTATTGGGGGAGCAGGATATATGCCATATACTTTAATTTTGATTGTCTTGATGGTGTTTAATATTTTGGCAAGAAAATAACGGTTTGGTTGATTAACATTTGCACTTCTCTACATTAACTAAAAGGAATTACTGCAGTGGTCTATCCTGTCACACCAAAACAACAACCAAAAATTTAATAGAAGTACTTTATTTCTTAGAAAAACCTTTTTTTAAGATTATTTATATTTATTTTTCTGTGTTGTTTACATCTTTAAAAAATGTTTATTTTTTAAATTTCTTTTCAGTGTGCCAGAATTCATTGTTTATGTACCACACCCAGTGTTCCATGCAATATGTGCCCTCCATAATACCCACCACCAGGCTCACCCAACTTCCCACCCCTGCCCCTCCAAAACCCTCAGGTAGTTTTTCAGAGTCCATAGTCTCTTACAATTTGTCTCCCCCTCTAATTTCCCCTAACTCCCTTCTCTCCATCTCCCTATGTCCTCCATGTTATTTCTTATCCTCCACAATAAGCGAAAACCATATGATAATTGACTCTTTCTGCTTGACTTATTTCACTCAGCTTAATCTCTTCCAGTCCCGTCCATGCTGATACAAAAGTTGGGTATTCATCCTTTCTGATGGAGGCATAATACTCTATAATGTATATGGACCACATCTTCCTTATCCATTCGTCTGTTGAAGGACATCTTGGTTCTTTCCACAGAAGTGTTTCACTTTATCAGAGTAATATACATACATGATAATATAATATACAATGTACATTAGAGTAGTAATATTCAGATGGCACTATTGGAGTGATAATTAAAAACACAATTGTCTAAGACAAATGATGGTCCTCTTCTCATCCTCCAAATTTTGATCTATTTATTCATATCTTTCAGCTGTTCCTAATTTAATTTGCCACCACATTCCCAAATAAAATGTTTGAACAGCTATTTCTTGATTTTTAATTTTTAGGGACATCTGTTACTTTCCTACTATTAAGGTTGAGAATTAATCTATTTTTTTTGAGAATTAATCTATTTTATACAGTCCTATCTACACATAAACTCACATAAACTATCCCCTTCCATTCTCCTGATAAACTGAGGGTACCTTTTTTGGTAAATCGATAATCAGAGTATACAATAATATGATTATGCAAATATTTCTAACAATTGCAATATTGCTAACATAGTACATTATGATTACACCACTCTGTTTGTACAACTTTTACACAATAACAACAAAAGAACAACCCTTGTTTATTGGTCACATCTTATATAAAATATCAAATTTCTATGCTTTGAAATATGCTATCCAAGTAATACAATGGCCTTAAAAGTAACTCTTATAGGTATCTACTATTGGTGTTTTTAAAAATTAGTCTTAGATTTTCCTTCACTTGAGTGAACATCCAGTTGTTACAACCTTCATTTTTTAATTTCTGTTAAAGATGTGATTAATATTCATGCTGTCCCCATCCAAGTCTACTTTGAATTAAACTTTATCTCATATTTGTGTGTATTTGATATCTTTTGCATTTCAATAAAAATGTGTCAAAGTTAAATCTCATGTTTCACAAAGTTATCTAAGATATTCATTCTTATTTTATAATCTAAGATCACTTAGAAATTTCTTTCACAAAATAAGCATTAGTACGTTGAGATAAAAATGTGCACATTGAAAAGCTAGATCACTATAGCCAAGTGGTATGTTCAATATTTCTCCCAACTGGACCCTGATTGTGAACTGACAGTAAGTGGAATAACAAACTCTGAAGACTTTTTTTCACAGAAACATCTGCAACCAATCATGTAAAAGACAAAATGACAGGGACATTTAGTGATGGGAATGTTTCTTTGCCAGCATTTTACTTAGAAAGATCTTTCAAGATCCCACTTAAAAATAAAAACAGCACAATGAGTATACCGTTTCTCTAAGATGTAACACCCGGGTACTCTAAGCTATGTGAGGAATGTACTGAAGTATCTGCTTGAAATCTGGGGCCATTATCAGACTACCCAGAGCTACCAACACTGTTGCTTGATCTCTTCTCTCAGCCTTTCCCACCCACGAAAATTCTTTGCATTGCTTGTGTATTGAATTTGCTAGTATTGAATTTACATCAAGTTGGTAATTTATGAAGTGAAAAAGCCAGCCTCTGCTCTGGATCTGATTCCTCCTTGCATTTATTCATTTTATTTTAGGCCTCATGCCTGCCTTTTCCTGCTTCTCTCCTAGTTTCCCACACTCTGTCTTTCAATTGTTTTTAGAACTTGGAGGGAAAATCCTGAAAGGTATTATCATCAATAAAGGCTTTTGACCAAACACACAAACCAAGATGGAATTTAATATTTGGAATTGATGTCTGTGTTCCCTGTCTTTATGCATGGTGATGGTATTTTTATTTAGATGTTCTATGATTCATGTGCCTGAAAATGATTATGTGTAAGACTAATGTCCTCCTTTATTGTTTTGCATAATGGCAAAATTGGACTTGAGATTAACACTACTTGAAAATAGAAAGCCAGCATACTGCTTATAGGACATTAACAAAACGTGGTAAAAAGAAATGAAAGGGTGTTTTTTATAGTGTAATCAGTAGTTTTGATTACTGAAAGCAACCTGCATCTTACTGGTTTTAATTGAAATTCATATTCATTTTAAGTTAATTATGTCATCTCTGAGTGTATGAGTGTAGAAGTACTCTATGTACTTGATCTATAAAATTCAGATGACTACAGTCTCTTCCCTTTATTGTTGTTGAACATTTTATGGAGATAAAACTTCTGAAAAATATCGTTGCCCTAATTGTGATCTGGGTGCACTTAGAGGACACTCTTCTTTGTAGTTGTCCTTAGTTCCCAACACCTGTGATTCACAAGGTCACTCGATAGTTTCAGTGCTTAGATGTGCTAAGGGTTTCTATATATGTGTGTATAAACACACACACACACACACACACACACACACACATTTGTTTCATATGTCAAAATATATATTATTTATTATCATTACATTATTGTATATTACATATGACACTTAATTTTATATATAGTTGAATCATTTTACCTTATGTATACCATTTTATATACAGGAGGAAGACACTTAAAAGATAGCTTTCCTGTATAAAGAAAATCTCTCAGGGAACAAACAATGTGAGAAGAGAATAGCTATTGAGGTCCTGAGGTAAACCAAAAGTACAATATCACAGGTGGACCAGAATCTTCAGAAAGAAGACAGCTAAAGAAAATTTTGATGAGGAAGTCTATTTTTCAATCTCTGATTACTGTTGTAATACTTGTATGTATGTCTGTGAATGTGTATATATGTGTGCAGAAAGAGAAATGCATAAACATTTAGCATCATATTGATATTATTTTCCAATTGTAAAGACTGCTATATAAAATAATAGCTTTTTACTTAATTTTTTCCATTTAGTTATATTGAATTTCAAATGATAATGATATTAAACTGTGTATGAGAGAAAAATTTCCTGTCTCTGACATACTTTGATTTTTCCTAACTCTAATATACACATTTAAATATATTTTTTCCAATGTCTAATGACTGAACATTCCTTACCAGGGCTGGGACAAAGGTGAGAGACTTATGTAAGGCACAATATTGAAGGACCAAAGAAGTCAAGAATAAAATTTTTTCTTTTTGTCTTAGGCTCCAATATGACTTTGTATTACACTGTTTCTTAATTTAAATACACTTTGATATTTTGTTTATTATTTATCCCATTCATCCAATTTAAAATATTGCATTAAAATATTATTGATTTTGATTCAAACTTTTTTTATTTGTCTTAAATTTTGAGCCCCAAGTAAGGTCCTTATTTGTCCAAGTTTTATTCCTCAAAAGATAAATGTTTTATAAGAAAATACAGTGACATCTCAGTTAGCTCAACTAATGGGGAAATGGTCTGTTCAGATGATATATTTTCTTTTTAGCTGTGCATGCATTTGCTGGACAATATTACCTGTGAGAAATGGGATTTATGACACCCCCTTCCAAATTGGTAAAGGGATCTTTAGCCATGGAACACTTGTTCATGTGTGCAAAGTTTTATGGATTGATCTCTCAGCCTTGTACTTTAAAAAATATTTTCCAAACCACAAAATTTTAATCTAGTAACCAGATGTTAACCATAATGTCAGTGTTTTTGAAAAATACTACATAAAAAAAAAGTGTAGCAGAAGACTTTCAGTTTCAGCACTAACATGTAAAAAGCTTGGAAATCATCACTCTCATCCTCACAACAAGAGGAAAGCTGAAAAAAACTGAAAATCAAAGGTTTTTCTTGAACCCATTAGAGAATTGAATTTGCAGGGCCAACTGCCAGCCCCAAATCTGGAGATATAGGCAAAATCAGGGAAACACAGCCAAGATCAGCATACCCAGAGCAGAAATCACTGAAGGCATAAACAAGTAGGCACACTTAAATGGGATTTGATGAATTGCTGGAGGCTGGGGTTGAACTTGACCAATAGTGAGGAACTCTTGGAGGCTTTAGTCTTAGTGGAGCCTCTATATTTTCATGGGTTTTAACTGAAAGAATCCCAGAAACCAAGAAAAATCATCTCATGTCTTTGGTATAAGGGAATACTATCTATTTTGAAATATGCCCACTGTTTTCTCTGGAAGAAGAGCTTACTCTTCAATGAAAGAAGAGTCACCAGAGTGTTTTCTCACTAGGTGGAAGGGCAATTACCAACTCCAGACAACTTTAGACTTCCTGTTTCACCCAAGAAAGGGAGAGAGAGAAAGGTAAAAAATGATCATGAAAAACAAAACTGAGGGACACAAGAAGACTGAAATTTAATCATAAGATTATAGAATACCTCTACCCTCCAACTCCTTACTATCCCATTAACAGGATCCTGAATAATTAGTGTATTCAGACTAAAACAACTGTATAAAGTATTAGACTCTGTTTAATAAAGCTTCTTTATGGAAACTCAAAATTGATAGGAGAGACAAAAACATGGACATTAGAGGAAATTTTAGTTTCTGACACCTATAGCTATAGCAAATATAAGCAATTTAAGACCTACTCAAATAAATGTAAAACCTTTCCACAGTTCTTTCTGTTCAGTATACTATATTCAGCTTCTGACAAATAATTACAAGCTATCTCAAAGACAAAAAAGTCTGCAGAGACAAAGCAAATATCAGAACCCGAATAAAAAAATGGAAGAAATTTTGGAATATAAGTGAAGAGATGGAAACTCTAGTAAATAATCAAAAGAAAATGTTGTGAAGAAAAAACACTGTAACAAAGAATGCCTGAGGGGCTCAAGGAAGAAGTAAGATGGTGGAAGAGTAACAGACTGAAATACCATTAGGTCCCAGGAGTTCAGCTAGATAGTTATTAAACCATTCCAAACACCTACAAACTCAACAGGAGATAGAAAGGCAGAAGAGGAGCAATTCTAGGAACAGAAAATCAACCACTTTCTGGAAGATAGGACGTGCAGAGATGTGAATCTGAAACTACGGGAAGATAGAGCGCGGGAGGAGGGTCTCACTCCCGGCAAGCAGTGGAGCAGTGGAGCACAAAATCAGAACTTTTTGAAGTCTCCTCCACCGAGGGACATCGATCCAGAGGCTAAGCGGGGGTGGAGGCCTCACAGGGACAGTGTGGTCTCAGGACCAACAGGGTCACAGAAAGACCGAGGGTTTCTGAGTGTTACAGAGCTGTTAGGTATTGGAGCAGGGAAACCAGCTACAGAGACAGAGCTGAATAGTGAGCTTTCAGCTCGGAGTTACCTTAAACTGTGATCTAAGGCACAGTTGGACCACGGCTCTTCAAGGAGGGACCCCACAAGGGGCAAATCCAGAAAGACCCTCCCTCCTTCCTCCTCTGGGAGGAGTGGCACAGGGGTGCACAGTAGGAATCTGCTGGGTTTGAAGATCAAACGGGGCTGTGTTCCAGAAATAGAAATGCTCAGTCATAGGCCGGATGAGCATAGAGTGTGGCTGGAGACCAGGGAGACAGGAGTGATTGACTGCTTTTTTCTGAGGGTGCACTGAGGAGTAGGGCCCTGAGCTCTCAGCTCCTATAGGGTCAGAGATTTTGAGGTGGACATTTTCATTTCTGTCCTCTAGAGCTCTATGGAAAGTGTTCAGGGAACAAAAGCTACCAAGAGCAAAACAAAGCAGATTACTTAGCCTGGCCCCTGGCAAAGGTAGTGCAATTCCACCTTGGGCAAAGACATTTCAGAATCACTGCAACAGGCTTGTCTCCAGAAGATCAGCAAGAACATCGAGCCAAGACCAAGTTCACTAATCAATGAGAACTGTGGAACTCCAGAGCTAGGGGAAAGCAATGCCTAGAATTCATGACTTTTTCCCCATGATCTTTTAGTCTTGCAAAGTTAATTTTTTTTTTAATTTTATTTTTTCCTATTCTATCTTTAACTTTTCCTCTTTCCTCTTTTAACATTTTTAAACTATTTTACCTTAACAATACCTTTTTTTTAAAAAAAAAATCTTTTAAAATTTTCCTTGTTATAGTCATATTTTATCCCTTCATTGTATTTAACTTTATTTTTTTGTATACATATACACATTTTTTCTTTAAAATTTTGGGATACAATTTAATCCAATAAATCAAAATATACCCTGAATCTAGCACATGGCTTCGTTCTGGTGTCCAGTCTGATCACATTCTCTCCTCTTTTCATTTTTTCAACCAACTAATCTAATCAATTCCTTTTTTAGAATTTTAAAAATTTTCATATTCCATATTCCATCCCTTCATCATGTTTACACTTATTTGTGTGTGTGTGTGTATATATATATACACACACATATATATAAGTTTTTCTTTCTTTAAAATTTTGGGAGATAGTTTCTTCTGTGAGACCAGAATACACCCAAAATCAAGTGGTTGGCTCTGTTCTATTCATGAGTCTCATATATGTGTATGTATGTGTGTGTTTGTATTCCCCCCCTTCTTCTCCCCCTGGTTTCGGGTCTCTTCTGATTTGATTAGCATCTATTTTTATAGGGTCTTTGCCACCCTTCCAGTATTTTATTCTCTCATTCATATGTTCTTATCTGGATAAAATGACAAAGCAGAAAAACTCACCACAAAAAAAAAAAAAAGAAAGAAAGAAAGAAAAAAGAAAAGAACAGGAGACAGTATCAACAGCTAGGGACCTAATCAATACAGACATTGATAATATGTCAGAACTAGAGTTCAGAATGATGATTATCAAGCTGTTAGCCACCTGGGCTTGAAAAAAACATGGCAGATATCAGAGAATCCATTTCTGGAGTAATAAAACCCCTTTCTGGGGAAATAAAAGAACTAAAACTGACTAAGTTGAAATAAAAAAAGCTATTAATGATGTGCAATAAAAAATGGAGGCTCTTACTGCTAGGATAAGTGAGGCAGAATAGAGAATTAGTGATATAAAAGACCAAATTATGGAGAATAAAGAAGCTGAGCAAAAGAGAGACAAACAACTACTGGAACATGATGGGAGAATTTGAGAGTTATGTTTCATCATAAGATGAAACAATATTAGAATAATGGGAATTCCAGAAGAAGAAGAAAGAGAGAGGGAGGCAGAAGCTGTATTGGAGCAAATTATAATAGAGAATTTCCCTATTATGGCAAAAGGAACAAACATCAAAATCCAAGAGGTGCAGAGAACCCCTCTCAAAATCAATAAAAATAGGTCCACACCCCATCATCTAATAGTAAAACTTAGAAGTCTTAGTGACAAAGAGAAAATCCTGAAAGAAGCTAGGGACAAGAAGTCTATAATATAAAATGGTAGAAAGATTAGATTGGCAGCAGACTTATCCACAGAGACCTGGCAGGCCAGAAAGAACTGGCATGATATATTCAGAGCACTAAACAAGAAAAATATGCAGCTAAGAATACTATATCCAGCTAAGCAGTCATTGAAGATAGAAGGAGAGATAAAAAGCTTCCAGGACAAACAAAAATTAAAAGACTTTGCAAACATCAAACCAACCCTACAGGAAATATTGAAAAGGGTCCTCTAAGCAAAGAGACAGCCTAAAACTATTAGACCAGAAAGGAACAGAGACAATATAGAGTAACGGTTACCTTGCGGGCAATACAATGGCACTAAATTCATATCTCTCAATAGTTACCCTGAATGTAAATGGGTTAAATGCCCCATCAAAAGACACAGGGTGTCAGAATGGATACAAAAATAAGACCCATCATTATGCTGTCTACAAGAAACTCATTTTAGACCCAAAGACACCTCTAGATTCAAAGTGAGGGGGTGGGAAACAATTTACCATGCTAATAAACACCAGAACAAAGCTGGAGTGGCAATCCTTATATCAGTTAAATTACATTTTAGGCCAAAGATTATAAAAAGAGATGAGGAAGGACACTATATCATACTTAAAGGGTCAGTCCAACAAGAAGAGCTAAAAATTTTAAATATCTATGCCCCTAACATGGGAGCAGCCAATTATATAAACCAATTAATAACAAAATCAAAGAAACTCATCAGCAATAATACAATAATAGTAGGGGACATTAACATCTCCCTCACTGAAATGGACAGATCATCCAAGCAAAAGATAAACAAGGAAACAAAGGCTTTAAATGACACAGTGGACCAAATGGACATCACAGATATATTCAGAAGATTCCATACCAAAGTAACAGAATATACATTCTTCTCTAGTGCACATGAAACATTCTCCAGAATAGATCACATCCTGGGTCACAAATCAGGTCTCAACTTGTACCAAAAGATTGGGATAATTCTCTGCATATTTTTACACTACAATACTCTGAAGCTAGAACTCAATCACAAAAGGAAAGTTGGAAAGAACTGAAATACATGGAGGCTAAAGAGCATCCTACTAAAGAATGAATAGGTCAACCAGAAAATTAAAGAAGAATTGAAAAAATTCATGGAAACCAATGAAAATGAAAACACAACTGTTAAAATCTTTGGGACAGAGCAAAGGCGGTCCTGAGAGGTAAGTATAGAGTAATACAAGCGTTTCTCAAGAAAAAAAAAAAAAAAAGGCCTTAAGTACACAACTTAACCCTATACCTAAAGGAGCTGGAGAAAGAATAGCAAAGAAAACCTAAACCCAGCAAAAGAGAAATAATAAAGACCAGGGCAGAAATCAATGAAATAGAAACCAAAAGAACAGTAGAATAAATCAAGGAAACTAGGAGATGCTTCTTTGAGAGAATTAATAAGATTGATAAATTCCTGTCCAGACTTACCAAAAAGAAAAGAGAAAGGACCCAAATAAATAAAATCATGAATGAAAGAGGAGATCACAACCAATGCCAAAGAAATACAATTATAAGAACATATTATGAGCAACTATACACCAGCAAATTTGGCAATCTGGAAGAAATGGATGCATTTTTAGAGACATATAAACTACCAAAACTGAACCAGGATAAAATAGAAAACCTAAACAAACTCATAACCAGTAAGGAGATTGAAGCAGTCCTCAAAAATCTCCCAACAAACAAGAGCCCAGGGCCAGATGACTTCCCAGGGGCATTCAACCAAAATTTAAAGAAGAAATAATACTTATTCTCTGGAAGCTGTTCCAAAAAATAGAAATGGAAGGAAAACTTTGAAACTCATTTAATGAGGCCAGCATTACTTGATATCAAAACCAGACAAGACCCCATCAGAAAGGAGAATTACAGACCAAAATCATTTGTTGAACATGGATGCAAAAATTCTCATCAAAATACTAGCCAATAGACCCAACAGTAAATTAAAAGATCATTCAACCCCTACCATGTGGGATTATTCCTAGGCTGCAAGGTTGGTTTAACATCTGTAAATCAATCAATGTGATATAATACATTAATTAAAAAAAAGAACATATGATACTTTCAATAGATGCTGAAAAAGCATTTGACAAAGTACAGCACTCTTTCATGATCAAAACTCATCAAACTATAGAGATAGAGGGTACACACCTCGACATCATCAAAGCCATCTATGAAAAACCCACAGAGAATATCATTCTCAATGGAGAAAAAGTAAGAGCTTTTCCTCTAAGGTCAGGAACATGGCAGGGATGTCCATTATTACCACTGCTGTTCAACATAGTACTAGAAGTCCTAGCCTTGGCAATCAGACAACAACAACAACAACAAAAAATAAATTAAAGGCATCCATATCAGCAAAGAAGTCAAACTATCACTCTTTGCAGATGATATGATACTTTATGTGGAAAACCCAAAAGACTCCACTCCAAATCTGCTAGAACTTGTACAGGAATTCAGTAAAGTGTCAGGATATAAAATCAATACACAGAAGTCAGTTGCATTTCTATACACCAAAAACAAGACAGAAGAAAGAAAAATTAAGAAGTCAATCCCATTTATAATTTCACCCAAAACGATAAGATACCTAGGAATAAACCAAACCAAAGAGGCAAAGAAAACTAGTTTTCTTTGAAAAAATAGTTTTCTTAGAAAACTTTTTCTTTGAAAACTAGTTTTCTTTGAAAAAATAGTTTACTCAGAAAACTATAAAGTACTCATGGAAGAAATTGAGGAAGACACAAAGAAGTGGGAAAGAGTTCCATGCTCACGGATTGGAAGAACAAATATTGTGAAAACGTCTATGCTACCTAAAGGAATTAATGCAATCCCTATCAAAGTACCATCTGTTGTTTTCAAAGAAATGGGACAAATAATCCTAAAATTTATAGGGAACCAGAAAAGATCTCGAATAGCCAGAGGAATGTTGAAAAAGAGAGCCAAAGTTGGTGGCATCACAATTCCAGACCTTAGGCTCTATTACAAAGCTGTCATCATCAAGACAGTATGGTACTGGCATAAAAACAGACACGTAGATCAATGAAATGGAGTAGAAAGCCCAGAAATAGACCCTCAACTCTATGGTCCAACTAATCTTTGACAAAGCAGGAAAGAATGTCCGATGGGAAAAAGACAGTCTCTTCAACAAATGGTGTTGGGAAAATTGGAGCGCCACATGCAGAAGAATGAAACTGAACCATTTCGTTACACCACACACAAAAATGGACTCAAAACGGATGAGAGACCTCAATGTGAGACAGGAATCCATCAAAATACTCCAGGAGAACACAGGCAGGAACCTCTTCAACCTCAGCCACAGCAACTTCTTCCTAGAAACATTGCCAAAGGCAAGGGAAGCAAGGACAAAAATGAACTATTGAGACTTCAAGATCAAAAGCTTTTGCACAGCAAAGGAAACAGTTAACAAAACCCAAAGACAACTGACAGAATGGGAGAAGATATTTGCAAACGACATATCAGATAAAGGGCTAGTATCCAAAATCTATAAAGAACTTATCAAATTCAACACCCAAAGAACAAATAATCCATTCATGAATTGGGCAGAAGACAGGAACAGACTTTTCTGCAAAGAAGACCTAGATGGCCAACAGACACATGAAAAAGTGCTCCACATCACTCAGCATCAGGGAAATACAAATCAAAACCACAGTGTGATACCACCTCACACCAATCAGAATGTCTAAAATTAACAAGTCAGGGAATGACAGATGTGGGTGAGTCTGTAGAGAAAGGGAACCCTCTTACACTGTTGGTGGGAATGCAGGTTGGTGCAATCACTCTGGAAAACAGCATGGAGATTCATCAAAAAGTTGAAATTAGAGCTACCCTATGACCCAGCAATCACACTACTGGGTATTTACCCAAAAGATACAAATGTAGTGATTTGAAGGGGCATGTGCACTCCAATGTTTATAGCAGCAATGTCCACAACAGCCAAACCATGGAAAGAACCTAGATGTCCATCAACAGGTGAATGGATAAAGAAGATGTGGTATATATATATACAATGGCATACTATGCAGCCATCAAAAGAAATGAAATCTTACCATTTGCAACAACGTGGATGGAACTAGAGGGTATTATTTGAGCGAAATAAGTCAATTGGAGAAAGACAATTATCATATGATCTCCCTGATATGAGGCAGGGAGATCTAATTTGAATATTAGATAAATTAAGAATAAAATAAAAATTTTACTTTACCTCATTTCTTCTCCAAAGTTTTCTTTCTTCTTCTTTTTTAATTTTTTAAAGATTTTATTTATTTATTTGACAGACAGATCACAAGTAGGTGGGGAGGCAGGCAGAGAGAAGAGGAAGCAGGCTCCCCACTGAGCAGAAAGCCTGATGCGGGGCCTGATCCCAGGACCCTGGAATTATGACCTGAGCTGAAGTCAGAGGCTTTAACCCACTGAGCCACCCAGGCGCCCCCCCCTTTTTTTTCTTCTTCATTTTTTAATGTAGATTCAATCTTCTGACCTATAACACTTCCCTTCTGTGTTAAGAACTTTTTTTTTTTTAACATTTCTTACAGCAGGTCTGCTGGTGATGAATTCTCTTAGTTATTTGTCTGAGGAAGTATTTACGTTTCCTTCATTTTTAAAGATTAATTTCTATTTATATAGACTTCAACGCTAGTGGATTTATTTTTTCCTTTCGATATTTCAAATATACCATTCCATTTTCTTGCTTACATGGTTTCTGATGGGAAGCGTGTTATAATATTTATCTTTTTCTTCTACAAATAATATGTTTTTTCCTTTGCCATATTTCAAGATTTTCTCTTTGTCTTCAGTTTTCTGTAGTTTGAATATGATGTGAATAGGTACAGGTATTTTGGTATTTATTCTGCATGCTGTTCTCTGAGTTTCCTCAATCTATTCTTTGATGTCTGTCATAATTTTGGAAAATTCTTGACTGTTTTTATATCAAATATTCTTTCTTTCTTTCTTTCTTTCTTTCTTTCTTTCTTTCTTCCTTTCAGAATTCCAATTATGTATATATGTGGCACTTTTTGAAAATATCCCACATCTTTGGATATCATTTTCTCATTCTCTTTTACTATTATGTTTTAATTCTCTCTTCTATTTGTATTTCAGTTTCAAGAGTTTATAATGACATTACTTCAAGTTCACTAATATTTCCTCAGCCATGTATTGATGGGCCCCTCAGGCATTCTTTTTCTTTTTATTTAATTACTTTTATTAACATATAATGTACTATTTGCCCCAGGGGTACAGGGCTGTAAATCATCAGGCTTACACATTTCACAGCACTCACTATAGCACATACCTTCCCCAGTGTCCATAATCCACCCACCCTATCCCTTCCCCCCATCCCCAGCAACCCTCAGTTTGTTTCATGAGATTAAGAGTCTCTAATTGTTGTCTCTTCCCAATCCCATCTTGTTTCATTTTTCCTTCCCAACCTCCTAACCCATTGCCCTGCCTCTCAAATTCCTCATCTCAGAGAGATCATATGATAATTGTCTTTCTCCGATTGACTTATTTCGCTCAGCATAATACTCTCTAGTTCCAATCCACATCATTGCAAATGGCAAGTTTTCATTTCTTTTGATGGCTGCATAGTATGCCATTGTATATATATATATATATATACCCCATCTTCTTATCCACTCATCTTTTGATGGACATCTAGGTTTTTTCCATGGTTTGCCTATTGTGGACATTGCTGCTATAAACATTCAAGTGCATGTGACTCTTTAGATCACTACATTTGTATCTTTAGGGTAAATACCCAGTAGTGCAATTGCTGGGCTGTAGGGTGGCTCTGTTTTCAACTTTTTGAAGAACCTCCATGCTGTTTTCCAGAGTGGCTGCACCAGCTTACATTTCCACCAACAGTGTAAGAGGGTTCCCTTTCTCCATATCCTCGCCAACATCTTGTTTCCTGACTTATTAATTTTAGACATTCTGATTGGTGTGAGGTGGTATCACACTGTGGTTTTGATTTGTATTTCCCTGATGCTGAGTGATGTGGAGCACTTTTTCATGTGTCTGTTGGCCATCTAGGTCTTCTTTGCAGAAAAGTCTGTTCCTGTCTTCTGCCCAATTCATGAATGGATTATTTGTTCTTTGGTGTTGAATTTGATAAGTTCTTTATAGATTTTGGATACTAGCCCTTTATCTGATATGTCGTTTGCAAATATCTTCTCCCATTCTGTCAGTTGTCTTTGGGTTTTGTTAACTGTTTCCTTTGCTGTGCAAAAGCTTTTGATCTTGAAGTCTCAATAGTTCATTTTTGTCCTTGCTTCCCTTGCCTTTGGCAATGTTTCTAGGAAGAAGTTGCTGCGGCTGAGGTTGAAGAGGTTCCTGCCTGTGTTCTCCTGGAGTATTTTGATGGATTCCTGTCTCGCATTGAGGTCTCTCATCCGTTTTGAGTCCATTTTTGTGTGTGGTGTAACGAAATGGTTCAGTTT
Organism: Lutra lutra; assembly: GCF_902655055.1. Lineage (NCBI taxonomy): Eukaryota > Metazoa > Chordata > Mammalia > Carnivora > Mustelidae > Lutra > Lutra lutra. The sequence continues at coordinate 120,762,353 of NC_062280.1, read as the reverse complement.
CATTCTTCTGCATGTGGCGCTCCAATTTTCCCAACACCATTTGTTGAAGAGACTGTCTTTTTCCCATCGGACATTCTTTCCTGCTTTGTCAAAGATTAGTTGACCATAGAGTTGAGGGTCTATTTCTGGGCTTTCTACTCCATTTCATTGATCTACGTGTCTGTTTTTATGCCAGTACCATACTGTCTTGATGATGACAGCTTTGTAATAGAGCCTAAGGTCTGGAATTGTGATGCCACCAACTTTGGCTCTCTTTTTCAACATTCCTCTGGCTATTCGAGATCTTTTCTGGTTCCCTATAAATTTTAGGATTATTTGTCCCATTTCTTTGAAAACAACAGATGGTACTTTGATAGGGATTGCATTAATTCCTTTAGGTAGCATAGACGTTTTCACAATATTTGTTCTTCCAATCCGTGAGCATGGAACTCTTTCCCACTTCTTTGTGTCTTCCTCAATTTCTTCCATGAGTACTTTATAGTTTTCTGAGTAAACTATTTTTTCAAAGAAAACTAGTTTTCAAAGAAAAAGTTTTCTAAGAAAACTATTTTTTCAAAGAAAACTAGTTTTCTTTGCCTCTTTGGTTTGGTTTATTCCTAGGTATCTTATCGTTTTGGGTGAAATTATAAATGGGATTGACTTCTTAATTTTTCTTTCTTCTGTCTTGTTTTTGGTGTATAGAAATGCAACTGACTTCTGTGTATTGATTTTATATCCTGACACTTTACTGAATTCCTGTACAAGTTCTAGCAGATTTGGAGTGGAGTCTTTTGGGTTTTCCACATAAAGTATCATATCATCTGCAAAGAGTGATAGTTTGACTTCTTTGCTGATATGGATGCCTTTAATTTATTTTTTGTTGTTGTTGTTGTTGTCTGATTGCTGAAGCTAGGAACAGTGGATTTTTTTAAAAGACCCCACTATAAGTTGTTTATAAGAAACCCCTTTTTAATAAGGAGACACAGGTGAGAAGATGTGGAAAAATATGTATCATACTAACACTAAGAAAAAGAAAGCTGACAAAGCCAACTAAATTCAGACTAAACAGACTTCAGCAGAAGGAAAATTACCAGGGTAAAAGAGAAACATTGCATAATGATTTTTAAAAAGTCAATTCTCCAAAAAGATAACAGTCCTTAATATGCATGTACCTAACAAGTGAGAATCAAAATATGTAATACAAAATATGATAGAGCTTAGGAAAAACAGACAAATCCATTCTTATATCTGGAGAATGTAACAGTTTTCTTTCATTATTGATATATAAAGCAGACAGAAAATCAGCAAGTGTGCAGTAGACCTGGATAGCACTATAATCAGCTTAACATTCAATTGACATTGATAGAATTTTCCATCTAACAACAACACAGATTCCTCTCAAGCTTACATGGAACGTGCACCAAGATAGAGCCCATTCTGCACCATAAAGACACCCAATCTAAAAGGATAGAAGTCATACAAAGAATATTCTCTGACCAAATTAGTATTAAATTAGAAATCAATAACAGAAAGATAGTTGGAAAATACCCAAATATACGGATATTAAAATAACACATTTCTAAATAATGCATGGGTAAAGGAAGTCTCAAGTAAGCTTTTTAAAAATATTTGAACTATATAAAATGTAAAATACAACTTAACAAAATTTGTGGGATGCAGCTAGAGCATTGCTTAGAGGAAAGTTTGCAGCATGAAATACATTTATTAGAAAAGAAGAAAAATCGGGACACCTGGGTGGCTCAGTCAGCGAAGTGTCTGCCTTCGGTTCGGGTCATGATCCCGGGGTCCTAGAATCAAGTCCTGCATTGGGCTCCTTGTTCAGCAGGTTACATGCTTCTCCCTCTGCCTACCACTCCCCTTGCTTGTGCTCTCTCTCACTTTCTCTTTCCCTGACAGATAAATAAATAAAATCTTTAGAAAAATGAAAAGAAGAAAGACTTAAAAATCAATAAGCAAAGCTTCCACCTTAAGGAATTCGGAGAAAACAAATTATACCTAGAGAAAGTATTAAAAAAGAAATAATAAAAATAAGAGGAGGAAACTGTATTGTAGAAGATAAATGTAGAAAATTCTAAAGATTGATTAAAATAAAAAACCCCTGGAATTAATATGCAATTATAGTAAAGTTGCAATATATAAGTTGATATACAAATGTAATTTGTTTTCCTATACACCAACACTGAACTATTGGAACTTGAATTTAAAAACAATACACTCTCCCTCCAGACACTTAGACATAAATCTAAGAAAATATGTACAACATCTATATGAGGCAAACTATAAAATTCTGATAAAAGAAATTAAAGAAGATCTAAATAAATAGAGAGAAATTTCATTCTTATATATATGAAGACTCAGTACTATTAAGATGTCAGTTCTTCCCAACTTGATCTACAGATTCAACATAACCAAACTATTCAAAAGTTACTTCATGGACATCAACAAACTAAATCTAAAGTTTATAACAATAGACAAAATACCAAAAATAGTTAACTCAATATTGAAGAACGAAGTAGGGTGACTGGCACTATCAGCTTCAAATATTACTATAAAATATAAGTAATTGAGATAGTGTAGTGTTGGTGAAAGAGTAGATAAATAGATCAATGGAACAGAATAGAAAGACCATAAGTAGACACAGATAAATATAGTCACTGATATTTGACCAAGAAGCAAAGCAAGAGAAAGGATCATCCTCTCAACAATGGCACTGGTACATTTATATTAAAAAAAATTAATCTAGACATAGTACTCAAATTTCCACAAAATTGAACTCAAAATGGATCATAAAGCAGAATGCAAATTTCAAAACTATAAAACTTGTAGAAGAGAATGCAGGAGAAAATCTGGGTGACTTTGGGCATGGTGATGACTTTCTGGCTATACCACCAAAAGCAAGATCAGGACAGAAAAGAATGATAAGTTGATATTTATTAAAACTAAAGTTTTCTGGTCTGTTAAAGACAATACTAAGAGAATTTTAAAAAGATAAGGAACTGTCTAACCTGGGAGAAAGTATTTGTGAAACACTTATCTGATAAAGGACTTGTATTCAAAAAATGCAAAAAAAAAAACACCTTAAAATTTAACAGGAAGAACAAAAACGACATATTTTTTTTTAAATAAACAGGCACTTCACTCAAGAAAATACACAGATAGAAAACAATTATCCAACAAGATATTCAAAATCATTTGTCATCAAGGAATTGCAAATTCAAACAATGAGATACTACTGCACACCTATTAAAATGGAAAAAAAAAAAACAAAAACAAAAACCTGACAATACCAAATCCTGGCGAGGATGCAGAGTAATAAGAACGCATATTCACTGCCTTTGGGAGTACAAATGGCACAACCACTTTGCAAGATCATTTGATATTTCTTACAAAGCTAAACATAGTCTTACCACATAATCCAACAATGTTGTTCTTAGGTATTTACCAACAAATTAGATAATTTACATTTACATGAAAACCTACACATAAATTTTTAAATTGTCAAAAATTTGAAGCACAAAGATGTCTTCAATAGTGTGTGAATAAATAACCCATAGTATATCCATATAATGGGATATTACTTAGTGCTAAAAAGAATTCCTGAAGCTGCTATTCATATTATACTGGAACTGAATGACTGAGTAAATCAATGGAGGATGATGAAAACCAGATTTCTCACCATTGAAGTGGGAGTTACACATAAGCAATGATCAATTTGTTATGGACAAATTGGAGGCATCAGTAAAAGCTGATATTTAACTGCAGAAATATTTGTAAATAGGTCTATATACCTGAGTTAGCAGTATCAACCATATCAAGGGGACATACTATCAATATAACTCATTACTTTTGATCCTGACCTTGGTTGTCTGGCTTACATAGTGTCTATCAGGATTTCTCCATTAGAAGTTATTTTTGTTCCCCTTTCTGTATTGTATGCTTTGGAAGTAAGTCACTACACATAACCCAGAGAGCCTAAGGAGACATAACACCTAAATGTAAACGTGGTTTCCTGAATGAAATCCTGGAACAAAAAAGGTATTAAGTTAAAACTAAGAAAATACGAATAAACTATGTATTTTATTTATTTAAAATGAATCCATTTTGGTTCCTTGATTGTAATAAATGTATCACACTAGTGAGGTATAATACTAGAGGAAACAGTACAGGATATATAGGAGCTGTGTACTATTTTATCAATTTTTCTCTAACTCTAAGACTATACAACAAATAGAGACTATTAAAAACACCAGAAGGCTTGCAAAAAATAATAGGTAAATAAAAATGAAAATGAAAGGAAAAGAAACTGAGAAGAAAAAAGAGAAACAAGAATATCAATGCCTCTTGATTTGGGTAAGTGGAATAAACAAGAGGAATATATAACACCTTTTTTTTCATAATGGAAGCAGAAAGTTCAGAAGTTAATTGGAATGTCAGACAATTGTAAAAATGTTTAATTTTCAAAGAAGAAACAAGATGGCTCCAGAATGCACTCAAATCTAACACAATATAATGTCTGCAAATAACTTAAATATTTAATAAAATGCAAGCAAGTTCTTTAGATCAAGCCAGTATATATCTATTCTTCCTAAATATATTAATTTTAGTGATATTTGTTATTTCACAAGGGTAATTTCTATGCACTGAAAGTACAGGATATAGCTGAAATCTAGAAGTGCTTCATCAATTCTTGCCAAATAGCAGATAAATAGGTAAAACTAAATTTTAATGCACCCAATATGCAAGTTGTCATAGATGCTATGGTATTAGTTGTATGAGATTAGTATTAGCTGTCATTAGTCCTCATGTAGCTATAAAGCAAGCTTTCAAACTCAGTTTTGAAACTTTGTACTTTATTTGACATCATTACACCAACTTCTTCTGAATGCCATTTTTCCAAGATAGAAGATATTGAGAAAAACAAAATAAATTACTTTACGGTGGGGTTTTATTTGAAGGAGAAAAGCAAGATTACCTTACATTTTAGTATACATAGGTAGTTATATTTTTAAAATATTCCCAACTAAAAGTATTTAACTTGAATATAGCTGGCCACAACAAAACTTAAGTGACATGAAAGATCTTGCCCTGCATACACAAGGATGCTGTATGACATGCTAATGTTTGGGAGCCAGAAACCAATGGGGAAAGAAATTGATAAATTTGTTAAAGGACTTCAGTAAAAAAGTATTTTGCTATTTATAAATACCTACAAATATATTTAAAAATGCATGCATTTTAATATATTAGATACAGTTAACATTTCAAAGTCTTAAGCACATATTTGGGTTGTGGGCAGAGAAATACAATGTTACATTTCCTTGAAAGAAAAAATATACTTTTGTGGTTCACTGAGAGCTCTTAGTGATGTATAGTGAACATGAGCTGAGCATTATTTGTTCAGCTATGAAAGTAGGAGTTGAGGAAATGATGGTTATCCATGTTCCTAACCCCCTTAATTTAATACAGAGAGGTAAGAAGCAGGTCCTGAAATTGACCAGTAAGACACACATGGCATTTGTTTTATTGAAGAGCTAAATCATGTTTTCTATGATGAGAGTTTCTCTTAGAATTTGAAATCATACATTTTAGAGTTTCTAGGTTCTTCCTTTCCTTTCCATCAGCCACACACTAAATACTTTATTACTTATCTGGCAAAATATTATTGTGCCCCTTCTAGCAGTGGTCCACATGGCAAGACATGGTACCATTTCAAAGCTATGTCTTAGGCACTGTAGCAGAGAGCAAAGACACAAGTGCTTAAAATCAAATTTAGAAAAAAAAAATGGTTAAGATGACAAATTTATATTATGTATATTTTTAGCACAATTTAAAAAAAATCTAATGTGGAAGTCTAAAAGTGCAATGTTGGTTAGTACAAAGAAGTGAAAGCACATTATTTTCTTTCTGTTTACTTTAACACATATTCATTATGTACCTTTTAAAGTACACTATTTAGTGTCACTCTCTCTACCTCACTGGGCTTCAGTTTATTCATTCTCAAAACAGGCTTTTGTGTAAGGTAATTTCTAAAACCCCGTATAGCCCTATTGTTCTTCGATTCACAGATAACATATTTTTTTCCAAGATAATGTGAGCCACATTGTCTTTTTTTTTTTTTTAAGAGAGGGAAGACTTTTTTTTAATATTCACTTTTCAACAATTTGAACTTTTGTTACTATATATTTCTATACTTAAAGCACTTTTGTTATATGAAATTAGAACTTTTATAGATTTTGAAACTATCCCCCCTAAACAGCTTGATGTTTAGCAGCCAATAGTTCAAGTAAAGTGCAGTTTCCATATTTGTATATCAAATTGAAATTGTTCAGTTAATCAGAAATTATATTGCATTTTCCTTTAATACAAAAATATAGAGAGTGCAACGCTAAGAATGCCAGTCCTACTGGGAAACAAATCACCTCAGCAATATCACTGAGGCTAATGTAGACATCTTTAGGTGTGTCAGAAGCAAAAATACTCATTAGTAGTTGGAAACTTATTGAAATTAAGGCAGTGGCTCAATGTTCAATTGAAGGAATAAAATTCAAATCTATACAAGAAAATCTACAACTCTGTCATTGAATACCATATTTAAAGGAAAGAGACTAATGTACAGATTTTTCAAATGCATTTTAGCTCCCTAAGGAATAGAACCCCCTTTTTAACTTTCAATCCTAAAGTTCAAATTTCTCACATCTGGTTTGAGATAAATTTCTAGGAATGTGTTATTCAACAAAGCACAGCACTGACTGATCTGACAAACACAATATTTCTCAGATTAAAAGACATACAAATATGATGGTGTTTTATACTTTTATCTGATCTCTCACCATTTTAATTTTCCACTTATCAGTTAAAGATGCATTCACCGCATATAGTAGATATGCACATGGGAGCTTATTCATGCATTAGTTACTAAAAGTCACCCTATTCTCAAACTAATGTGATAGGGAATAAAGGTTAAATATACAGTCAGCACCAATAAATGCCTGTAAATACAATCGCAAATGTATGAGAATGAGAAAAATGCTATTGAAATGGAAAGAGGGGGAGTTATTTGAGGAAATGTATCTGCAAATTTTAGTGGAGCAGGAGAATGCAGGGAAGAGAACACTTTAGGGAAAGAACTGAAGACTTAGCTGGGATGGTAAAATCTAGCTAAAGTGGGATGCTCAGCTGGGAGTAGAGAGAGAGAAGAAAAGGTGATAGCCTCAGTAGCTATGTGATGAAAATGTTAAACCATTGATAAACAAACAAGTTTATAAACCAGGATGTTAATTAACAATTGGATGAAGACTTCAGCAGTGCAAAATCTGTTAAATTTCCTTTCTGATTCTTTTAGAGACATCTTGAGTTTCACATTGCCACACATCTGCTGTGATCACACTTCTGCATGGGCTGTCTCAGTAACCATTCAAAATAACAACAAGAGTCAAATTATGGAAAGAACCCAATGTCCATCGACTGATGAGTGGATAAAGAAGATGTGGTATATATATATACAATGGACTATTACTCTGTCATCAAGAAGAATAAAATCTTGTTTTTCAATGTCATGGATGGAGCTACAAGGTATTTTGCCAAGCAAAATTAGTCAGAGAAAGACAAATACCATAGGATTTCATTCATATCTGGAATTTAAAAAACAAAACAGATGAACAGATGGGAGTGGGAAAAAAGAGAGAGAGAAACAAACCATAAGAGACTCTTTTTTTTTTAAAGATTTTATTTATTTATTTGACAGAGAGAGAGATCACAAGTAGGCAGAGAGGCAAGCAGAGAGAGAGGGGGAAGCAGGCTCCCGTTGAGCAGAGAGCCTGATGCAGGGCTCGATCCCAGGACCTGAGTTCATGACCTGAGCCGAAGGCAGAGGCTTAACCCACTGAACCACCCAGGTGCCCCCAAACCATAAAAGACTCTTAACAATAGAGAGCAAACAGGATTGATAGAGCGAGGTGGGTGGGGGATGGGCTAGATGGGTAATGGGTATTAAGGAGGGTGCTTGCTGTGTTGAGCACTGAGTGTTTTATGTAAGTGATGAATCACTGAATTCTACTCCTAAAACCAATATTGCACTGTATGTTAACTAAGTAGAATTTCTTTTTTTTTTTATTTTGTTATGTTAGTCACCATACAGTACATCATTAGTTTTTGATGTAGTGTTCCATGATTCATTGTTTGCATATAACACCTAGTGTTCCATGCAATCTGTGCCCTCCTTAATACCCATCACCAGGCTCACCCATCTCTCCACACTCATCCCTTCTAAAACTCTCCATTTGTTTCCCAGAGCCTATAGTCTCTCATTGTTCATCTTCCACTCCAATTTCTCCTTCATTTTTCCCTTCTCCTAATGTCCTCCATGCTATTCCTTATGTTCCACAAATAAGTGAAACCATATGAAAATTGACTTTCTCTGTTTGACTTATTTCACTTAGCATAATCTTCTCCAGTCCTGCCCATGCTAATGCAAAAGTTGGGTATTCATCCTTCCTGATGGCTGAGTAGAATTTAAGTAAAATCTGGAAGAAAAAAAAAAATGGCCTCTCTTCCAAAAATTTCTCTTTCTTCAATCCAAAAGCATAACATTCATGGTGCTAATCTTCTGTTAATAAACCTTCAGTGTTTCCTTAAAACAGACTTTACAATCTTAGGAATATGGAACCTCTCTTCAAGTAACTCAGGAGCCTCTTCATTTGTGTCCCAATCTCCTATGTTCAATTTTATGTTCCTAAAACCTTTTATAGACATTTGCTGGTTTACCCTGTTCTTCTTTCCACTTGGAATAATGATTCATATTTAGTAGTAGCACTGAGGATATGTTTATTAAGTCTTTCCTGGTACATTTGATTATGAAAGTACAATTGATTCTTCTTTGAGACCTATCAAAAGTACATCTCTTTTCTGACACTCTCTCAATCATTCTATCCATAAGTCATCCTTTTGGTAACACTGAATTTACCCTTTTGTATTCTGCTTGTCACATCCCAGCTGGATACAGTCCCTCCCTCCCACCCCACGTGATACTAGGGATTCCTTAAGAACAGAAGCTAAGCCTTGTTAAAACTTGCATCCCTCACAACGTCAAGTGTGAAAAAATTAATCTCTTTCCAGAGAGGGAATAGTACTAACTGAATGACTAAAATAACAAGGGATAAAGAAACTCCCTATCAAGATTGGAGAATGGTAACATCAAAAACAGCATTTTCTCCCACCACAATTTCATCTGTAGCCAGCTCTATTTTGAAAGTGTATTTGGTCTTTCAACAGCTGAGATCAAAATGTTAAACTAGGTTGATTGTTAAATATTTTCATCCATTTTATCATTTTCCCTGAATTTATTTTTCAAACATACTAATAATGTATTGGCACAAATCACTCACAATACTTAGATTTTAATTTTTATCTCTAAAATGTTTCTATCAGAAAAAAAAGATATTTAGAACATTATAAGTATCAATATGTATTTTAACCATGAAACCTTTCTCGCCCTGTTAGTTTTTTTCTAGAATTTATGGTTGGTGAACTTGATTTAAGATCAAAGAGTTAAAAAAAAATGACGCAAATCGCTCCAAGAGTAATATCATATCCAGACTAACCTGTCCTTTTGGTTCCTTCACACATTTTTAAAAGAATCAAATGAACAATGTGGTTTGGAAAGAAAACTAGTGTAAATGTACATTCCAGGGAAAAATCTACCACAGTCTTATTTGTCCTTGCTGAATTATTTTCTTGTTTATTTATTGTCCAACAAATTTATAAAATTCTGAGAAACCATGTGTAATAAAGTGTAATTATAGAGTAACATTCATTATGGAAAGTATTGTGCATAATTTGAACATTTTGCAGATTCTAAGAAGATTATACTTCATGTTATTCATGCACTTAATTGTCTATGCTTTGTATAGTGATGATTTTGTCCATCATTCATTCAACGAATATAGAAAGACCTTCTAAAAGTTTTTCTTTTCCTCATACACACCTACAGTGTGCCTTGAACACACAGAATATCAGTAGGTGTTGCATAACATGTAAGCTAAGGGACAGTGCAAAAAAAAATAACTTCTGTGAGTGATGACTTAAAAAAGAGCCACTGTTGCTAAGACTGAACCAGGGAGAAAATTTGTAAAATTTCTAGGTGCTTTTCCACTCCACCTGCATTTCATAGAAAATATATCATACAGAGTCCACTCAAGGGACACCAGTCAGGGAATGAAGGAAGCTGAGTGGAGAAGATGGTCTATATATGAGGTTTACGATGAGTGGATGCTGATGAGCCAGATCTGGAAAGGGGAATTAATTGAAAGGAAATAAATGGCAAAAAGCCCACAGACAATGGAAAGGAATACAAAGCAGGAGCCTAGAGTGTTACAGTACCTGTGGTTTAGGAGTGTGTGCCCTGCTCTTATTTCCATTGGTCCTACCATGTGGTATATTTGTGGGTATTCCTTACCAAATACTAGAAAACTCTCTAGACTAATTACCCACATTATTACCAGATTTGTGGGAGCAAGTTGATTTCCTAATTTGATAGGCAGATGGAAGTAAACAATTTTAGAAAAGCCTGCAATTTTAAGACTGAGAATAATCATGAGGCTTCTTCAATTGTTTTAAAGCAGCTAAATACAAAGACAGACTAGGTAATGAAATGGGGACCCAGAAGTTTATGGCAGGTACATAAGATTCTTTCCTTTACCACCAAAGCTGGGCCAAACTTTAAGTTTTATATCATCAGTTCTATTTTAGAGTTTTCCATTTGGATCACATATTCTCCTATAATATTTATAGAAATGTCTTAAGGATGGCACTGAATAAATATCACTTTATAAGAGCTTGTCCTCTTTTATCTCTGTCTACATCTTAACTTCTTTCACTCTTAAATATATTAAAAGAATAAGCTACTATCTCATTTGGTCCTTCAAAATATACTTAAAGTCCCTGTGATTCTCCTAATCTATAAAGTGAGGATAAAAATAGTACCTGATCTACAGAATTGTTCTAAGGATTGTTAAACAAGGTAATACTGGCAAAAATACTTGAAAAAATGTGTTAATATATAAACTCCATTATTTTACTTTTTATTGTAAACAAAATTAAATTTTAATTTGTTTTATTTTTCATTTCTCCTTAGTTTGAATTGTTATTACATTTTCTTTTTAAGTATATTAGAAAGTTATGAGTAGATAGATATTCAGTGTAAAATATTCATACATTACAGGGGTGCTTGGGTGGTTCAGTCAGTTTAGCATCTGACAATTGATATTGGGTCAGGTCATGATCTCAAGGTTGTGAAATTGAGCCCCGGTCAAGCTCTGTTCTGGGTGTGGAGGCTGCTTAGGATTCTCTCTTTGTCCCTTCCACCCACCTCATCTCTTCCTCTCTTTCAAAAAAAAATTTTTTTTCACACATTACAAATGAAATACACTCTGTTGGCCACCACCCTGTTCTGTCAATGGTGACCATTATCACACTCTAGTACTTGTATAACTTTCTTACATTTTTGACAAGAATAGCATATTATATGTCAGATTGGCTCTGCAAATCCGTTTTTTCTAATGCAAGTAGGATTGATATTCATTTAAGTCAATACATAAAGATCTAACTTATTCTCTTCTAACTATTTTATATTATTCCATTGTATTATTTCCAATAAAATAACTTAATTACCAATTTCTCTATTAATGCTAGATTGTTTTTTATTTTGTTCCTCTATAAACAAAGCTGAAATACATAGGTGTGTGATTGCCAGTGATTTTCTATTATAGAAAAAAGAAAGAGAATTAAAAGAGAATTATTGATTTAGATAACATGCTTTTCAAACACTTTTAAATAAATAGTTCCAAATAACCCTTTGGAAATAACTTTATCAAACTACATCCCCTCAGGCAGTGTAGTAGCATACCAGTTTCCATTAATCTTCTCCAATATTTGACTTCATTAAACATGAATTTAGTAGTCTGGTGAGTAAAAAAAAAGATGGCATTGTTAATTAAATTTTAAATGATGTTTAGGGGCGCCTGGGTAGTTCAGTGGATTAAAGCCTCTGCCTTAGGCTCAGGTCATGATCTCAGGGTCCTGGGATAGAGCTCCACATTGGGCTCTCTGCTCAGTGGGGAGACTGCTTCCCTCTTTCTCTGCCTGCCTCTCTGCCTACTTGTGATCTCTATCTGTCAAATAAATAAATATACTAAAAAAAATGATCTTTATTAATAGTGAGGTCATGAAGCCTTTAAAATGCTTATCAACTATTTGTATTTCTCTGTGGCCAAATATGCATTCCTAGGCTGCTGTTCCTTGGGCTTGGTAGTTTGAAGTTTCCTTATTGAGTTATAGGTGTTCTCTATATAATGTGGGTAAGAAAACATTATTTTTTTTCTTTTTATGTTATAAATTCCCTTTCACAAGCTGTTTCTTAATTTTTTTAATTCAGATTTTTTTGTCTTTTAAAATTTTAATTTTGATGTCTTTGAAGTTATCAAAAAATCTATTTTCTAAAAATCAATATTATTGTGTTCTCTTTTTCATGTTTTATTAATAACATCTTTCTACTTCTTGGATGTATTGGTATTTTTCAGGTTTCTTTGACTGTTTTTATATATAGTTCTATCTATATATAATAATATATATTATCTATTGTGAGTTAAGACTTGTGAAGGATTTAAGATCTATGTCTAGTTTTTTTTTATTTTTGACATATGGATGTCCAGTTGTTTCAGCACCGTATCTGAAGACTATCTTTGCTCCATTGTATTACCTTTGATCCTTTGTTAATAATCAGTTGACTCTATGAATGTGGATCTATTTCTGGACTCTCTATTCTGTTCCACTCATCACTTTGTCTCTTTTTCACTAGTATCACATTCTCTTAATTATTATAGTCATAGAAAGTCTATAAGCTAGGTAGTGTCAGTCCTCCAACATTGTTGCTCTTATTCAATACGAGTTGGAGATTCTTGTTATTGTGCTTCTCCATACAAACTTTGGAATCAGTTTATCAATATCCAGAATATAAAAACTTCATGGGATTCTGTTTGAATTTATAGCTCAAGTTAAGAAGAATTGACATCTTTACAATATTGAGTCTTCTTATTCATAAACATGAAATATCTTTCCATTTATATATTCTCATATGCTATTGTTTCCATTAAAGTCCTTAGCGTATTAGTCATAGTTAAATCCATGTTCTGAATCCTTCATTCATGTCATATCTAAGTCTGGTTCTGATGCTTATTCTGTCTTCAAACTGTTTTTCCATGTAGTATGCTTTGTAACTTTTTGATGAAAGCCAGAGATGGATACTTCCAATCCCTGGGTAAAAGAAACTTCAAAACAATAGATGTTTACTAATAAGGTGGTAAGGGTGGGGAAGGTGAAAAGTTCTATATTCCTACGAGATTAGGTTCAAGTCTTGTTGGAGGCCGCGGCACAGTTGGAGTCGAGGACCAAACCAGGCCCTGACTTGTGTCTCCTTTAAAGTCCGGACACCTTGATAAAGGGTTAAGGACAGGAAAGTTGAGTAACACTGAGGAAGGGTCTGTGCTCTGTGTCGCGTGCTCGCCTACGTGACTTCCCACATGCTCTCCCTACAGAAGGGGACAATGTGGTCAGGGTCATGAGTTCTTAGTTGGTCCTCGTTGTTCCTGTACCTCCCATAACCCACTCCCTGGTTGATTGTATTGCTAATGGCCTTAGCGAGACTACCTGGTATCACGAGGTTTGCTTGTAGTTAATATAAACTTGTTATAGAAACTTGGCGGTCATCTGACTAGGTACTGATGTATTACTCCTCCTATTGTGGTCTGCCTTATAAATGCTTGTAAGATGTGGAATAAAATCGGTACTGTTGGACATCCTCCTCAGTGCTCCCCCTGCCCCCATCTCTTTGTCTCTTAATTTCTTTTCACCATCCTCTTACCCTCATGTTTTTCCTGGTTGATTTGTTGCGCCGGCCGCAACAAGTGGCACCCGAACAGGGACGTGAGCACATTCCAAGGGAGCACACATACACAGGCAAGTAGTTGCTGGCAGTCAGGTAAGGGGAGCCGAGGTTGACAGGCGACAGCAGGAGTAAAATAACATGGGGCAATCTCATTCTTTGAAACAGGATCTTTTTGTTACAGCATTGCAGGCCCTTTTAAGGCAGAAGGGGTCTAAGTGAACCAGGTGGAACGTAAATCAGTATTTGAACTAAGTTAAGTTTGTTGGGTTAATTAGGGTAAACATGTCTTTTGAGTTAACAGTAGTAAATGTGAAACTTCAGAGTTTTTACTTAAAGTCAAATAAGCTTGTGTTTGTTAAAATCTGTTAAAACCTGTGTTAAAATCTGTTGGGTTAAAAATCTGTTAGCAAAGAGATGACTGAACTGATGGTTAATTGTCTGTCTCAAAGTTTTAATGGTAATTGTTAAAGTAGCTTTCAAAGTCTTTGCTAACCTGAAACTTTAAATCAAATGGGGTAAAATGATTGAGCGCTGGTCACTGGAACTAGGTTTGTGCTTTTGAAATCTGTTGGTAAACATCTTTTGTGCTTAACTGAATTCTATTGTAACAGCCCTGGGGCCACTGTCTGAGCTAGACCCATTCGTAAAGAATGGAAGGGGAGACTGATCACCTCCTATTAGCCAGGGATACCCTAAGGGGAGGGTGTCCAACCTGTTTGAATCTGAAAAGTACCTGACTGTGTGAATGTGTCTGTATGGCTCCACCGCTTCGGCTACGGAGTCTGAGTGGGCTGCACCCTGAGTCTTGCAGGGCGTCATATAGCATAACGGTCATCTACTCCATGGAGTAGCCTGGTCAGGTGTTTATACGGGCAGACCTTAGCTAAGACACTCCTAAGTTCCCGCGAGGGACGCAAGCAGGACAGCATCTGAAAGATCCCCCTCCCTTTGTCTGCGATGTCATTCATGATGGGAAGGAAACCCAGAAAACTCACTGTCTTAGGAAGAAAAAAGGAGACACTGGTATAGAAAGGCTGATGGAAATGAGAAAGCAACCCTGTATGTAGGAAAGTAGGAGATACGTAAGAAAGATTTAAGAAATGGGAGTACATTTTGTTGAGGGTAAGAGAAGGTAATTTTGTCCTAAATGAAATGGTTGTTTGGAAAGGAATGGCTTGGGACAAAACCTGAATGCAAAAGCAAGTTGTAGAAGGTTCGTGAGGGGAATCTTCAAAAAAGGAATTTTAGGTATGGTCAGGACGGACTAAGACTAACTATACACACAAAAGGAGGGCCTAAAAGAGTGAATAGTTTTATCTTAAAGTGAAAAATATCTGGTTACACCAGAACATGAAAGGAGATAATCTGAGGAGGTTATATAGTAAGTTGTAGAAGGCTTGGGAGAAGTGACTTTTATTTGCCTTGGTTTATAGGTTTAAAAGGAAACAATGAAATATGTTAAAAATTTGACCATATTAGATCAGTTTTGGTGGATTTATTCACAAGAGGAGAAAAAAAACTAATGAATCTTTTCCTATAAAATGCTTTAATTGATCTGCTGTTAAAAAGAAAATGTAAATGGTTTTCTCTTTGCCTGCCCAGAGAAAACCCAGTTTCTATGTTTTTTTTTTATTCTCGTATAAAATAAGTTTTGTCTTAAAGGAGATTCATATAAAGAACTTTCAGAACAAATACAGGTATATGATAAGTTAAAAATCCTGGGACTGAAATGGGTAAAAATTTCCAGAAGTAAAAGCTGTATTCGGAGTAAACCAGAATTATTAACATGGGACTAGATGAACTGAAGGAAGTTGTAATGTTGTGTCTCTTAATGTTTTGTCTTATTTTAAAAACATTGCTGGTTCTCTAATGTTTGCTCTTCCAGACTAGGGATATTTTTTTTTCTTAAGATATCTGTGACTTAAAAAATGTAAAAATACTTATTTGCAAACAAATCAGAACTTTCAATGGACATCCCCTATAATATAATTCACAAGGACAAGCCATTGTTGAAAGAGCTAATGGTACCCTTAAATAATATCTCAAAAAATTAAAAGAGGGGGAGATACTACAGGGAACAGTGATATACTCTCCTCATATGCATTTAACTTTAACTCTTTATATTTTAAAATTTTTTGAATGTCGACGATATAGGTCACACAGCAGCTGGACGCTTTTGGCATCCAGACTTTTCTCTTCTTTCTTATGCTAGGTGGAAAGACCCCCTGACGGGCACTTGGAAGGGTCCTGACCCTTTCCTCTGCAGAGGGAGGTTTTGTTTGTGTTTTTCCTTAGGATAAAAATACCCCGAGCCAGCTTCCGGAAAGATGGTGCCGAATCCTCACATCTCCAACAGAGGATGGCTCGCCTCACGTTGAACAGCCAGAATAGACAGAGAAAAAGACGTCTGTCCCCTTACAGCCAGAGGGATGTTTCATGCAGAACTCTGGAAACTGGTTGCTGCCCTGAGACCAGTCGGAGTGCAAATAGCCAGGAGTGGTTATACTGCCACAAAAGAAAATAATCTTACTTTGCGGGCCTGTGTTCCTAGACCTTTTTCACTGGTAATGGGTTCGGGATCAATAGTTCTCACCTCTTTCTAAGGGGGACATCTATTGTATAATACCCATTGTGACCATTGTGTGTTAACAAATTGTCTACCTGTGTCCCTGCCTTCGTCAGGCACAGGTCCCATGATAGTGTTTGTAACTATGCAACCTCCATATGTGCTCCTCCCGGTGGAAGTGGAGGATCCCTGGGATGCCAATTATGGGTATCAGTTGGCGTTAGAATTACAGGCACAGGTAAAAAGAGTTAAGCGCTTCATAGGGTTACTTATTTCTCTAATTGCTACAGCTACTGTTTCTACTATAGCTCTTTCGCAATCTGTACAAACTGCCACACATGTGAATTCTCTAGCCTAAAATATCTCTCATGCCTTGGCTACTCAGGAGTATATAGACAAAAAAATTTTAAGCCGGTTGGAAGGATTGGAAGAAGCAGTAGAATTGGGGGGGGGCAATTATTGGTGTTAAGAACTCAAATGTCTTTAATATGTCATGGAGGATTTCAACATATTTGTGTCACTCCCTTGAAAGACTTGAACTATTCTTGGGATGCTGTTAAACATCATTTGCAAGGAATATGGTTTCATAGTAATGTAAGTCTAGATCTTGCAGAGTTGCAAAAGGAAATTGCTAATATAGGACATTCACAATTAGATGTACAAAATCCTGCTACTATAGTATCTCAGATTTTGGATGGGTTACACGGGTTTAATCCTGGAAATATAATGAAATATTCCTTTTGGATTTTTATCATTATATTCATTGTCTTGGCTATATTGATTGTAGGATGGGGAGTTTCTTTGTTTTGTACAGGACAACAACGACTGCATGCTCAGGCACAAATTCATATGCTTGCTTTATTTAAAAAAGAAGGGGGAGATGTTGGAGGCCACGGCACAGTTGGATTCGAGGACCAAACCAGGCCCTGACTTGTGTCTCCTTTAAAGTCCGGACACCTTGATAAAGGGTTAAGGACAGGAAAGTTGAGTAACACTGAGGAAGGGTCTGTGCTCTGTGTCGCATGCTCACCTACGTGACTTCCCACATGCTCTCCCTACAGAAGGGGACAATGTGGTCAGGGTCATGAGTTCTTAGTTGGTCCTTGTTGTTCCTGTACCTCCCATAACCCACTCCCTGGTTGATTGTATTGCTAATGGCCTTAGCGAGACTACCTGGCATCACGAGGTTTGCTTGTAGTTAATGTAAACTTGTTATAGAAACTTGGAGGTCATCTGACTAGGTACTGATGTATTACTCCTCCTATTGTGGTCTGCTTATAAATGCTTGTAAGATGTGGAATAAAATTGGTAGTGTTGGACATCCTCCTCAGTGCTCCTCCTGCCCCCATCTCTTTGTCTTTTAATTTCTTTTCACCATCCTCTTACCCTCACGTTTTCCTGGTCGACTTGTCATGCCGGCCACAACAAAGTCTATTAGTAATCTGTGCCTCTTGGATGTGAAATTCACAAAGGCTTCTCAGGTGGGACAGGATGCCTAGATGCCAGTGAAGTTGAGTATTTCCCTACCCCCAGGTCAGTTAGGCCCTGATGAAACCTTAGGATATTAGGCTTTGGTTAAATAATTTCCCTCAAGGGTAGACCTCTTTAAGAAGAACAGAATCCTCAGGCATGTTTACAAATTATTCCTTTTCCCTTTTCCACTGGAAGCAAGAGGGGATCCTTCTCTTATCTTCACTCTTCAAACTTGGTAGAGCTCCAGGAGGTAAGACTCACAAGTGTGCCATCCCATCCCTAGAGTTTTTTAATGCACAGATTTTTCCAGACTGAGTCTCTGGTAACTTATCAGTTACAGTTCAGGTTTTCCTGCCTTGCTACTGGTTCCTACAGAGATTTCTGCTTAGGGATTTTTGCTCCAGTAAAGTTGTGTCTGTCTCTGTATTTTGCCTATTCTCTCTAACAATGAGAACCGTTTGCACTATGACCTCATTTCTCCTATGGATCTAAAATGAGTTGAGTTTTCAGTGTGTTCAACTTTTTACTCATTATCAGGATAAAGTGAAGACTTCTAACCACCTTACATGCAAGACTGAATGCAAAGAATCTCCCAATTTGCTTTATAAGTTATAATCGTTTAACATCTAAAGACTCATGTCTGTCTGTTACATCTTAGTATATATTTCATGTTAACAATATTATTAATCCCTCTTTGTCCCTTTTAATATGCTCTGTCTTAAATTTTACCTTAATACTAAGAGTGCTATGTCTACATTTTCATTTCTTGTTTTCTTATATCCATTTTGTAAGTCATCTGATTTAGTTCTTTACCTACAGAGGTGGTGTAGAGCATAAGTTAAAACTGTGGGCTGTTCAACCACACTAGCTCACTCCAAATCTGATTCTTGTAATTAATAGTTATATTATCTAGGTATAGTGGGTCTACTGTCCCAACACATACCAAGAATAATGAAATATTGTCATTTTTGAGAGAAACCTAGAAGAATAAATAGGTCTGCAGTAGGTTTTGGCTGCAGTGAAACAGCCCCACTCCTTGGGCCCTATGACCTAACAGACTGTAAGGTGCTAGAGGTATTGTGCTAGGAGAAATTGTCATGTAGAGTTTATGGAAAACAGCAAAAAGAGATTTATAATGTAGATCTTTGGGGTTTTGGAGCAATACCAGATAATGCCAAACAACATAGAGAATTAAATATCATTTGGAAAACAGCTCCTCTCATCCTACTAGGTGGGTAGAAATGGAGCATCTTAACCTAGAATATCAAGTGACCATGCAGTGGTCAGTGATGGATGTCCAAAATGAGTTGGGTCATGAGGCCTAACAACAACAAGATGGCATAGTACATGCAAGATTGTATACAAGCAGGGCCAGAGATAACAAAAAGACTGCATGAGCAGAGAAACCCGTTCCCCATGTATCCACCACTGCTTCAAGGGATACCTCTAGCTTTATGGGCTGTCCCTTTTGACTTGCTTGAAAAAGAGTGAAAAGATCAAGATTTATTCATGAATAGGAGAGCTAAGTATATACGTGTAAGCTGAAAGACAGTACTCAGGGGAAATCCTTAAATGGACAAAGTTTTGAACACTACACTTTGTTACACCACTTTGTGTGGAAAGAAAAATGGCCTGAGGTAGGAATGTACATAGACTAATGGGAAATGCTCCATGTCTTGGCCTTTTGGCCAGGGACCTAGAAGCTAGAAGATAAGGTGTTCTGGAGAAGCAGTGTGTATACAGACCTATGGAAGTAGGATGGGGGTGTAAAGACTTTTGTATCATGTTTCGGCACCAATCAGTGAGCACCCACTATGGAAAAAGCACTAAACAAGGAAGTAGAAAAAAATGACTCAGCCAGTGTTGTTAGCACCTACCTTTGGCTACTCCAGTGTTGGCACAATGAATTTAGGAGATAATTAATCATGTTTTCAGGAATGGAGGTCATGCCTAGAACCAAGCATTGGTTCCCACTCCCCAAGGCTGATCTATTATTACTGCTACCAAATGACCAACCTGCTAGCAACAAGAACAGAAGCCAAACCTCCAGTATATAGTACCATCCTTTAAGGAAACTAACCACTGGTTGCACAATTTGGTTACAGTGAATACTTCCCACTACAATGGGGAATTTTCTTTTTCTGCCCACAGGATCTTGGCCAATAAACCTAGATGCCAGGCTGTGCTTCAGAGTTCTACAGACTGAATGTTTGTACATCTCCCTCACCAAATTCATATGTTGAAGCCTAAATACCAATGTAATGGTATTTGGAGGTGGACCATTGGGAAGTGATTAGAGAATGAGGGTGTAAC
This sequence comes from Lutra lutra, assembly GCF_902655055.1. Taxonomy (NCBI): domain Eukaryota; kingdom Metazoa; phylum Chordata; class Mammalia; order Carnivora; family Mustelidae; genus Lutra; species Lutra lutra. The sequence goes on along the minus strand of NC_062280.1, from coordinate 120,742,062 downwards.
ACCTATAAATAGAATTAGTGTCTTTATAAAAGAGATCCCAGAGGGCTACCTCCTTTCAGCACGTGAGGATTCAGGGAGAAGACAGCTGTCTACCATTCAGGAAGCAGGCCCTTGCCTGACACAGAATCAGTAGGTCCCTGCCAGATATGGATCGGTAGAATCAGTGGATCTTGGAGTTCTAATTTCCCTGAACTGTGAGGAATATATTGTTGTTGTTTACAAGACACCCAGTCTATGATATTTTGCTATAGGAGCCTGTGGTAAGACAAGAATCTATTTCCTGGGGAGACAAAACTAAGATATTTGGCAGAGTCTATTTCTTCATCTGTAAATTGGGGACAATCAGAATTAGGCAGATACAAATTAGGTAATAGATACTTGAAGGTAGAATAATGTCTAGTCAATAGTAGTTGATAAATGTTGGTTCCTTTTCAGAAATGCACGTTTGTTACTCATTTGTTTTCTATTTTTTAAAATCTTATTTATTTATTTACTTGAGAGAGAGTGAGAAAGAGCAGGGGAAGAGGGACAAACAGACTGTGCACTGAGCACAAGCCAGATGTACGGCTTGGTCTCAACCCTGAGATTATGACCTGAGCCAAAATCAATAGTCAGATGCTTAACCAAATGAGCCACCCAGGCACCCTGTTTCTATTTTTTTACAAGTGATTTACCACATTCACATTTTTTAATGATGATTAATGTATTTAGACATAATTCAGTGTAACCAGATAATAGGAACATGGAAAACTATAATGCATATGTTGAACAAACATCTTTCAATGCTTAGTACTGTGCTCAACACTTTGTATAAATAGATGAATAGGATCTAGCACATGTCCTCAAGAAAAACACATTGTTAGCCATTTGTATGTCTTCATTGGAGAAGTGTCTGTTCATGTCTTCTGCCCATATTTTAATGTGATTATCTGTTTTGTATGTATTCAGTTTGAGGAGTTCTTTATAGATCCTGGATATCAGCCCTTTGTCTGTATTGTCATTTGCGAATATCTTCTCCCATTCTGTGGGTTGTCTCTTTGTTTTGTTGACTGTTTCCTTTGCTGTACAGAAGCTTTTGATCTTGATGAAGTCACAAAAATTCATTTTCACTTTTGTTTCCTTTATCTTTGGAGACCTATCTTGAAAGAACTTGCTGTGGCCAATGTCAAAGAAGTTACTGCCCATGACCTCCTCTAGGATTCTGATGGATTCCTGCCTCATGTTGAGGTCTTTTCTCCATTTCGAGTTTATCTCTGTGTATGGTGTGAGAGAATGGTCGAGTTTCATTCTTCTACACATAGCTGTCCAATTTTCTCAGCACCATTTATTGAAGAGACTTTTTTCCACTGTATATTTTTTCCTGCTTTGTCAAAGATTATTTGACCATAGAGTTGAGGGTCCATATCTGGGCTCTCTGTTCCACTGGTCTATATGTCTATTTTTATGCCGGTACCATGCTGTCTAGGTGATCACAGCTTTGTAGTAAAGCTTGAAATCAGTCAACGTGATACCCCCAGTTTTGTTTTTCTTTTTCAACATTTCCTTAGCGATTTGGGGTCTCTTCTGATTCCATACAAATTTTAGGATTGTTTGCTCCAGCTCTTTGAAAAATGCCAGTGGAATTTTGATCAGAATGGCACTGAAAGTATAGATTGCTCTAGGCAATATAAACATTTTAACAATGTTTTTTTTTTTTTTTTCTGATCCATGAGCATAGAGAGGTCTTCCATCTTTTTGTGTCTTCTTCAGTTTCTTTCATGAGTATTCTGTAGTTCCTCAGGTACAGACCCTAACCTCTTTGGTTAGGTTTATTCCCAACTATCTTATGTTTCTTGGTGCTATAGTAAATGGAAACAATTCTCTAACTTCCCTTTCTGTATTTTCATTGTTAGTGTATAAGAAAGGAACTGATTTCTGTACATAGATTTTGTATCCTACCACAGTACTGAATTGCTGAAAGAGTCCTAGTAGTTTAGGGGTGGAATGGCTAACAGACACATGAAAAAATGTTCATCATCACTAGCCACCAGGGAGATTCAAATTAAAACTACATTGAGATACCACCTTATACCAGTTAGAATGCCCAAAATTAACAGGAGAGTAAACAACGTGTGTTGGAGAGGATGTGGAGAAAGGGGAACCTTCTTACACTGTTGGTGGGAATGAAAGTTGGTGCAGCCACTTTGGAGAACAGTGTGGAGATTCCTTAAGAAATTAAAAATAAAGCTTCCCTATGACCCTGCAATTGCACTACTGGGTATTTACCCCAAATATACAGATGTAGTGAAAAGAAGGACCATCTGTATCGCTCATAGCAGCAATGGCCACAGTTGCCAAACTGTGGAAAGAACCAAGATGCCCTTCAGCGGATGAATGGATAGGAAAATGTGGTCCATATATACTATGGAGTATTAAGTCTCCATCAGAAAGGATGAATACCCAACTTTTGTATTAACATGGACGGGACTGGAAGATATTTTGCTGAGTGAAATAAGTCAAGCAGAGAGAGTCAATTATCATATGGTTTCACTTATTTGTGGAGCATAAGAAATAACATGGAGGACATAGGGAGATGGAGAGATGAAGGGAATTGGGGGAAATTGGAGGGGGAGATGAACCATGTGAGACTGTGGACTCTGAAAATCAATCTGAGAGTTTGGGAGGGGTGGTGGGTGGGAGGTTGGGTGAGCCTGGTGATGGGTATTATGGAGGGCATGTATTGCATGAAACACTGGGTGTGGTGCAAAAACAATAAATTCTGAAACACTGAAAAGAAATTTTAAAAATAAATAAAAATTAAACAAAAACAAACCAAAAAAATACATTCCACTTAACAGTGTTTCTTTAATTATATACTTTATTTAACTCAATATGTCAAAAGTATTATTTTTTCAACATGAAATTGACACAATTATTAACTACAGATTTTATATTCTTTTAAATTTTATTTATTTTTTAAAAGGCTTTATTTATTTATTTGAGAAAGAGAGACAGAGATAGGGAGAGAAAGTATGAGCAAGGGGAAGAGAGAGAAGCAGACTCCTCACTGAGCAGGGAGCCCAACGCAGGACTCCATCCCAGGACCCTGAGATCATAAACTGAGCTGGAGACAGATGTTTAACTAACTGAGCCACCCAGGTACCCCAACAGATTTTACATTATTTTTGTTGTTGTTGTTGTTGTTTAAGTCTTTGAAATCTGGGGTATGTTCCATATTTACAACATATCTCAATTGTGCTATATCTTCATTGGAAATACTTGGCCTGTAATTAGGTCATATGAAAAACAGATTCACATATTTAAGTTATTCCAGAGTTTTTTCCATTAATTAGTTAAGTATTAATTTTTACTTTAAATATAAATTAATTATTATTAAATAAATTAAAAATTTAGTTCCTCAGCCATGCTATTGACATTTCAATGCTCTGTGGGCACTGGTGGTTATTACCTACCTTTTTGGATAGCACACTTTTGTAACTTTCAGCAGATTTAAAGAGATAGGTAACATCTTCCCTCCAAAAAATACTGTGCAACATAAGCCACATCATACTGAATATTTCCCAGACAAGTTTGCTTTTCCAAATTGTGAAATAATTGTTTCATATTGAAAGGGCAGCTATATTCTTTTGGAAAAGTCAGCTTTTTAGAGAGAGCTTATATATGTAGAAATATATAAGGGCCCAGAGCCAGCAGTAGGCAAATAAAAGGGTCAATTTTCATAGCTCTCAGACATTTGATATCAAATTTCTAAAAATATCAAGAGACATAAACATTTCAAAATTAACCAAAACTTTTAACAACAACAAATATAATTTAGAGGACTTATATAAAATTGACAACTATTTAATTATTTCTGAGATGTGTTTTAAAAACAAAGATAATTGTTGAGATAATATCCTCATTGTTTTAAAAAGCAAGGGGTGATGTCTATGGAGCAAATGTCAGCTTACTATTACGATTACTATTACCAAATAGTAGTAAGAATTAGTAGTCAGTAAAAGGGTGGCTCATCCCTGGAAAAGTCTGCTGGAAAACTCATCTTGACAGTGACTTTTTTCTAAAACTTAATAATAGAAAAAATTACAACAGAAAAAGCACGTGAGGATATAAAATTTAAAGCATTATATTTCAATCTGCATATCTGGACCCATTAAAATGTTGGGAAAGCATCATGTTTGGTTTTAAAAAAAAGAAATAGACTAAGTGACTAGAATGGCAAGCATGAGAGAGAGAGAGAAGAAAAAAGAAAGGATTATTTTTCTTTCATGAAGTTCTTTTCTTTTTTAGTTTTAGTTGGTGTATACCTTTATTGGCTCATGTATGGGAGGTACTTTTTACTATAGATCCCAGTCATATTATTTAGAAAAACACTGGTCCAGAGAAAAGCACAACAAAAACCAATTTTTAAAAGACACATAATTTTCATCATTAGTACCAATAACAAATTGAAAGAATGGAGGCAGATCAATTAATCTTTTGTTCCTGTATTTTTTTATCCATAAAGTGGGTATTATACTATCTGCTCCAACAAATGAAAGAAATGTTAAACCTTGCAATACAGTCTTTAAGGTGTCAAATAAATATGAGGTCTTATATAAGTCTCAAACAACTTGAATTTCTGCCAGTTACGCTGGTGAACTCTTGACATCATGGGCTACAAAGCTTCTCACCACTAATCAGTTCCACAATTCAGGTCGGGTTTAGAATAGAGAGTTGCTGCCCAGATGACTTACTGAAGAATATGACTTTCTTTCTCTCTTATGTCTGAAACCAAAATTCTCAAGCAATATATTTTTTTCCATGTGTATTATTCATTGGAATTAATGTATTTGGGCATTCTACCAGATATTTGTATCAAGTTGGGTATATAATGGATAAAATGCTGGGTAAATACATTGTAATATGTAAAGCAAATCATAAAATTGAAAAAGAAAGTTTTCAGTTATTAAGTAAGAAAACCTCAAAACTATTTTAAAAATGAGCAAGTTTGAGTGGAACGCAGTGGGGTTGAGGAGCATACATCATGAGCATTGGAAGAGCCTTCCGGTTTTCATTCTAGCCTTTCTACCAAACCCTTGCAGGTTGCTTTCCCCCAAATCCCTTTTGCTTTTCTAAAAAATATATAATTTTCTTCTGTAAGGCACATCCTAAACTGGGGGTAAAAAAAAAAAAAAGTTTGTCTACTGCTGATCTGGTCTATCCCCTTGATTTCACAGTCAGAAAACAGTGTTGGAGAATTGAGGGTTACCCAGTTAGCTCCTGAGCTAAAAATAAACTCTGATCTGCTCTTGCTCACCAACGTCCTTAATCCAGGATGGAGAGAGAATACATTCCCCAGTGCCTCTTACATCAAGTACACATTGTAGACAAGGTTGGCTCTAAACACCATTAATTCAAATTTCTATACACTCAGCATTTTACTTGGAGAAACAGAGCATGAGTTCCTTGACATGGGGAGTGATCTTTTCTTGATGCTTCATGGGAAGTTTCTATTATTTTTTAAAAACTCTTGGGGCGCCTGGGTGGCTCAGTGGGTTAAGCCGCTGCCTTCGGCTCAGGTCATGATCCCAGGTCCTGGGTTCGAGCCCCACGTCGGGCTCTCTGCTCAGCGGGGAGCCTGCTTCCTCCTCTCTCTCTGCCTGCCTCTCTGCCTACTTGTGATTTCTCTCTGTCAAATAAATAAATAAAATCTTAAAAAAAAAAGAAAAACCTCTTGTTAGTGGGCTTGATCTGTGTATTGGATTAAAATCAAAGGACATAAACTTATTGAATCACTATGTTGAGCACCTGAAAGTAATGTAACATTGTGTGTCAACTATACTAAAATAAATAAATAAATAAATAAAAGGACAAGACCACAAATTCAACAGTGTGGAATCAATATAAAGAGATCAAGGAAAGGTGAATTCTCTCTTGAAAGGTTGACATTTGCTCTGAAGATAGCCTTGGATTCTCTGCAGCTGTGGCTGTGACTGTGGTTGGAGTTGTCCAAACTTCCAGTGGTATCTCCAAAAGTATTTTGACTCTGAGTTGTCAAGAATTTTGGCTTCTATCTCCTGTTATCTTCAAAGGCATTTTCACTAAGAATTTCCATCCTTGGAATTTTGGACTCCTTGAAAACATCTCATCTATTTTTGCCCTTTGTTTTGGTAACTTGGAGTGTACTTAGACCAGTCACAATCTCGCAAAACATCAAGGGAGAAAATAGGAGATTATTTACTGTCCAAACTTTGTGTTGGAGAGCAGTTCTTTCACTATGAAAGTGATCATGACGAATCCAGTACTCTGATAAAACTGTCATCCTGGAGATACTTCAGAAGGATCACAGCCTTTAAAACTCTAAAACCTATTTGGCGGACAGATGTGCAGGCATGTTTTTTGTACCTGCTCATGACCTGGTCTGGACTGGCCACTCCTCATGAACTCAAGTTCAACAGACAGTGTCTAAATCCTATCACTTTCACTTAGATGTCAAAAGTTTCAATTTTCTCACTCTCTTTTTAAAATATTTTATTTATTTATTTAAGAGGGGGAGAGAGCCCAAACAATGGGAGCAAAAGGCAGAGGGAGAAGCAGACTCCCTGCTTAGCAGGGCACCCGATGTGGGACTCAATCCCAGGACCCGGAGATCACTCACTGAGCTAAAGGCAGATGCTTAACTGACTGAGCCACCAAGGCGTCCTCAATTCTCTTTCTTGTGATAGGACTGTCAGAGATTAAAGCTCAACATTGATAAAGTTTTAAAAAATAAAACAAAACATAACAGCAAGGAAAGTATAGAAGCATTTCCCTACAGTACTATTTGGTTTGACTTCAGCAATACAAAAAATCTCATTTTTCTCTAAAATCTAGTGGTCAACTACTTCTTTCATTCAGCATCTGTTCGCTGTTTATAATAGTAACCTCTAGGTGAAAACTGTCCTTTAGGCTTGTTACATTTGTTTTTAATCTACTTCTATTTTTGATAAGGCTATAGTAAGTAAAAGAGAGAGAAAAAATATAATTCAAAAGAGTAAAGAAGTCTCTTTCACCTTGTCCTCCAGTGTGCAAATAAACCACCAAATAAAAGTTCATATTTTTAATACATGTGCTAACATGCCATCTGTTTTATAGAACAAGACCATACTATATCTACTTTTTTTTTTTAAACCAAGTTGTCATCTTTGACATCTTTCCAGGAAGGATTATTTAGGTTAAAAGAATATAAAACTTCAACTTGTTCATCTAGAAAATGGGAATTTTATCTATTTTTGGATGAAATGAAATAAACTGAAGCCCAGACTTGCAAATCCCCCAAGCCGACAATACCTATTAGGCCACCTGGCTTTTTTCATAAACATAAGTGAAACAACTTATTTCTTGGAAATGCCTCTGAAAATCATAAATAAAACTTGAGTCATTCTCCTAAAATGATATAAGATAATCACTTTTAACCAATCCCCTACTGCCTGGAAACTCCTACTGGATTAACCAATCAGTGTGAAGTGAAACCCCTTCCTCATTTTTGCTTGCTAAGCCTTCCAGTAATGTCATGACTGACTTTCATACGACTTTCCCGTTTGAAGTCTTCCTGTTCACAACAGTCTTGTTTCTCACTCCATAAAGCATTCATATCAAGTAAAGCTCTCAAAATTTTCTTTTAAGATACATAATTGTTGAGTGGATTATAGCTAGTGCATTGTAAACTCTCAAACTCATAAGTACATTCATTATTATTATGGGGGGAAAATAGTATAATCCAGATGTAATAGCCATTACTTGTTTCAATATATGGTATTGTTTGTTTAGGTGATCATCATATATTTTGCACAAAGTAGGTACAGATTGTTTTCCATGAAAAGGATCTATAGAAAACAGTCTCTGAGTTATTGCATTTCTGTCTTCCATTTGCCCTGCTATGTGTAAATAAATGTATGGAGAAGTTGTATATTTGTTGCAAAATCACACACCAACTCTCTTTTTCCCAAAGAGAGGTCAAGAGGCTTTATTTCTGCATGAGACAAGTGAAGAGTAAAACCCTGGTTTCAGTATCATTTCAGAAAATCGAAGACAGCAGGGCTGGAAGCTTCTGTGATTGCCCAGTACATCCCCTGTTACATTTCTAGAGTCAAGGCTTTAAGGTATTTTCTGAGTTTTTAGCCAAAATAACAAAGCAAAACTACCAAGAATCACATATGTCCTTTTTAAAAACATTATTTGGATTTCCAAAATAGAAGTAGAAATAGTTGGACGTTTTGAAATGAAATCTAAATACATGGTTACCTACCTAGGCTCTTATTTGCTCTTTAACTGATGCCTTGTTTTTGTACCTTCTGCTCTTCCTTCTTTCTTGCCTTGACTCCGGCCAATACAATAATTACTTGTCTGATAGAACTTATCAGAGAGAAGGCAAAGAGGGAAAGTCCTGATTGTAAACATTCCCCAAACATGCTGCTTTATAAAAATGAAGGGCCTCAATTTCTGGGACATAAAAAAATCGACTGCATAGGTAATAAAGATTGAAAGACGCAGCCCTCTGCCTTTCCTTCTGGCCATAAGACCTGGCAGGAATCACTCAACATCTCTGGGAAACTCCATGGCTGGAGGAAAGGTCTGTTACCAGGTCCTTCTCTCTCACGCTGACCCCATGCCGGCAGACAAGTCCCTCGAACAGATTGCACCAGCCTGGTGCCAGGTAGTTGTCTTTCGATTCCTGTTCCTGCAGATCCCCTGCTTCCTGCCGGGATGTGGGGTGTATGTATTCCTGCTCTGAAACCCAAGTGCAGAGAGGGCCAGCCCACCAGGAAGCCTCCCCCTGCCCGCAACCCTGTGGTGTAGATTTCAGGAAAGCTCAAGCTGCAGGTTTTCCTGCTTAAGGATCATTTGAATGAAGTCTTAAAATGGAATGACGCTATTTCACCATGAAAACTAATTTTTGTAGGTTAATCCACATGTCAATTCTGGATCACTTGCAATATTTACCATAATTATCGAGGTGTTTCCCAACATCAATTTCATGCTCAGTTGGGCTTTTATGTATTTTCAAAGTTTTCTGTTATTTTACTTATTTGTTTTGTTCCCTTATAAATGAAGACAGTTTCATGGGATAAACATACTGCCACGCAAATGGACCTGGAATAACAAAAGAAGACGCTCAGATAAACCATCTTGACTTATTTCCTGAGACTTCCAATTTGGCCCTGCTGTGTTAAAGAAGGATTTATGGAGACTGCTTGTCTGGGTCACACGAGTTGCTGAGGCTGTAGTTAGGAAGCCAGCTCCATGTGGTTAACGTAAGGCATGAGGTAGCCTAGGCTTTTTCTATCAAACCTTCCTATCAAAATTCAGTCATCAGTAACCAGGGGATGATGAATGCAGGGTGACTCTTTGTCTCAAGTTCACATCTTGAACTCCATGTGCAAGGTTTAAGTTGTGCTCATTAAGGAGATGAGAAAATAGTAAGGCTGGTGGCATGTTTCAGGGGGCTGGTCCACACAGCACAGTTGGGAGGAGCACAGATTTTTGAGCACACAGGTCAACAGAAGAAGAGCACCCAGGTGTTCTTTGTGTATTGCAGATGGGAGAAGGGTAAGAACAGACCCCCAGGACAACTGCCAGTCCCTCAAATCTGTCTTGGCTAGGGATGTCTGTGCCTGAGGCTGTGCTATACCCCCTTTGAGGATGTGGCTGCTTCTCCAATAACCCAGAAAAAGTAACTCACTGCTTCTATGTCCTCCCTTCTACACTGCTGGCCCCAGAGATGCCCATTGTGGGGAATTCCAGGCTGAGGCATTGCCTGTGCATCTTCAGACCTAGCCACATGCTCTTGTTAGGTGAATGCAGACAAGAAGCCACTGACAAGAAGCCACCATCTCTGAGAATCACCATTGCACCTGCTCAAACACCTGAACTTGATGGTGGCAGCTTGGGAGGCAGCCTCAGAAGCAGCACTCCGAAGACTACCTTGTGAATATTCATGATTTGTACTTTCCCTAGTTCTTTCTCTGCCTTCAAGTGCGAGTAAAGATTAGGAAATTCAGTTCATCTCTAATTTGTTACAAAATGCTGAAAACATGAATCATGCTTTGAGATCCTCAGGGGGAAAAAAAAAGACGATTTTCTTAGGATTTTCCACCTTCCTTCTACTCAAGAAATCATGAATCATAGGAATTAGTTAATATTTCAAAGATATGTATTACATTTTTTTCCAAAGCATGATGAAATACTGATTCTCATTGCATCTAGAGAAAGAAGTATAGAAACAGGTTCCTAGAGAGGATGTTAGCCATGATCATTTGATTTTCACTAGCAGAATATAATGAGCTATAAAGGATTCAATTTGGGGGCGCCTGGGTGGCTCAGTGGGTTAAGTCGCTGCCTTCGGCTCAGGTCATGATCTCGGAGTCCTGGGATCGAGTCCCGCATCTGGCTCTCTGCTCAGCAGGGAGCCTGCTTCCTCCTGTCTCTCTGCCTGCCTCTCTGCCTGCTTGTGATCTCTCTCTGTCAAATAAATAAATAAAATCTTTAAAAAAAAAAAAAAAGGATTCAATTTGTCTCTGTCACTTTCCCTTGGGCTTCTATTTAACCTTGGTGACCCATGGGTTAATTAAAATGCTGTATCAACATCTTTGACCTTTACATATGTGGATTGCAAACTAAACACTTGCATGTATTACTACTGGTACATTTAAAAATATACATGTATACGTACTTTCTATGTTTTCCATTTTCGATTTTTGTGAACTCTATAGGTAAAAAACAAGAAAGATGAAATCAAGAATTTTTAACATACTATGAAAATCAGTAGCTTCACAGCTCACTTTGGTAAACTTATCTGACCCTTCCATTTGATTAATTATTATGGCATGGGTCAGATATTTTCTTTGACATTTATCTACTTAATGTTACCAAAACTATTGTTTGAAACCATATGAACACTACTTTTATTTTTCTGTTACTCATTAGAGTGTTCATTCAGTATTCTTAAATATGTATAATTTTGCTCTATTTTTTTAATCTACTTTATAGAGGATTTTTATAAGTGAGGTCTTATATAATGATAGGTTGATGATTCAAAAAAGGTTGTGTGAGTAATTACTGGTTTATTTTCATAGAAGTTCAATTTATACAGTTTTAAGAAAATGCAATGCATGTATTAACCACCACTTTGAGGTGGCAAACATTAAATTTTGTGGACTTTAGGTAGCAATTGAGAGGAACCATTTAGAACAGTTCTTTTTTTTTTTTCTCCAGACCTTGCAAATAAGGAACACTTCATATCACCCAGATAGAAGGCTAGACAATATTTCTTGGACTTTCATTATCATCCTATACCACATTTTGTTCTGTGATGATTGGCACCTAATTCAGCAGGATGAATCCACATTGTGCTAACACCAGGGATTCAGTCTGGATGCAGAACTGGATCTAATCACTCCAATTCTCTTTCCTATGCTGAATTATGCTGTGATAAGCCACACACTACCAAGTGAGGATCCTGATTTTGGCTTCCTCTTTATATCCATTCCCACTACTTCTGCACATTCCAGGCCCTCTTTCTTTGCTACCTTGCACTGGACTCCCTCTTTTCTTTTTTTGGGGGGGGGGTTCTTTTATATGATTGAGTGATTCCCACAAAAGGAAAAATTTGACTGTCTATTTGCTTGCTTTTGGGAGTGATTCAGTGGCTTGCCCTTTCTCATAGGAAGAAATTTAAACCTCCTAGAATAGAACACAGGGTTGTCCCTGAGCTGCTCTTTGTCTACCTCTGCATTTTCATCCAACACTGCTGTATGCCTTTTTAAAGAAAATTCGGTAATGACACTTACGAATTGACCATAGAGACAGGACAGATATTAAAGTTTTCCCATATACTAAATACACAGCAAAGCTCTCCCTCCCCCTTTCTTCCTTCTCACCTTTCCCAAAGACATCACTGTTCTTGAAGATTACAAGCTCATTTTTTATATATCTACCATATATGTATCTATGCATAAATAAGCTAGAATATACCCAGTTTTATAATATAATGCATTGTGTCCTTTCCATTTTTTTTCTTTCTTGGTTTTTAGATGCAAAAAATTAAATATCCCACAATTTATGGTATACTATTGTCATCAGTCATCCTCTTATTTCATTTTAATATTCCTTCTCACTGTCTCCCATCCCTACATGAGTCCCTACTTAAATGCATGTAACATTAAAGAGGTTTTTGCAAAGCCCATACATTGAATAGGGTTTTAAATAGAGTAACCAGGGAATTATCTATGAAGGAGAAACGTCTGGGTAAGGACTTAACAAGGGGAACAGTTTGTCATAAGGCTATCTGGGGAAAGAGTATATCATTGTAGACAACAGACTGTGCAGAGGCCCAGGCACCTGGAGTGATACATGGGGAAATGCCTGCACCTATGGCCAGGTAGCGTAATGGCATTAAAGGAATGCTCAGTGAAACATCAGGAAGACCAAAGGCCTGTGAGATCATATTAGGGCATTATATTACAACAGAAACCTGGAATTAGAGCAATGGATCCACTGGTCTCATAGCGAGGTGGATTTAGGCCAAAATTGCTCTCTGATCTGGGGCCACTGTGGCTTTGTGAGTCTCTGGGAGTTTGTTGTCCCTTAAAGTTCCATTCCGATGATCCATGGCAAAACCAGGTATTCCCTTTCCCTGGTGCAAATGGGCAGATGACTGCAGATCCTTCTGGAATAAGTGCAAGGACAATTCAAAGTACAGTTGACCCTTGAACCACATGGTTTGAATGACTCAAGTTCACTTACATGTGGATTTTTTACAGTACTGTAAATGTATTTTCTCTTCCTTATGATTTTCTTGATATTTTCTTTTCTCTAGCTCACTTTAACATGAAAATGCAGTATATAGTGCTTATAAACAAATTATGGGTTTATCAGCTGGTTATGTTTTCAAGGAGGCTTTAGGTCAACAGTAGTTGACCTAAGCAGTTAAGTTTTGAAGGAGTCAAAAGTTATATGCAGATTTTCAACTGTGCAGGGCACTGGCACTTCCAACCCCACACTGTTCAAGTGTCAACTGTGTATACTGGTACCTATGCTGAAGGGCCCTTCCATTAAGGGACTTGGCATCCTCCTCATTTGAGGTGCTGTTTTTAAACTGTTTACTGCAGACTGGTAAGTTGATGTGAACATCCTCCTTAGTACTTCGAATTATGTATCTGCACTTCACATCTCAAAAATATATATATAACGCAAAAACTTGGTAGTTCACCTGTGTACTTTATCACCAGAGACCGTGCATAACAAAATGTCCGCTATGACTTACTGTAATAATCACACCACCTCCTCTGTGACATCTCCCACTCTCAGACCTATTATTCCCATAGAGATCATGATGCCAGCCTGGATTCAACTTCCACCATCATCTTCAGCCCAGAGAGGGCACCACCACAGGGCTTTACAAGGATCTCAGTGAACCTCTCCCTAATCCATTTCTTAATAATGGGGAGAAATGAATGTTCTCCAGACCTTTTAAAAATATATGATAGAGGAATTGGAAAAGTATGCACATGATTCATTCAATCTAATATTCTCAACTCTCTGAGCCTTCAGACATCTTCCTCCCTAATGTGTGAGCTAAGTTCCAGCATGGCACCTCATTGGTCATAAAATAATGAGTTGACTCTTAGAAACCACAAACAAGCTTAACCACTCCTAGGTGCTTAAATTAACACATTAAATTACAAATTTCAGGTAAGCCTATTTCTATCAGTAAAATTAGCCAGATCGGAACTCAAAATTTTACCCTTTGTTTTATCACTTAAGACTATTCCTATATTTGCTCTCTGGAGTCCCACTGGTACAGTTTATTAAGTCCTACAAGTCTTAAGATTAGACTTCACTAGGTCTGGGTTCTTCTGGGACACATCTCTTTATGGAAATGCAGTCAGGGAGGAATGGGTGGGAGTGATTTCTGAAGGCAAGAAGCATCCCTTAAGAGACAATCACCTCCAAATCAGTTACTTCAGGATGTTTGTCTGGGAGCAACTTCTTCTGTCAGATAAGATGAAGGAACTGCCTCCTTAATAGGAGAATTTCAGGGGATCAGGGCTTTCATAATTTTCAGGTTATCTGTATCTGCCAAAGTTCTTCCTCCTACATTTCAGGATCCCTCTCTTGTTCTATGTGTTCCCAGACTTTCACATAAGAAAACTGGTGGGACTGAGGAACTCAACTCGAGTCCTGCTGCTCCACTGGAAAGGAGTCCTTCAAAGAGATCACAGAGTTTGATTCCTATTCCCCCCACCCCCACACATAAGTTATATGCCTTATTCAAAGCATTCAATGTTACTTCTCCCTGAGTACAATCTCTGTAGTCAACAGAATCAATTCTTGGCCCTATGATCATAATTACCATTATTGCCCCAACTTCTCATTATTGCCAAAACAAGTCACCGCTGCTGGCCTCAGTGTTTTTTTTTTTTTAATTAGATTTATTTATTTATTAGAGAGAGAGAGAGAGCGAGCAGAAGTGAGAGAGAGAGACAGCAGCAAGGGAACTAAAGGAATAAATACTCCAAACTCACTGTCCTCATGCCCTTAATCTCTGGCTAAACTTCTCACTGGCTAAACCCAACTAAAAACCTTATTCAACGAAGCCCCTTGCTATGGTCTATAAATTATGTATCGACAAAAAGAAAAAAAAAGTGGGAGATGATTATAGCTATGATTACAGCACATAGGGATAACCATTTACACCTTTTACATCTACATAAGCATTCAATTATTTGGATAGCATTCATGAATTTCTGCTCCATTGACTTATTTCTTTCAGTATCACACAGCTTTAATGACCATAGTTTTATAAGTCATCATAATATAGGGTAGAGCAAGCTTCTTTGGGCAGTCTTTTAAAAATTATTATCAAGTTTAGAATATTTATTTTAATAATAATTGGTTCAAAAACATTTATAATAATAAGTGGAATTGTGTTAGGTTCGCACATTATAATTAGGTACATTTAGTAACAACATTACATGTTCAATCAAGCAAATTTAAACACCATGTTGACCTAAAGTGAAAGCAAGGCATAAATCGACCTTGAACATTGGCTCTGTGTCTCAATGGGGTCTCTCATGACAACACACTCATCGAAAGTTGTCCTTGACTTCAAATATACTCACAATCCATGTGTACTGCTTTTTTGCTCTTTTAATGAACTCTATTTGCCTTTTTATTTCTTATCATAAGTTCAAAATACATTAGTCAATGGCTATTTTTACTTCTCCTTTTTTCCATTTTATTCTTTAGCACAGACCTGGCATATATTGGAATTAAATAAATCCTAAACAATTTTTAAAAACCTACTTGTGACATTAGGGAAATCAGGGTATGTATTAAAAAATGTGGCAAAGGTCTCAATATTTTAAACAGGGAAGATGGATATTCTTTAAATTCCATTGTAATGTGGTTTGACTACAAATCTGTGTTTGTGAGGGAAGGCTGAGAACATTTATTTTAATTTGATGATTGACATGAACAATTTGCTGACATGGAGCAGAGTGAAAGGAGTCCTCATCTGGCTGTGGATAAAAATGCTGAGCACGACTGACAAGAACCCATCAAGGAATTATGTGAGTTAACCCACACCATTGCAGATAGGTCTTCCAGAAACCAAAGCCAGCCAGGGATTTATTCAACTGTGAATCAAATTGATTTGTTTCTTTGTTTGCCAGCAGTGTTTACTTTATAAAATTTGACTTTAAATATTTTATATGGGTCACCCTCCTCAGCTCATTCTTGTTCCACCCATGGCTTGTGCTTTAAACTCAGCTGCTACAAAGAATATTGCCTGAACTCCGAAAGCTGAGGATTTGCCATTTCAACCTCCAATTGTGGCTATCTATACTTCAGAAGCTAAGGTATTTTTTTTAAGATTTTATTTATTTATTTATTTATTTATTTATTTATTGACAGAGACACAGTGAGAGAGGGAACACAAGCAGGGGGAGTGGGAGAGGGAGAAACAGGCTTCCCGCAGAGCAGGGAACCCAATGTGGGCTCAAGCCAAGGATCCCGGATCATGACCTGAGCCAAAGGCAGATGTTTAATGACAGCCACCCAGGCACACCTAGGGGCTAACGTCTTATATTAGTCTTAGGTGCATGTCTCTCTCTTTCCCTAGGCTGAAATTTTCTTGGGAAAATCAGTCCAATTATATAAGCACAGATAAAAAATTTATATTCCTGTTCAAAACCTCCCTTGGGACCACTGAATCTATAACTTGGTTTACTCTTCAGTTACAAGTCCCTTCTTTGTTTCTGATACCTGGATATTACACTTTATTTCTTCTGGATCAAATATACTTTTTTTTCATGTTTTTATAATATACTGAATAAGAATTTCCATTTGTTTTGGAAGGAAATGGGTGTTGAATTTTATCAACTGTTATTTAGGCATCTGTATGAATGACTTATTTTCTTCTCATCCTCTATTAATATAGATGATAGTATTGACAAACTACTAATATCGAACCAAGTTTATATATATATATAAGTCTTATATATATATATAAACCAAGTTTATTTCTGATAAACTTTCTTGCTATATTTCATAGTTCTTTAAAGACCTTAAGCAAACATCAGCCATGTGAAATGAATAACCTGATTTCATAGCTACTCAGGGTTATTTATTTCTTAGAAGCTTCATTGAAATCCACTATAAAGCTTCCAGGGCCTTGTTCCACTCTGTGGGTCAGATCTTGATTAGTACTTCAGTGTCTTCCTTATTTCTAGTTCTATTTCAGTTTTCTCCCTCTTCTTGAGATGATTATCATTCATATTTTCCCAGGAAAGTGTGCCATTTCCCCACAGGGTAAAAATATGTGGGTGTAGGAGAGTGAGGTCAGCAAAAATGGCCCAGGAGGCAGCTCTGAGTGCCTCTGCCTCCACAGAAACATCAAGAAATCAAGCAGAAACAGAACTAACTTTGTTAGAACTCTGAAAAATGGTCAAAGTTTACAGTATCCAACTGAATCCTGAATCAAGGAAAAGGCAACTTGAAAATAGTAGGAAAGCTTTGTGGTATTTTTAATTCCTTTTGTCCCACTCCCTCCTGGATCACAGCACTTTTGAAGATGACAGCCCACATTCCCAGAGTGGGACCCCAATTCCACTCTGGAGGGAGCACCACATGGTCACAAATAATTGTGCTTCCTGTTTCAACCTGACTGGGGGAATCCTGGAGCTCATTTAGGGTGGAAAAACATTGAGTAGTCCTCAAAAGCATTTTAAGTTTAACTGTACAGCTCACAACAATCCTGGGCACAAAGTTAAAATGTTTAGATATTTAAAACAACATAGTCTTAAACAATCAATGTGTTAAAGAGGAAAGCACAAGAGAAATTAGAAAAAAAACCTTAAGATAAATAAAAATGAAAACATGACATACCAAAATGCATGGGATAAAGCCTAAATGTCACTGAATTGTTCACTTTAAAATGATTATAATTTTGTTTTGTTAATTTCATGCCAATAGAATATATTTAGATTTACAAGTATAAAATTGTATGCATTGTATTGTTTTCAGATTCACTCCTGGCAGGCAAATATATCTAATACATTTTGGCTAAATAATAAATGTTTGTTCATCTCTCCTTTTTGTATGTGTCTTACTCAAGGACTTAACTTTCTTTTTTCTGAAATATATTCCCTAATTCATACTTTAGAAAAGGTCAGTAATTGATAGAGTTTTTGTCATATGCATGTATAATGTTATCCTTTTACTCTCACCCTTTAACACAGTTTGGCTAAATGACTTAGCTTAAAATTTTATGCTTAAAGTTACTTTCCTTCAGAAAATGGAAGATATGACCCCCTTGTCTTCTGGCAACTAGTGTTGCCAAGAAGCTTAATGTCCACCTGTCCCTCCTTGCTTTTTAAATAATCTATTCCTTCTCATCGGGAAATTTTAGGATTTCCTGTGTTTGTAGGAGAGGATTGTTCGTTTGCTTATAAGCTCAACTTAGAACCTAATTGCCTTTTCAATACGAAAATTCATCTCTTTATTATATTCTTTTATTGATTCTTTAAATATTTATCACATTTTCCCCTACTGACATTGCTTTTAATTAGATGTTGGATATTCTTGTTTTATTCTAATTTCTCTTTTAAAATCTCTCCTATGCATTTGTACAACATTCTAGGAAAGTTCTCTCACTTAATTCTTCATCTCACTAAATATTCAAATTTTTATTTTAACTCTGGTTAGTTAACATATAGCATAAGATTGATTTTAGGAGTAGAATTTAGATTCATCACTTACATATAAAACCCAGTGCTCAACTCCTTAATACCCTTCACCCTCCTTAAGTACCCTCCTTAATACCCTTCACCCATTTAGACAATCCCCCACCCATCTCCCTTCCAGCAACGCTCATTTTGTTCTCTATAGTTAAGAGTCTGTTGTGGCTTGCTTCCCTCTCTCTTTTTTTTTCCCTTCCCCTATGTTCATCTGATTTGTTTCTGAAATTACACATATGAGTGAAATTTTATGTATTTGTCTTTGTCTGACTGACTTATTTCATATAGCATTATATTCTCTAGCTCCATCCACATTGTTGCAAATGGCAAGATTTCACCTTTTGATGGCTAATCTTCCATTGTGTATGGATACCACAGCTTCTTTACACACTCATCAGTCGATGGACATTTAGGCTCTTTCCATAATTTAGTGATTGTTGATAATGCTGCTATAAACATTGGGGTGCATGTGTCCTTACAAATCAGTATTTTTGTATATTTTTGGTAAATACCTACTAGTACAATTGCTGAGTGGTTAGATAGTTCTATTTTTAACTTTTTGAGGAACCTCTATACTGTTTTCCAGAGTAGCTGCACCAGTCTGCATTCCCACCAATAGTGTATATCTTTTCTTTGATGTCCATTTTTATCAATATCACCTTCTGGCTTTTAGAAATGCATTATTTTAGGGGGCATCTGGGTGGCTTAATTGGCTAAGAGTGGGACTTTCGATTTCGGTTCAGGTCATGATCTCATGGATGGTGGGATCAAGCCCCATGGGGCAGGGGTCAGGTTCTGTGCTCAGCAGGGAGTCTGCTTGAAGATTTTTCTCCCTTTGCTCCTGCCCCATGCATGCATGCGAGAGCTCTCTCTTTCTCTCTCTCTCTCTGTCTTTCAAATAAATAAATCTTAAAAAAAAAAGAAATGCATTATTTTAAAGCTCTGTTTCACCATTCTATAAATTTTGTTTCTTCAAGTGTAAGCTGTTCAGTTTGTTGAGTTTGTCTCATTTTCATGGTGAGTTTTGAAGCTGAGATGCACTGTTGCATTTACCTGCTGTATGTGTGTATGACAGCCTGCAAGCATGGGAGGTGGAGTATGGTGATATAACTCTATAGCTTATATTCAGTCTTTTTATAGGTGAGAGAGGCAGAAGTTTTTGATGAGCCACCCAACAGGATACTACAATGACTGGTCTTCTGTGTATGTTCTCCAAGCTCCTCCCAGAGATTATCACTGTCATGTGTCTGTCTGACCTGCTATGTCCCAGGTAAAGGTGGGCACCTCAGTTATGGCAGTCTAGACAAAGCTGCGAGGAGAAGAGATGTGTAGAGTTTGAACAGTGATGACCTCTGATGTAGTACTTCCAGGAAATCCTCTGCAAATTTCTGCTGGATTCCCTTCCTCCTCTGGCACCTCTCCCCTCTGGGTGGGGAAACACTCTCAGTCTTACTTCAGTACTTGATCTTGCTGCAACTGTCTTATGCACGGTTTTAGATGTCATTATATTTTTCAGGCTGATTCTGTTTATTTTACAACAGAGATTCTTCACAGCCCTGGTTTTTCCTTTGTGTTACAGTGACTGCCAATTTTAAAATTGTATTCTGTGTTATCTACGGATTTTGCAGCAGGAGAAGGTTTTGGCGCATGCTTACTCAGCAATTTTAAGAAACAAGTTCGGTCTTTCTTTCTAAAACAGTTACTAACTATAAAATAAACCACAATCATAATACCAAAAACACATTTCCTTTATTCTCTGTAACTTTCAAGACATCCTTACCAATCTTACATGGGTCTTACATACCCAACTTTCTTTGTTTCCTTCACTTTATCTTCCTTAATTGTCTTTATCATGTAGAAGTGATCCTTCCTTGTCTTCACACACTATCTCTTCCCTTTGGAACTTTGCTTTTTTTAATGTCTTCCTTGCTCACTTGGCTTCACCCAGGATGGTCTTTGCCTCTCTTCAATTTATCAAGCAAGCACCTGCCTCAAAACTTCCACATTTTATTTTTCCCTGAGATGCTCTTTCTTCAATTCTTGATTTGCATGACACCTTCTCAGTGTGGGTTATCTAATTAAAATTACAATCCTGTCCAACCCTCTTGATATTCTTTCCCTGCTTTATCATCACCATTCTCATCTTTGTCCATTTTTTTTGTTAATTTATTCTTCTCACAACCTGTGTTGGAATCAAGGGCCAAAGAGAAACCAAATCTACTCACCCTCAATATAACTAGTAAAAAGTATTTAGTGACAGAAAGGTTTGAAACTAAAGTTGCATTTAGATTTCAGAATTACTGGCAGAGTGATAAGTCATCAAGTAGCCATGTTTCTCCACCGTAGAGTGAATCAAATGTTGCTTTATAGAGTCATACTGAACCATGTTTCATAGGACTGGTAGATTCAAAACTTCTTGAGAAGTTCCTACAGATAATCAACCACAGCTGCTTGCTCTCCTTCTTTGTCATCCCCTTTTTGTGATCAGTTCCAGAATCAGACAAAACTGAGCACAGTTTGACAGGCAAATCCACATCTGAAGACATGAAGAGGGGATGGTTCAAAGGCAGGGATGAACAATTATCCCAACTGATCGTTCCAACTGATTTGATTGCAAAATGATAAAACAATTTATGAAAAGAAATTGGTTAACAGGAAGGTTTCTTTTCATTTACCCAAAAAGGAGTATCATCAGTTGTCAGGTATTAATTCTTATTGATTGGTACAACATGGAGTTTTCTCATTATTGTATAAGTATATGACAATTATTTGAGAGTTAAAGCATAAACATGAGATGACACATTTTTATTCATCACTCTAAATATCTTACTTTTATGTTTTAATACAATTAAACATTTCAAATATATTATTTCAGATATATAAAATATATTGTTTGGGTTTATAAAATATTGTAAGTTTATAAAACAAATGTTGGAACAAAATAATTGACCAGCAATAGTGAGTTAGTGGAAAATACTTTAAATGTCATAAATGAATAATTAGTTGGGATAAAGTTTCAGTGATAGAGAATTAGTAGGAGAAAACTTAATAATATGATATTTATTAGAACAACTTATTAGAACAACTTAAATATACAAAGGTAAGTTATTACACAAAGGTAAGCTAAATATCTAGCCATAAAACTGTAGTTGGAAAAAAATGGATGATGTCACATCCCTGCTCAGAACCCTTGAATGGATTCCAATTGTATATATGATAAAACCCAAAATATTTATAATTGCATATAACTTATTGCATGATTTATCCCCTCATTTACTCTCATAAATCCCAAACTGCCTCCTTCCCACACTCACTCTCTGGCTAGCTGATCCTTTAACATCCTGGAATCCCCTGAGCACTCTCAGCACCTATAGGCCCTTTGTACATGATGTATTCTTCATTTGAAACATTTCCCCCTCACTTTTTTGCCTGTATTTTCCTATTATAGTTCCTTTTTCCTTTATGTGTATGATTATTTTATAAAAATATGTCTCTCTCCCCAGACTATACATTGTGTGAGGGCAGGGACTCTTCACCTTTCATTACCACTGTCCCCCATGTCTAGCATAGCACCCAACACATTATAGGTACCTAGGAAATAATTATTGAATATGTGAACAAATGAAGAAATGAATAAGCAGATTAAGTCTCTAATTTACTACTAAATACTTGAAAAGTATGTAAAACATATTTCCATAGCAAAAGAAATTATATATAGAATAGGAAGGCATGTCCTAAATTCTTAAGAATGATTATCACTGGGTAAATAAGATAAAGAATATAATTTTCCCTAGTTTTCCATTGTTTTATTTCTCTAGTTTGTGGAAATGAATATGTATTGTTTTTTAAATTAAAAACATAATTTAAAAACCCTAAATATAAATCCTGTTATTAGACATTCTTTATTACTAACCCAAATTGTTAGACATTCACAATTACTACTATTTGCCATTAATAATAATACATAATGAGCATCAGTTACTAAAAATTCAGAGAGAAATCAATAAATGGAAAAGCAGAAAAATTCCTGAGTTAGATGAAAGTGAGTAAAGATACAAAAACATGGCAAACCAAACCAGTTTGGCTGTGTCTAGTGCAAGGCGAAATACTTTTAAATATAACCATGGGCCAAATACTGACTCAGTCACTTAGCTGTAACTATTTTCCATGTCTGTTTTCCTATCTGAAAGGTTGGAAGACCTCACAGGTTTTGTGAGAAATAAATTAGGTATTAGAAGTAAATATTCTTAAAATTATTGCTTAGTACAAAAATGACTGGGTTTTCAATAGTATCCCTTAAAAACTGATACTCATCCAGGACTTCAGGATGTGACCTTACTAGGAATTACATAGTAATTGTTCTCTTGCATCTTGCTGATTTCACTTAGCATAATGTCCTACATGTTCAGCCATGTTGTAGCAGGTGCCTGAATTTCCTTAGCTTTTAAGGCTGATGACATTCCTAATATTCACATGCCACACTTTGTTTATCCCTTCATCCATTGTTGGACATTTGGGTTGTTTGACTATTATGACTTATGCTGCTATGAACATTTGTGTAAAGGTTTTGTTTGGACATGTGTTTTCACCTGTCTTGGATGTGCATCAAAGAATGAAATTGCCGAGTGGTGACTCGACATGGTGACTCATGATTAAACCGCCAGAATTTCCTTGATGACTAATGATGTTGAACATCTTTTTATGTGCTTGTGGTCATTTATATATGTTCTTTGGAGAAATGTCTATTCAAATCCTTAGCCCATTTTGCAATTGGAGTTATATTTGTTTGTTTTCACATTGTAAGACTTCTCATACTCTGGTTATCTCATATCTCAATGTTATTAATTTTACTTTCTCCAGGATCAATTCTGTTCGTGTATTGTCATATGCTTTTAAATTTTATTTTTCCCTGTAATTGTCCTTTACATATACTGTGCCTCATTTATATCATTCTGTAATACTCTATGTCAGAGTTGATATTTTGAAAATTTCCATGAGTGGAAATTGTGTAATCTAATAAATCTTCAGGGATAAAGTACAATCTGTCAACAGATTTTACAGGTAATTTAATTTGCTGTGATATTTGAAAGGTTCATAATGTTCTCTCTCCATTTGATTTACATTGTTCTTATAAATACAAGAATTAATTGACTTCTGGAGTTTGAGATATAAACTTGGATTTTATCTTAACTTTAGGGTGGATGAATTATCTTTATTTTTTTGTAATTCTTTTCAGTAGTTTTAAGAGTATATAGTGGACAAAGTTGGAAAGATATATTATTCTGTCTTTTCTCTCTGAATCCTTTAGAAATTTTAGATTCAGTGGCAGCTATTATAGGGTACTACTTTCTGGAGAGCACTATGGATTTGATCAAAAGTAAAGTAAAGAAATATACTTTCAACCTTCTTTACTACCTGGGTTGTTTTCTATAATGAAGCAAGTCCTCTGGACTCTCTTGTGCCTTCTCTGGCATACAATCATAAACCTGGGCCAAGAGGAGAATGTGTCTTTTGCTCATTCCAGGTCATGATCTTTTAATAGCTGCCCTCAAAATCCACCATTGATTGTAAAACCTCAAAATAAATTACTGTCATTCGGGACAATTACAATATGACTCTATTCTGGAAAATACTTGCCTCATCACCTCTGGAGAAGTGTTAGTTTTTCTTTTGAAAACCCTACTTTTATAGAACTTAAAGGGTTAACCAATGACATAGCTTCAGCTCAAGGAGTGGGAGTAAAGTTTCTTTAGTTCTCAGACTAAGTCTTCAACCACTAAACCACACTACTACTCCCTCTAATTACTCCTTTAGGTAATAGGTGTAAAAATATGTTTTTGAGGTGATGAGATAAAATTAGAAGTTAGGTTATTGGGTTGAACTTCACATCTATCTTAGCCACTAAGACAAAAATCCACAATGAATAAATGGGGACAAAGGGTTTCTTAGCAAAATAAAGTTAACAGAACCTTTAAATAAATTCACACCACAAAACCAAAGAGGTATTTAGGAATTTCTCAGAGACCCCCAAATTCAGAGGTTTTCTAGTACTTACTGGAAAATGATACAGTAAAGAAGATAGATGTTTTTTCATACAAAGGAAACATTTTTTTCTAAAAATTCTTGGCAATTTTATCATCAGAGTTAAAGATATCTATGCTGTTTGGTTTTGTTCTTTCAAATTTTAAAATATATATAATAAATTAGAAAGACGTTTTCATATCTCTGTAATAATTTTAGTAATCTTAATCTTAAGTAGTCTTACTATCAAGATTACATACTAAAAAGGACTGGAAATTTATTCCCAAATGGGAAATATGGATATTCTGCAACGATTGTCATTAAAAATCTTGAAGTAGTCTCAGTAGCCTTCTCTGAGGAACTGTGTACAATTCTTTTTTTTTTTTTTATCATTTTTTTAATTTATTTTCAGCATAACAGTATTCATTGTTTTTGTACCACACTCAGTGCTCCATGCAATCCATGCCCTCTCTAATACCCACCACCTGGTTCCCCCAACCTCCCACCCCCCCACCTCTTCAAACCCTTCAGATTGTTTTTCAGGGTCCATAGTCTCTCATTGTTCACCTCCTCTTCCAATTTCCCCCAAATGCCTTCTCCTAACTCCCCATGTCCTCCATGCTATTTGTTATGCTCCACAAATAAGTGAAACCATATGATCATTGTATCATATGGTTTCACTGTGTACAATTCTATTCCTGATATAATGAATGTTACTCCTAACATCAGATTTGTGGATGCTACTCACATCGCTTAGTTATTAATACAGCTGATCAAGTAGGTCAAATCTATTTCAATCCTTGGCCTCAACATTTTTAAAAAAAGGTTATGAATCCTTGTCCTCTCTCTTCATGAGCCTTCCAAAATATGTGAAACTTTAAACATTCCAAATTATACTAATAAATTTGAAGTACAATCTCTTAAATAAAGGAAGTTGAGAGGAAAATACTGCAGAACACTTTGTTGCTTTCTTTTATGATTTGGCCAGTCAACATGCTTCTTTATCCCACTAGAGGGTGGTCTGGTCACCATCGAATAAGAAATGAAAACATATAGGATGTGGAAAAAAAGGATCAAACTTTATTTGATCATAAAGCATATGTGCTATACTTCATCTTATGCGATTCAGTTACTTATTGACCCAATTCATTTTTCTAATGTCCTTTTCCCCTCCTTCCTTTACTTCTCTGTGTTTTTGTTTGTAACCATAGTTCTCTATTACATTTGTATGTATAATGTGTATACGGTTGTAAAGACCTATGGGAAATTAATAATACATACTTTTAACTTTAACCTATTTCTTGGTTCCAAATGAATATTGTGTCAAACCAATATAATTAACTGTGTGTTGGGGGGAAGTATTATTAACACAATATAATGTTACTTTTCAAAAACACAGATGAAAATTTATGAATTTGTAGATGGGTTGAAAATTGTTCTGAATTATTAAAGTGGCTGATTATAGAATTCTGTGGTTCTAGAATTACAGTTTTATTACTTTAAAAGAAATCGAGTAAATTCCAGTAAAGATGAAGTAAGAGAGTTGGATTTAAGAACCCTACTCCCCTTGCTCCCCACACAAACACTCAAACTTAAACAAATATAAATGTGGGTAAAAGGAAAACAAAGAAAACCTATGGTTGTATTAGCTAAATGCCTAGAGGTAGTTTCAAGAAGAACCCAAATAGAGCCTGCCATTCTCTCCAAATTGAGGAAACTGAAATGGAAATTCAGGGAGACTAAGCCACATAAAATTTATAGGGCAAGACACATAAAGGAGGAAGCTGCACAGAGAGAGCTATAGAGGGGGTAGCCTTGGAGTTTATGGTGAGTACCAATCTGTGTATGCATGAGTCAAAATGACCCAAGGCTAGGGGAAAAAAAACAACAACAACAACTAGAAAAGAGAAGATAGAAAAACTGCCAGGATTCACACAAAGCTGGGAATAGTTTGTGTTTCCACTGGAGTGCTAAGGCTACTATAACTAGACATGCCTTAGCAGTGTTGTTAAATTAGTTGTACATAAAAGGCTTCTCTAGTCCTGACTGACCAAAGCTTAAAAGTTAAGTCTGAAAACAATCTGATTTCAAGTAATATAATTACAAGCCAGGAAAAAGAAATAACACTATTTATAGGAATACAACAAACTCCAGTGGACAATAATATTCACAGTATCTGCCTTCCAATAAAAAACTACCAAGCATGTAAAAAAAAGTGTGAAAATGTGACTGATAATGAGGAGAAAACTTAATCATTAGAAATATGCCCAGAAATGACAAAGAAGGGAAACTATCAAGTGAGAATATATAGCTTTTATAACTATTCTATTTTGTCCTAGTCTGTGATCTTACTAAAAATCCATGGGTTATCAAGGGGTGAGGTAAGAGGGACTTATTAAAACAATGGACACAAGTAGAGTGATCAGGAATTTATCAGAACAAGGTAAAATTATCCCCAGCTAAGGTAATCATAAGTTATTGAGGTATAACTGCTGAAGTAAGCAGGCATGTGCTGGGTAATTCCTATCTTCCACTACATAGACTTACTTCAGAGATAGGAGTCTTTGTTCAATAAATTGCTCCTCTTCACCTAATTCCTATACTCTTGCAGGCCCTTTTCCTGACAGTCAACATAGAACCTCCTTCTTGAACAATCAAGATTTTTTTCACTCTTTTCTTCCCTCTGCGCTCTACTGACATTTCCATCTATTACTATCTTTATTTTCTGTATCCATTTGCGACCATAGTTCCAAGTAATATAAGTTGGCATGATGGAAATGAGTG
Source organism: Lutra lutra (assembly GCF_902655055.1). Classification (NCBI taxonomy): domain Eukaryota; kingdom Metazoa; phylum Chordata; class Mammalia; order Carnivora; family Mustelidae; genus Lutra; species Lutra lutra. Next base: position 120,715,000 of record NC_062280.1, on the reverse strand, counting down.
ATTTATGTTTTGTTTATAAACTGAGAAGTGATGTCAATAGTAGAAAGGATGGGGATTTTCAAAACACTCTGGTGATTGTGTTTTTCATGAGCATGTGATAACTCATTATATATTCAAAAGTCCCCCCACACTCAAGGAGGAGATTATACAATGCATGTAGACCAGGGTTGGGGAGGAATCTTGGGAGCCATTTCGGTAGTGTCTATCATGTGAAATGTTGGAAAATAAAATGCTCCATGTCAATACAGAGAATTTCTGCAGGAAGTCCCCATAAATGAGTTCACATAGCATGTACACATTTTTTTTCTGTTTTCTTTCAATTAGCATAATGATTTTTTTTAGTTGAAGTAAAATTTACACACAATGTTTCAGGTATTGGCATAATGCTTTTAATATTTAATATTTAATGTTGGATTGTATATCATTAGTTCCTTCATTTTCTCTGAGCAACATTTTGTGTTTTCAGTGTCAGGGTTCATATATTTTGTTAAATTTATCCTTAAATACTTCATGATTTTATTGTTATTTTAATGGTAATTATATTACCATTTAACTTTTTGTGCTGGTGGTATGTTGACATACAGTTGTTCTTAGAGATGTACCTTGTATCTGCTTCCCTTCTCCTTTCTAAATCCACTTATTTAATTCGAGTAATTTCTTTGTAAATTTATAAGGATATTCTGTTTAAGCCATCATAGTTTCTAACTATGAAGACAATCTTACTTCATCCCTTTCCATCTGTGTCTCTTTTGATCCTCTTTCTTGCCTCATTACACTGAAGATGACCTCTAATGAAATATTGTTAGAAGAGATAAAAGAGGAGGACACCCTTGAATCATTCCAAATATTAAAAAAGAGAGTGCCCAATGTGTGACCATTAAATATAATTTAGCTCTAGCTTTTTTGTAAGTGGTCTTTTTCAAGCTGAGATAGATCTCTTATTCTTAAATTAGTGAGACTTTTTTTTTATAATCAATCACCTACTAATGTAATTATGAGAACTGACTATGAAATGTTAAAAAAAATACAACCATATATATATATATATATATATATATATATATATATATGACCAACATTGTAGTGATGTATCATCCTTTTTAATAGTAGCCAGAGATTTAGCTTTCTTGTCCAGAGCTGTTTATAAGCACATGTATAAAAGTATTTATCTTTGTTTATTTTAAAAATATGCCTTAAATATGTGCATATTCCCCCCAGCAGTAATAGTTTAAGTAAATTATTATAATTAGTTACAATTGCAAGTAAACTCCACCTTAATATATAGAAAGAAATGGTAGTGATGTATTACATGCTGAGTTGGTTACCTTAGACATTTGCTTCAAGAGACAATGTCTAATCTGTTTTACCTGCTTTGCATGGCTTCAGCAGCAAAAGCCTTTAACATTAAGGAATCTATTATTGAACTTGTAGAATCTAAAGAATTTCTACTGAGAAATTACAGTTGTAATTGATAACAAAACTATTGTGAATTTCACTTACAGTATTTTTGCAACCAAGATACTAGTTTTCATATTCCATTCAATCTATATTTTTAAAAGGTATTTTTGTTTACTTCTCAAAGATTTGTTACCTTTTAACATTGATCAAAATAATGAGTCCCAGTCATATATGCTACTAAAGGCATACTTTTTTCTTTCTGCTAGCTGAGGCAAGGACAGATCGTGAGAACTGGTAAGTGGTCAGCATTATGCTTAACTGTTAGGATAAGCTAGTAGAGCTGTCCTTCATAATTTGTTCAAACATCTGGCTACCACTGTTAATAGGTTAGGGAAGAACATATGGTTCTCATTTAAAACATTGCAAACATCATCATGATGGAGACTGTGAAGTTTTAAGAAAGACCAATACTGTTTTGATTATAATCTCAGACAGAAAGGAAAAAACAAAAACAAACAAAAAAAACCCTGAATGCTCAACTAAGAATTCTAGAGTCTTATTTATCAGAAATTTCTATTCTGTATTGTGGTGTTCTTTTGATTTTTATTTTAAAGAACAAGCAATTAATACAGAAAGGTACTGTTGCCACTTTTTTCCTGCTTTTGAAATTAAATTATAACTAAAAATGAAAAAGAAAAGAAAAATGTATATTGAAAGCAATTGTAAATCTATGAGCTTTTACTTTTAATAACATCTTACAATTGAAATTTCAAAGTTACACTTTTCTTCCAGAAGTAATTCTATGGATTAGGAATAAAAGCGTGTGTGTTTTCCAATTAGCAATAACAAATTTCTATCTCTGATTAATCCAGCTGCTTAAAATATGTGTTGTATTTGACCATTTGCCAAAAAAGTCTGAGGCTGCATGAGCCAGCTGGCAAAAGGTTAGAGGGTGGGAATCTCAGCTGATTAGGACTATGGCTATGACATTTTCATAAACTCTACTTTCAAAATGCCAAATGATGAAAAACCCAACCTTGGCTGCCATGCAATTTTGCCCCACAATGATAGCTTCAGAAATTTTCAGCTCAAAATAACTCTTCTAACTCATATTATCTGCACCCCTAGAACAAGTCATTTACTTATAAATATTTTTAAAACCCTGCTTAAGAGAAAAAATAGATACTAAAGTTATATTTTTATCAGTTGTAAGAAGCCTCTGATTGTAATTTTGTCACACATCCTATCTCAAAAAAAAAGAAAAATTAAATTTAAAGATATTCATGTCAAAAATTAATTGTGTTAACTTTATAACATTACTTTTAAGAAGAGAGACCAAAACTAGTCAGAATTGTTAATTTTTTTCACTTTCCCCACCAATTAAGTTTGATATTTACTGTATTAGGATAAGACCACAAGTCTCTAATGATCAAGAGAATCTTGCGTTACTTTTATAGATTGGTTCCCATGCACAGGCATTTTTGTGTATGCACATGTATATGAGTCCACCAGGTGTCGATGTGCAGCCTGCTACACTAACAAGTCTGTCATACACTTCCTTTGATTTTTTTCACACCTGGTGCTTGCTACAACATGTCTGACTGGCCATTTGAGTTATCTGAGAAGCTGTCAAAAGGCTGGGAAGATTGGGGAAGATTTCAAAAACCTGGCTGAGCATGCCTTCTCAAGAATAATACTTTATGACACTTTTATCCTCCATCCCAAATCTCAGATGCTTGATTTTTTTTTTCCTTTCCACTGCTGAAATGGGGACAATAAGAAGCCTAGGGGGAGTTAGGATACTTGTAAAAATCACAGAATGTTTCAACTTTCACCCAAATGTGGATATTTATATTTTCAAAGTATAAGGTAGTGATGTATGGTAATCCTTTAAACAGGTCATTCTTTAAATAGAATATAAAAGAAATCTCTTCTAATAACACATGATTTGTAATAGTTCGCTTATATGAATATTTAGTTTTAGTTATATTTGTTTTTATTTCCTTATGTTATTTCAAAAGGTAACACAGTTACATGGCTTAAAAATCAAGAAGTATAATGTATATTAAGGAAAAAGTCCTCCTTCTCATGTTTGCCCATGAGTACCCCAGCCTCTCCACACCCATACCCAAACATTGTTGTAAATTACTTGTGCGTCCTTGTTAGCATTGTCAGATTTAGTGGAAAAAACAGAGGGCTTCTGATTTAGTTTAAATTTAAGATAAACAATGAACACTTTTTTAGTATCAGCATGTCCTAATTATTGTACAGGATATACATATACTAAAGTAAAATCATTGTTTATCTCACATTAAAATTTAACCGAGTGTTCGATATTTTATCTGGCGACTATGATCCTTCCTGAAATTTTTACACAAATGGAAGGAATATGGTTGCATCTTCTGTCATTGTCCTCTGTCCCTCTTCTTTCACATAAATGGTAGCATACCTTATGTACTGTTCTGCACCTGATTTTTTTAAACCCAATAATATCTTTGAAGATTATTCTACACAATTATCAGCTGGGCGGGTAGCCTGTTTCTTCCTCTCTATGCCTGCCTCTCTGCCTACTTGTGATCTCTGTGTGTAAAATAAATAAAATCTTTTAAAAAGTAAATTTAATGCTTTTATCCCTCTCATTTTATGTTTTTGATGTCACAATTTATATCTTTTTATATTGTGTATCCACTAACAAATTATTGTAGCTTTTATTACTTTTAATTTTTTGTTTTTTAACTTTTATACTAGAATTACTTGTGATTTATACATTGCCATAGCAATATTAGAGTGTTCTGAATTTGACTATATATTGCTTTTAGTAGTTTTATACTTTCACATGATTTTATTTTACTAATTGGCATCCTTTCTTTTCAGCTTGAAGAATACCCTTTAGCATTTCTTGTAAGGCAAGTATAGTAGTAACAGACTCCAGCTTTTGTTTGTATGGGAATATCTATGTGTTCTTCAGTTCTGAAGAATAGCTTCAGGGTAGAATATTCTTTTTTTTTAATTTTATTTATTTATTTGACAGAGAGAGAGAGAGAGAGAGAGATCACAAGTAGGCAGAGAGGCAGGCAGAGAGAGGAGGAAGCAGGCTCACTGCTGAGCAGAGAGCCCGATGCGGGGCTCGATCCCAGGACCCTGAGATCATGACCTGAGCCGAAGGCAGAGGCTTAACCCACTGAGCCACCCAGGTGCCCCAGAATATTCTTGATTATCAGCTTTTTTTCCTTTAGAGCTTTGAATATATTATCCCACTCTTTCTGGACCTGCAAGGCTTCGGCTGAGAAGTCTGCTTATAGCCTTATGTGTGTTCCTTCATATGTAATGAGTTTCTTTTCTCTTGGCACTTCAAGATTTTCTCTTTGACTTTGATTTTTGACAGTTTTATTATAATGTGTCTAGGTTAAGTCTTCCTTGAATTCAAACTGACTGGGCATCCTTAAGCTTCATGACCATTGGTGTCCATATCTTTCCCTAAGTTTGTAATTTTTCACTTTAAGTAAACTTTCTGTCCCATTCTATCTCTGTTTTTCTTCTGGCACTCCCACAACTTGAATATTCTTTCTTTTGATGGTTTCCCTTGAGTCCCATAGGCTTTCTTCACTTTTTTATTTTCCCCCTATACTTTTTCCTTCTCTAACTAAATACCTTCAAATGACTTCTTTGAGTGTGCTGATTTTCTTCTGCTTGATTGAATCTGCTATTGTAGCTTTCTAAATTGTTTTTTAGTTTACTCCTTGTATTCTTCAGTTCCAAAATTTCTGTAGAGTTCTTTGTCATATTTTCCATCACTTCTTTAAGCTTCTCAGTTTGTTCTTGTATTTTTCTTGATTTTATTAAATTGTGTTCTCTCATATCCTGCTGAGCTTCTGTAGAACAATTATTTTTAGCTCTTTGTTACACAGCTCTTGTATCTCCCTTTCTTTGGAGTCAGTTACTGGAAGTTTATTGTATTCCTTTGGTCGAGTCATATCTCTCTGATTTTTCATGATCCCTGTAGCCTTACACAGGTGTCTGTGCAGTTGAAGAAGAGTGACTCTTCCAGACTTTCAGGACACACTTCAGTAAGGAAATACCTTCACATATAGGTGAGCACATTGAGACTGGTGGTATGGAGCATCAAGTATCGGGACATGTGGCACCTATAGGGCTAGGCGTCTTGGTGTCTCTGGCTCAGGAATCTGGGGTCTGTGACTTTGACTTTTGCAAGGTTTTTAGTGCTAAGAGCTGGGGAGGATTCTCAATGGTTACAAGATTGTTGAGGCTGAAGCAATGCCTCCAAGTGCAGTGGTGAAGAACTAGTTCAGGTGATAGTGGTGGCTGAAGCCAGTGTTGTATATCCACTTTAATGTGGAGGTCAACTGTAAATACTTGTGTGGTGGTAGAGACTGGTTACAGGCACCCATGCAGTGGTAAGTGCCAGGACAGGTTGCTGGGCCCAGGGCCAACTGTTGGCAGACATAAAGCTGCTGGGGCCATAGCCTGTACTTCAAGGGTTGGACATGGACACAGTGATGGGGTCATCTGCATTGCATTCAAACAGGTGCATCCCTGACCTGGCAGCATGAGGGTGTGGTGACTATACTGGATCCTGGGGACTGAGGCTTCTTTCTTTTTTTTTTTTTTTTTTTTTTTAAGATGTTATTTGGGCCTGAGGCTTCTATGATAAGGTGAGAAGAAACTCAGAAGACCTAGAATCCATGAGCACGAAAACCTGTGAGGCCCTCAGTACTGAATGCCAAAGCAGGTCTATAACTATTGCTCTGATTATTGGTTTCCTCAATGGTGAAACCTGCTGGAGCCCTCAACTGAATCATCCAATGGAGTCCACGATGAGATTCTCAGTAATGAAAGTTGTGGATACTCTAGCAATTCTTTTTTTATTTATTTTTTTTAATAATATCTCTGTTCAATGCTATCAGTTTACTTCTGAGTAATGTTTTCACTGCATTCACTAGTTGTTTTTTTTGTTATTGTTCTTTTTTTTTAAATTTTATTTTATTTATTTATTTTTTTATAAACATATTTTTTTATCCCCAGGGGTACAGGTCTGCGAATCGCCAGGTTTACACATTTCACATCACTCACCATAGCACATACCCTCCCCAATATCCATAACCCCACGCCCCCTCTCCCAACCCCCTCCCCCCATCAACCCTCAGATTGTTTTGTGAGATTAAGAGTCACTTATGGTTTGTCTCCCTCCCAATCCCATCTTGTTTCATTTACTCTTCTCCTACCCCCTCAACCCCCCATGTTGCATCTCCTCTCCCTCATATCAGGGAGATCATATGATAGTTGTCTTTCTCCGATTGACTGATTTCGCTAAGCATGATACCCTCTAGTTCCATCCACGTCGTTGCAAATGGCAAGATTTCATTTCTTTTGATGACTGCATAGTATTCCATTGTGTATATATACCACATCTTCTTTATCCATTCGTCTGTTGATGGACATCTAGGTTCTTTCCATAGTTTGGCTCTTGTAGACATTGCTGCTATAAACATTCGGGTGCACGTGCCCCTTCGGATCACTACGTTTGTATCTTTAGGGTAAATACCCAGCAGTGCAATTGCTGGGTCATAGGGTAGTTCTATTTTCAACATTTTGAGGAACCTCCATGCTGTTTTCCAGAGTGGTTGTACCAGCTTGCATTCCCACCAACAGTGTAGGAGGGTTCCCCTTTCTCCGCATCCTCGCCAGCATCTGTCATTTCCTGACTTGTTAATTTTAGCCATTCTGACTGGTGTGAGGTGGCATCTCATGGTGGTTTTGATTTGTATTTCCCTTATGCCGAGTGATATGGAGCACATTTTCATGTGTCTGTTGGCCATCTGGATGTCTTCTTTGCAGAAATGTCTGTTCATGTCCTCTGCCCATTTCTTGATTGGATTATTTGTTCTTTGGGTGTTGAGTTTGCTAAGTTCTTTATAGATTTTGGACACGAGCCCTTTATCTGATATGTCATTTGCAATAATCTTCTCCCATTCTGTCAGTTGTCTTTTGGTTTTTTTAACTGTTTCCTTTGCTGTGCAAAAGCTTTTGATCTTGATAAAATCCCAATAGTTCATTTTTGCCCTTGCTTCCCTTGCCTTTGGTGATGTTCCTAGGAAGATGTTGCTGCGGCTGAGGTCGAAGAGGTTGCTGCCTGTGTTCTCCTCAAGGATTTTGATGGATTCCTTTCTCACATTGAGATCCTTCATCCATTTTGAGTCTATTTTCGTGTGTGGTGTAAGGAAATGATCCAATTTCATTTTTCTGCATGTGGCAGTCCAATTTTCCCAACACCATTTATTGAAGAGGCTGTCTTTTTTCCATTGGACATTCTTTCCTGCTTTGTCGAAGATGAGTTGACCATAGAGTTGAGGGTCTATTTCTGGGCTCTCTATTCTGTTCCATTGATCTATGTGTCTGTTTTTGTGCCAGTACCATGCTGTCTTGATGATGACAGCTTTGTAGTAGAGCTTGAAGTCCGGAATTGTGATGCCACCAACTTTGGCTTTCTTTTTCAATATTCCTTTGGCTATTCGAGGTCTTTTCTGGTTCCATATAAATTTTAGGATTATTTGTTCCATTTCTTTGAAAAAAATGGATGGTACTTTGATAGGAATTGCATTAAATGTGTAGATTGCTTTAGGTAGCAAAGACATTTTCACAATATTTATTCTTCCAATCCAGGAGCATGGAACATTTTTCCATTTCTTTGTGTCTTCCTCAATTTCTTTCATGAGTACTTTATAGTTTTCTGTGTACAGATTCTTAGTCTCTTTGGTTAGGTTTATTCCTAGGTATCTTATAGTTTTGGGTGCAATTGTAAATGGGATGGACTCCTTAATTTCTCTTTCTTCTGTCTTGTTGTTGGTGTAGAGAAATGCAACTGATTTCTGTGCATTGATTTTATATCCTGACACTTTACTGAATTCCTGTACAAGTTCTAGCAGTTTTGGAGTGGAGTCTTTTGGGTTTTCCACATATAGTATCATATCATCTGCAAAGAGTGATAGTTTGACTTCTTCTTTGCCAATTTGGATGCCTTTAATTTCCTTTTGTTGTCTGATTGCTGAGGCTAGGACTTCTAGTACTATGTTGAATAGCGGTGGTGATAACGGACATCCCTGCCGTGTTCCTGACCTTAGTGGAAAAGCTTTCAGTTTTTCTCCATTGAGAATGATATTTGCGGTGGGTTTTTCATAGATGGCTTTGATAATATTGAGGTATGTGCCGTCTATCCCTACACTTTGAAGAGTTTTGATCAGGAAGGGATGCTGTACTTTGTCAAATGCACTTTTTCAGCATCTATGGAGAGTATCATATGATTCTTTTCTTTCTTTTATTAACGTGTTGTATCGCATTGATTGACTTGCGGATGTTGAACCAACCTTGCAGCCCTGGAATAAATCCCACTTGGTCGTGGTGAATAATCCTTTTAATGTACTGTTGAATCCTATTGGCTAGTATTTTGGCGAGAATTTTTGCATCTGTGTTCATCAAGGATATTGGTCTGTAGTTCTCTTTTTTGTTGGGATCCTTGTCTGGTTTTGGGACCAAGGTGATGCTGGCCTCATAAAATGAGTTTGGAAGTTTTCCTTCCATTTCTATTTTTTGGAACAGTTTCAGGAGAATAGGAATTAGTTCTTCTTTAAATGTTTGGTAGAATTCCCCCGGGAAGCCGTCTGGCCCTGGGCTTTTGTTTGTTTGGAGATATTTGATGACTGTTTCAATCTCCTTACTGGTTATGGGTCTGTTCAGGCTTTCCATTTCTTCCTGGTTCAGTTGTGGTAGTTTATATGTCTCTAGGAATGCATCCATTTCTTCCAGATTGTCAAATTTGTTGGCGTGGAGTTGCTCATAGTATGTTCTTATAATTGTCTGTATTTCTTTGGTGTTCGTTGTGATCTCTCCTCTTTCATTCATGATTTTATTTATTTGGGTCCTTTCTCTTTTCTTTTTTAGAAGTCTGGCCAGGGGTTTATCAATCTTATTAATTCTTTCAAAGAACCAGCTCCTAGTTTCGTTGATTTGTTCTATTGTTTTTTTGGTTTCTATTTCATTGATTTCTGCTCTGATCTTTATGATTTCTCTTCTCCTGCTGGGTTTAGGGTTTCTTTCTTGTTCTTTCTCCAGCTCCTTTAGGTGTAGGGTTAGGTTGTGTACCTGAGACCTTTCTTGTATCTTGAGAAAGGCTTGTACTGCTATATATTTTCCTCTCAGGACTGCCTTTGTTGTGTCCCACAGATTCTGAACTGTTGTGTTTTCATTATCATTTGTTTCCATAAATTTTTTCAATTCTTCTTTAATTTCCTGATTGACCCATTCATTCTTTAGAAGGATGCTGTTTAGTCTCCATGTATTTGGGTTCTTTCCAAATTTCCTCTTGTTATTGAGTTCTAGCTTTAGAGCGTTGTGGTCTGAAAATATGCAGGGGATGATCCCAATCTTTTGATACCGGTTGAGACTTGGTTTAGGACCAAGAATGTGATCTATTCTGGAGAATGTTCCATGTGCACTAGAGAAGAATGTGTCTTTTGTTGCTTTGGGATGGAATGTTCGAATATATCTGTGATGTCCATCTGGTCCAGTGTGTCATTTAAGGCCTTTATTTCCTTGTTGATCTTTTGCTTGGATGATCTGTCCATTTCAGTGAGGGGAGTGTTAAAATCCCCTACTATTATTGTATTATTGTCAATGTGTTTCTTTGATTTTGTTATTAATTGGTTTATATAGTTGGCTGCTCCCACGTTAGGGGCATAGATATTTAAAATTGTTAGATCTTCTTGTTGGACAGTTCCTTTGAGTATGATATAGTGTCCTTCCTCATCTCTTATTATAGTCTTTGGCTTAAAATCTAATTGATCTGATCTAAGGATTGCCACTCCTGCTTTCTTCTGATGTCCATTAGCATGGTAAATTCTTTTCCACCCCCTCACTTTAAACCTGGAGGTGTCTTCGGGTATAAGATGAGTTTCTTGTAGGCAACATATAGATGGGTTTTGTTTTTTTATCCATTCTGATACCCTGTGTCTTTTGATTGGGGCATTTAGCCCATTAACATTCAGGGTAAGTATTGAGAGATATGAATTTAGTGCCATTGTATTGCCTGTAAGGTGACTGTTATTGTATATTGTCTCTGTTTCTTTCTGATCTACTACTTTGAGGGTCTCTCTTTGCTTAGAGGACCCCTTTCAATATTTCCTGTAGAGCTGGTTTGGTATTTGCAAATTCTTTCAGTTTTTGTTTGTCCTGGAAGCTTTTAATCTCTCCTTCTATTTTCAATGATAGCCTAGCTGGATATAGTATTCTTGGCTGCATGTTTTTCTCATTTAGTACTCTGAATATATCATGCCAGCTCTTTCTGGCCTGCCAGGTCTCTGTGGATAAGTCTGCTGCCAATCTAATATTTTTACCATTGTACGTTACAGACTTCTTTTCCTGGGCTGCTTTCAGGATCTTTTCTTTGTCACTAAGACTTGTAAATTTTACTATTAGGTGACGGGGTGTGGACCTATTCTTTTTGATTTTGAGGGGGGTTCTCTGAACCTCCTGGATTTTGATGCTTGTTCCCTTTGCCATATTGGGGAAATTCTCTCCAATAATTCTCTCCAACATACCTTCTGCTCCCCTCTTTGTTTCCTCTTTTTCTGGAATCCCAATTATTCTAATGTTGTTTTGTCTTATGGTGTCACTTATTTCTTGAATTCTCCCCTCGTGGTCCAGTAGCTCTTTGTCCCTCTTTTGCTCAGCTTCTTTATTCTCTGTCATTTGGTCTTCCATATTGCTAATTCTTTCTTCTGCCTCATATATCCTAGAAGTGAGAGCCTCCATTTTTGATTTCACCTCATTAATAGCTTTTTTGATTTCAACTTGGTTAGATTTTAGTTCTTTTATTTCTCCAGAAAGGGCTTTTATATCTCCCAAGAGGGTTGCTTTAATATCTTCCATGCCTTTTTCAAGCCCGGCTAGAACCTTGAGAATCATCATTCTGAACTCTATATCTGACGTATTACCAATGACTGTATTGATTAGGTCCCAGCCTTTGTTACTGCTTCTTGTTCTTTTTTTTGTTGTGAATTTTTCCGCCTTGTCATTTTGTCCAGATAAGAGTATATGAAGGAGCAAGTAAAATACTAAAAGGGTGGCAACAACCCCAGGAAAATATGCTTTACCCAAATCAGAAGAGATCCCAAATCGTGAGGGGGGAGAAAGGGGATAAAAAGGGGTTCAGAAAGAAAAAAAAAAAAGAAACTATTAAAAAAAGAAAGCCGATAAAAAATATAAAAAGGAAAATATATATATATATATATATATATATTAGATAAACTATTTTAAAAATGTTAAAAAAGAAAACGGTAAAAGTTAAAAAAAATTTAGCAGAAGAAGAGAAAAAAAAATTGAAAAAGAAAAAAAATTAAATTAACTGCAAGGCTAAAGAATCATGGGGAGAAAGCCATGAGTTCCATGCTTTGCTTTCTTCTCCTCTGGAATTCCTCCGCTCTCCTTGGTATTGAAACTGCACTCCTTGGTAGGTGAACTTGGTCCTGGCTGGGTTTCTCGTTGATCTTCTGGGGGAGGGGCCTGTTGTAGTGATTCTCAAGCGTCTTTGCCCCAGGCGGAGTTGCACCGCCCTTATCCCGGGGCCGGGCTGAGTAATCCGCTCGGGTTTGCTGGGTTTGCTTTCGGGAGCTTTTGTTCCCTGAGCGCTTTCCATAGAGTTCTGGAAGACGGGAATGAAGATGGCGGCCTCCCGGTCTCTGGCCTGGAGGAGCCGAGAGCCCGGGGCCCCACTCCTCAGCGCGCCCTCAGAGAACAGCGCCCAATGTCTCCTGTCACCCTGGCCTCCGGCCGCGCTCCGAGCTGACCGAGCCTGCGACCAGTTCAAGCAACCCCGAGTTTAGAGCTTACTCCTCGGCTCTGTCTCTGTAGCCGGCTTCCCTGTTCTAATACTGGTAAGCTCTACGACACTCAGACACCCCTGATCCTTCTGTGACCCTGTGGGACCTGAGGCTGCGCTGACCCCGCCTGGGCTTCACCCCAGTTAAGCCTCTGGAGCGATGTCCCTCAGTGGAACAGACTTTTAAAAGTCCTGATTTTGTGCTCCATTGCTCCGCCGCTCGCCGGGAGCCGGCCCCTCCCCCCGCGGTCTATCTTCCAGTCGCTTTGGATTCACTTCTCTGCCAGTCCTTCCTTTCAGATAGTGGTTGATTTTCTGTTTCTAGAATTGCTGTTCTTCTTCTCTTCAATCTCCCATTGGATTTGTAGGTGTTTGCAATCTTTAGATAAGCTATCTAGCTGATCTCCCGCTACCTGAAGTAGTCTCAGCCTGCTACTTCTCTGCCATCTTGACTCCTCCCCATTCACTGGTTTTGATAAGTTGTGCTTTCATTTCATTCTGTTCAAATGTTTTTAACTAAACAATTATCCTCGAGATTTCTTTAATTTAATTTTAACATTTTAAAATTTGTCTTAAGATTTCTTCTCTGACCCATTTAGAAGTATGTGGCTTAATGTCCAAATATTTGGGGGATTTTCTGGCTATCCACCTGTAAATGATTTATAATTGAATTCCATAGTATTCTGAGAACAGACATTGCATGATTTCTGATCTTCTAAATTGGTTAAGATATCTTTTATGGTCCAGAATGTGATTTATCTTGGCTTGTATGCTTTGTAAGTTTGAGAAGAATGAGTATTCTCTCTTGTTGGATGAAGTTGTCCACAGATGTCAGTAAACCCAGTTGATTGATGGTGCTGTTGAGTTCAACTATATTCTTACAATTTTTTTTGCCTGCTGGATTTGTCCATTCCTGAGAACAGGTCTTGAAGTCCCCAGCTCTAACAATGGACTAATCTATTTCTCCTTGTTGTGCTATCAATTTTTGCCTCTTGTATGTTGATGCTTTTTTGTAAGTTAAGTGTATCTCTCCACTGAGGATTGCTATGTTTTCTTACAGAATTGACTATTTTGTCATTATGTAGTGTCTTTCTTTATCCCTTAAAATTTTTCTTGCTCTGAAGTCTGCTCCTTCTGAAATTAATATAACTATGCCAGCTTTCTTTAGGTAAGTGAAAGTATGGTTTATCTTTCTCCCATCTGTTTACTTTAATCTACACGTGTCTTTATATTTAAAGTGTGTTTCTTATAGACAACATAATTAGGTCTTGTTTTTTGGTTCACTCTGGCAATCTGTCTTTTTTTTTTTTTTTAATTTGAATAGTTGACACTTTTCCAAAGAAGACCTACAGATGGCCAACAGACACATGAAAAGATGTTTGACATCACTAATCATCAGGGAAATGCAAATCAACACCACAATGAGATATCATTTTACACCTGTCAGAATGGCTAAAATCAAAAAGACAAGAAATAACAAGTTTTGGTGAGAATGCGGAGAAAAAGGAAACTTCAGACACTGTTGGTGGCAATGTAAAGTGGTATAGCTACCATGGAAACAATTTGGAGTTTCCTCAAAAAGTTAAAAATAGAAACACCATATGATCCAATGATTCCACTACTATTTATCTATTATGCAGTCATTAAAAAAGTGAGGCTATGCCACTTGCACCAACATGAATGGATCTAGAAGGTATATGCTAACTGAAATAAGTTAGACTGAAAATGACTGGTAAATTGGTATATTTAGACCAATGATATCTAAAGTGACTATTGACATAGTTAGATCAGTATCTACCATATTTGTTACTGCTTTCTATTCACCACTCTTGTTATTTATTCTTATTTTTGTCTTTCTTTTTCTGACATTTGTGGTTTTGAGGATTTTATTATATGTTCTATCTTCTCTCCTTCTTTAGCATATCAGTTTTACTTCTCTTTTTACCTTTTTTAGTGGTTGCTGTAGAGTTAGCAAAATATATTTACAACTAATTCAAGTCCACTTTCAAATTACACTATACCACTTTGTGAATAGTGCAAGTATCTTAGAATAACAGAGTATGCCTCATTCTTGTTTCTCATTCTTTGTACCATCACTGCCATTTCACTTATCCATTGGCATACCTAAGAGTGTATATATACATAAGCCACATAATTATATACATTTTGCTGTTATTATTTTGAACAAACTGTTATCTGTTAGATCTCTAGAATAAGAAAAATAAAAGTTTTTATTTTACTTTCACTTCTTCATTTTTCAATACCTTCCTTTCTCTGTGTAGATCCAAGTTTCTGACCTCTATAATTTTCCTTCTCTCTAGAGAAATTCTTGGGGTGCCTGAGTGATACAGTCAGTTAAATGTCTGACTCTTCATTTTGGATGAGGTCCTGAGCTAAGAATCTTTGGATCAAGCCCAGTGTCAGGCTCCTCATTGAGTGTGGAGCCAGCCTGGGATTCTCTTTCTCCCTCTGACCCTCCCCCCATGCTCATTCTCTCTCTCTCTCTCTCATAATAAATAAAAATATTTTTAAAGATTTTATTTATTTATTTGACAGAGAGAGTGAGAGAGCACACAATCAGGGGGAGCAGCATAAGGAGAGGGAGGAGCAGATTCCCTGCACCCAATGCAGGGCTCAATCCCAGGACTCTGGGGTCACAATCTGAGCCAAAAGCAGACACCAATAAATAAAATCTTTAAAAAAAATTCTTACATTTCTTACAAGTCAGATATACTGGTAACATATTCTTTCATTGTTGGTTTGTCTGAGAAAATGCTTGTTTCTTTCATTTTTCGAAGGATAATTTTATAGAATTCTAGGTTAGCAGTTGTTTTTTTTGTTTGTTTGTTTCATTTTGTTTTGTTTTTGTTTTTTATTTCTTTTCAAAAGTCAAAATACTTCACTCTAATCTTTCCTACCTTGCAATGTTTCTGAGAAGAAGCCAGATGTGATTTTTCTTCTTGCTCCTCCAAAGGTAAGATGTATTTTCCTCTGATTACTTTCAAAATTTTTTTTCCTACTTTTGGTTTTCTGAAGTTTGAATATTTATATAGAATTTTTAGAATTTATTCTGTTTCATGTTCTCTGAGCTTCCCAGATTTGTGTTTTGGTGTCTGACATTAATTGAAGTAATTCTCAGTCATTATTCAATATTCAATATTCAATGTTCAATATTCAAATATTTCTTCTGATTTGTTCTCTCTTCTTCTGGCACTCCCATTAAACATATGTCATACCTTTTGTAGATATCCCACTGTTAGATATTCTGGGGTTTTTTTCTTCAGAAAAAGTTTTCTCCTTGCTTTTCAGTTTTGAAAATTTCTACTATCATATCCTCAAACTCAGAGATTTTTTTCCAGCTTTTCAGCTTTGTCTGGTCTACTAATGAGCTCATCCAAAGAATTCTTCATTTCTGTTAGTGTTTTTGATTTCCACTATTTGTTTTTTATTTTTCTGAGAATTTTGATCCTTGGTTTTTATTATTTATCTGTTTTTGTATGCTGTATACTTCTTTCATCAAAACCCTTGGCATATTAATCATAATTTTAAAAATGTCTACCACATATGACTCTAATTCTGATGCTTGTTCAGCCCTTCAAATTGTATTTCTTAGTTTTAGAATGCCTTTGAATTTTTGCTGAAAGTCGGACATGAGGTACTAGATAAAAGAAACTGAGTAAATTGGTCTTTAGTAATGCAGAGGTAAGGTGTGCAGGAAAGAGGAGCATTCTCTAGTCTTGCAGCCAGGTCTCAATCTTTG
Organism: Lutra lutra; assembly: GCF_902655055.1. NCBI lineage: Eukaryota > Metazoa > Chordata > Mammalia > Carnivora > Mustelidae > Lutra > Lutra lutra. Next base: position 120,698,951 of record NC_062280.1, on the reverse strand, counting down.
GTGAACCTGTGCCCCAACAATGTGAACCTCACCATTGCTCTGCAGCTCCCTCCACCTCATGTGGGAAAGGATGGTTAGAGGGACCTGGAGTTTGGTATTTCTTTCTCCCATATGGAAAGCCACAAGGAGCTGGAGTTGGCAATTTCCCTTCCCCAGCTCACTTAGCTTCTGATAAAATCCCAGGAGATTAGGCTCTGGTTAACTAGTTTCTCCTGAGGGCAGACCTTGATATGAAAAATAAGGGCTTATTTCAAAATGTTTTCTTTCCCCTTCCCTTGCCAGAAGCATGAGGGGATTTTTCTCTGATATTTACTGTAAAAACCTGGAGTTAAAATCCACAGAAGTGTGAGACTGCCCCTATGCTGGCTGCCCCCAGAATTTTACCTCAGACTTGTCCACACTAGGCTTCCAGTATTCATCAATTACAGTTCAGGGGTTCCTACTCCAACCCTGGTTCCCTTTGAGGTTTCTATTCCTACAAGTTTCAGTTCTCTGCATCTGTCTTTCTCTCTCTCCTATTTGGGGGGGCAGGCATTTGTGCTGTGATCTCACTTCTCTGACAAATCTTAGAAGAGTGATGGATGTTTTACTTCATTCAGCTTTTTACCTGGGATAAAGTGAAAACATCTAAGCTTCTTACATGTTAGACCAGAAACTGGAAGCCTCTACTTTCTTTTTACTGGCATTTATGTAGTGCAGCTCTGCCCATACTTTTACTGGCAATCTTTCTGTCACATCGATTTAGGTGTGCTTCTTGGGTGAGAATGAAATATTCTAATTAGAAATTTTGTTTCTTTAACGTGATTGCTGCTCATTTAGCCCATTTATATTAATGCCATGAGTGATGTGTTTTGGTTTCAGACTTATATTTATAACTTTTATATACTATGTGATCACCTTTCTCTGTTTGTTTTTCTTTATGAAAGTCCTGATAATTAGGAAAGACTTTATTTTTGTTCTGGAAGTAACCACTATCATTAGAATCATATATTAGAATAATATACTTAGTTCATGCCTTAATTTCTTTTATTTTCTCTGAATTCTAATCAATTGTTAAATCATCTCATTTCTTATTTCTTTTTTTGTTGTATCACTCAATTTGAGACAATATCACTTCTCTTAGTATCCATGCTTTATTTAACTTATGTGAATTTTGAGTATTACATGATCTATGATCTTTGTCTCTCAACTGTTAGAAATGAAGCAATCCACACATTTTACCTCTTAGGATATTTTCCCCTCCTAATTTTTGTTTGTTGTACATTTTCTGCATTCTCAATACAACATTTACATTATTTTCCTTAACTACCATATTTCTGTTGGCTCTAAAGATACATAAAATTTTTGTTCATTTTCAGTTCTGTGGTTGCAGGGCATTTTCCCTAATTATTTTCTAATTTTCCTGAAATATCTAGCATTTGCAGAGAACTCATCCTCAGTTTCACTAACAAGGGCTCATAGGAACACAATTATCTGAATTCTTTTGTGGTCAACCTAGTTTGCTTGTTGCTTTTAAGCTTTAAGAATACTTCAAGAGTAACCTGTGTCACTTTGTTTCCCCTTGGTTTTCCAGAGACATCTCTTTAGTGCCTTTGTACCAATTAGGAAATGGGGCTCCATCCCAACAGATGCAGTCCTCTGTGCACAGTACTTGGCAAGGAGAACAATGAGAAAGGTCATACACACAATACGGATACTGTTCTTTGTGCTACTTCCAGTTCTGTCTTCACTTCTGAGATTTTTTTCCTATTTCTTTCTTAAAATTGTTCAACCTTGCCATGATTTACTATCATTTTTATAGAACATTAGATTATATTTATGTTTAATTTAGAATTTTCTAGAAGTTTATGTTGTTTCTATGTAGCTTAATTCTACTGTAGCATAGGCGATTTTCCATGATTTCCATGGTTTGAAATTTAGTGAGACTTGCCTTATGACCCAGAAAATGGCCAATTTCAGTAAATATCTCAAGTGCACTTGAAAAGTTAAGTGCAGTGTTCCAGATCTGTGAATTAGGTCAACTTTGTTAGGCACGCTCTTAACTACTCTATCTTTGATTTTTTTTTTTTTTTTGGTCTGTTTCATTAATAACAGTAGGATAACAAAGACTTCCTACAATTATGGACTTGTCCATTTTTACTTTCAGTTCTTTCAGTTTTTATTTTATGTATTTTATGGTTATTTTCTTAGTTTCAAACAAATTCAAAATTATATCCACTTAGTAGACCAGCCATTTTTTTCCTTAAAAAATATCTCTGATACTGTTTCTCACCTTAAAGTCTGCTTTGTCAGCTATTAGCACAGCTATGACAGCTTGTTTTGGTTAGTCTTTACATTATAACATTTACATCCTTTTACTTTTAACCTTTCTACGTCCTTATATTTAAAGCATATCTCTTATAAACAGCATACATCTGAGATTTTAAAAAAAATTTTAAATCCTTGCCTTTTCATTGAAGCATTTACTTGATATTATATCCATGAACTATTTACTATTTATCCTTTAATATTTACTATTTTATTACTGTATTGAATTACTTAAATTATTCAAATATTTATTATTCTATTCTTCATTTCATCTTTCTTCTCTATAGTCTTATTAGTATTACTCTATGGATTTCTTTTTTTTTAATTAACATATAATGTAATATTTTCCCCAGGGATAAAGGTCTGTGATTCATTAGTCTTACACAATTCACAGCACTCACCATAGCACATACCCTCCCCAATGTCCATCACCCAGCCACTCCATACCTCTCATCCCCCTCCCCTCCAGTAACCCTCAGTTTGTTTCCTGAGATTAAGAGTCTCTTATAGTTGGTCTTCCTCCCTGGTTTCATTTTGTTTCATTTTTCCCTCCCTTCCCCTATGATCTTCTGTTTTGGTTCTCAAATTCCTCATATCAGTGAGATCATATTATAATTGTCTTTCTCTAATTAACTTATTTCACCTAGCATAATACCCTCTAGTTCCATTCATGTCATTGCAAATGGCAAGATTTCAGGGTTTTTGATGGCTGCATAGTATTCCATTATGTCTATATATACCACATCTTCTTTATCCATTCATCTGTCAGTGGACATCTAGGCTCTTTCCATAGTTTAGCTATTGTGGACATTGCTGCTATAAACACTTGAGTACACGTGCCTCTTTGGATCACTACATTTGTATCTTTAGGGTAAATACCCCGTAATGCAATTGCTGGATGGTAACTTTTTCAACTTTTTGAAATTTTCAACTTTTTGAGGAACCTCCATACTGTTTTCCAGAGTGGTTGCACCAGCTTGCATTCCCACCAACAGTTTAAGAAGGTGTTCCTTTCTCCACATCCTGACCAATACCTGTCATTTCCTGACTGTTTAATACTCTATGGATTTCAACATAAATCCTAGATGGAATAAGGCTGCTCTAAATAATAAGTACTTTTTGGGGCGCCTGGGTGGCTCAGTGGGTTAAAGCCTCTGCCTTCGGCTCAGGTCATGATCCCAGGGTCCTGGGATCAAGCCCCACATCGGGCTCTCTGCTCAGCGGGGAGCCTGCTTCCTCCTCTCTCTCTGTCTGCCTCTCTGCCTACTTGTGATCTCTGCCTGTCAAATAAATAAATAAAATCTTTAAAAAAAATAATAAGTACTTTTTATCACTTCATTATCAATGCAAAGTTGAATTTCATTAACCCCCTTCTATTTTTAGCATTACTAATGTCATGCACTTTAAATTTACATGTTTTCAAGCATATCTTATTATTATTTTTATAGAGAAAAATCACCATTTAGATTTACCCAAATACTCACTTTTTAAAATTGTCCTTCATTTCTTTCTGTGCTTCTGTGTTTCTACTATCATCCAATTATTTGCAGAGCTCCCTAATTATGTCTTTCATTGTAGGTTTGCTGCCAATAAATAAATCCTCCCAGCATCTGTGTACCTAAAAGGACTTCATTTTCAAATAATTGTTTCTGCTAAATAAAGATTCTGTATTGATAATTATTTTCTTTTAGCATATTAAAATTATTTCATTTTCTTCATGCTTAGATAATTTCTGTTGAGAATTCAGCTCTCAGTTGCTTCTTTTAAGGTAATGTGTCTATTTTTCCCTTGGTTGCTTTGCAAATTTTCCTCTTTGTCTTTTAGCATATTTACTGTGCTGTTACTGTGCAGATGTATGTGCTTTTTTGTTTCTTTTAATTTGACATTTTGGGGTCCATAGTTTTTCTTTAATCTTTGACTTGCATCTTTGAACAGTTTTGAAAATTCTCAGCTCTTTTGTCCCCGGATACTACTTCTATTCCATGGCCTCTCCACATCTGGAATGGCCAATATATACATTTTAGATCCTTCACGATATCTTTTATGTATTTTCTATACTGTTTTGTTTTGTTTTGTTTTGTTTTTCATTTTTAAAGCTTCTTTCTGGGGTGTCTGGGTAGCTCAGTCAGTTAAGTGGCTGCCTTCAGTTCAGGTCATGATCTCAGTGTCCTGGGATTGAGCTCTGCATTGGGCTTCCTGCTCAGTGGGAAGTCTACTTCTCCCTCTGCCCTTCCCCCCAACTCATGCTCGCTCGCTCTCTCTCTTTCTCAAATAAATAAATATAATCTTGGGAAAAAAAAAAAAAAAGGCTTCTTTCTGTCTTTCACAGGAGGGTCTTTTCTCCAGACCTATCTGCCAGCTTACTCACCCTCCATGTCTGATCTGCTGCTGAAAGTGTTTGTTGACTAGTTGATTTCAGTTTTTTTTTTATTTTATAGCTCTATAATTTCAATTTGATTTTGTTTAATAGATACCCTTTATCTGAAAAAAAATTCCATCTTATCATTTACTTACTTGAACAAATTAACCCAATAACTTTATCACCTGTGGAGCTGCTGCTAGTTTCTATTTTTTCTCATGTTTTTTGATTACCTAGTTCTATCTCCTAAGAGGTTGATAATAAAATACTGAATGGAGAATATTGTGTGCAAATATAGAGACATGAAAGATATTACCTTCATTTAGGGTTTATGTTCTTTTATTTGAAAGATAGCTGGAATAGGGACAGATTAACTTGATCCATTCTAGAATGGATGTTTCAAACTGGGTTTCTATCTTAGTAATGGGTAATCTATTTCTAATTTTCCCTTTACCTTAGAAAATAGTCTTTTAAGGATCTCATCCAAAAGCTCATAGTGTTGCATGATCCCTCCTCTTTGTCTTGTTCTGAACTTCAGTGTTTGCATTCTCAGCCAAATGCTTCATTACATGATTTGACTTGCATGGAATTGTCACTATAGTATTGCTTGACTTCTTGGCCTCTTGACCCCCCTATCTCCCCCAACTCACACACAGCTGAAGAATCAGTAAATTCCTCCCTGAAAAATAATACACTTTGCTCTCCATGATTACCTTCTCCTTGGCTTTTCTCTTCTCAAATCCAGGCTGCCTTGTTACCTCTAGATTTCAACATTTTTTCCCCATGCCTGTGAAATTTCTTTAGTTCTCTGCCACTGCTTTCATCTTATCCTCTTAGTCTCACACCCTTAGAAATTGGCAGGTCCCTAGAGGAGAAAATTGGTTAAGTCACGTTAGACTTACCTCAATGTCATTTCCCTGCTCTGAGCTTCTCCATCACTCAAGTTGTAGGTGCCTTGACTGTTCTCTAGAGCCTTCAGAAGATTGTTGCTTCTATTTCAATTTTATCAGCTTTTTATAGTGTTCCAGGATGGTTTGTCTGATAAAAATCTACACCATCATAGCCAAAGGCAAAAATGCTGACCGCTCATGCCAGTTCCATTGTATGTGAATTCCCTTCATATATATCACCTGGAATAGCCCTTCAACTGGTCCACTCTACTTTTACAGTCTATTCTCAGCAGAACAACCAGAGTGATAGCTAAAAATGAGGTGTTCTCGAGGATTTGATTAAAAAAAAAGTCTATGAGGCCCTAAATAATACTCTCGTCCCTGAGAGTCCTCCTGTTCCCCATCCACCCTCATTTCCTGACTTCCTGAAACCCCACACACCCTTCCACATTAGAGTCTTTGCAAGAGCAAACGCCTCTTCCTTGAATGTCCTTCTTCCCATATGGTTCTAATTTCTTCATCTCCTTCAGGTGTTTGCTTCCTCATGCTTCCTAAGCCTGGTACTTTTGACTTCCCTTAACTAATCTCCCTCTCTTCTTTTTCTTCATCTATAATTTTGACCACCTTCTAACATAACATGAAAACTGCTGTTCATCTTTTTTTTTTTTTCCCCTTCATCTAAATCCTATTCTATTCCTGATTAGGGAGGTAACTCTAGGAGGACTAGATTCTGTGCTTTTAAAAAATTGATATATACTAAGCATTTGGAAAAATAGTAGAAGTACTCAGATATAAGATGAACGGTAAACATGTACAAATACTTTGGTAGAGAAGGGCAATCAAAATAGTATAATAATTAGGAAATTTATTTCTTTCATTATTTATTGAGTATCCACTATGTACCTACCTTGGTACAAAATAATACTACTACCAATAATAATAATGGTAACAATAATAATAATAATAAACAAGACAGACCCTTGAAACCTAAAAACCATTCTCTAAAAGGGTGCTTGGGCGGCTCAGTCACTTAAGAGTCTGCCTTCAGCTTAGGTCATGATCCCAGGGTCCAAGGATTGGGTCCCACATCAGGCTCCTGATGAGCAGAGAGCCTGCTTCTCTCTCGCTCTCCACTCTCCCCCTGCTTGTAGTCTCTCTCTCTGTCAAATAAATAAATAAAATCTTTTAAAAAAGGGAAATGTATATGTATGTGTACACTACATGTATGTATTTGAAGTTATCACTTTATATACTTTATTTATATTTATTTATATACTTTATTTTAAATTTTTATTATTTATTCTTTTATTTTACTGAAGTACAGTTCACAAACAATATTATATTAGTTTCAGGTGTACAATAGAGTGATTTCACAATTTTATACGCTAAGCTATGGTCACCAGGATAATTATTGATAGTTATGATCTGCCACCATACATTATTATAACATTATTTATTGCATTTCCCATGCTGTACTTTTTATCTTCATGACTTTTTTATTTTATAACTGGAATTCTTAATCTCCTTTATCTATTTTACCCATCCTCCTGACTCCCTCCCCTCCAGTATTTGTCTTCATTTATGTTTCTGATTCTGTTTTTTTCTGTCCATTTGCTTTGTTTTTTAGATTCCACATATAAGTGAAACCATATGGTATTTCTCTGTCTGACTTATTTCACTTAGCATAATACCCTCTGGGTCCAACCATGTGACAAATGTCAAGATCTCATTCTTTTTTATGGCTGACTGATATTCTATTCTATACTGTTTGTATAGTGTGTGTGTGTGGCTGTTGACAGATGAATGAATAAAGAAGACACTATACACTTTAAATATCTTACAATCTCATTTGCCACTTACACCTTAATAAAACTGGAGGAGTGGTAAGAATTACTAGCTACTTTCCCGGTGTTCTTAAAATGATTTGTGAATGTTCCCTCATGGTTCTAGGAATTCCTCCTACCTTTCCCACTAACAAAAGATGGTGAATATCATGTTTTTAAGGGTCATAGTCATGAACACTTCCTCTCAGAACTCTAATTAGATTTGTACAATGCCTTCAAGGAAGCTGCAGCACAAATCAATTTTTAGGAAGCATTTAAACTAGATAAAAAACAGGTTAAACTAGGAAACACTTTGTGAAGTCCATTTGATTATAAATTGATAGTTTTTTAAAAGTGTTTTCCATTTTCAAAAGTTTTTATCAACTTTTACTTCACTGGGTTGTAGAGTTCCCACATCACAGCTCAAATACATCTTCTGTTAGGACACATCTAAATCTTGCAATCTCCCAAAGCTAATTTGTTCCTCCTCACACAATCCCAACTTTGTAATTTTGACACCTATAACCTTTACATCTCTCCACCAATAAGACATAAGACAAGGGGAAATTGAGGTCATGACAATATTTTCTTTTTCCCCAGAAAAGCCTTCTACAAAGAGGACATATCTGAATGACACAGCAAGAAATCTTAAGCAATTATGTAATACTTGGCTCTGACATACACTCCCTGAACACAGATCATAAAGTCAAAGTTAAATCTGTACATGTCTTCTGGTAAACAGCTTCTGAAATGTTTTCAAAATAACTGATCATTGGATTTGTCTAATTAGAAACATTTCTCATTTTCTCTGTAAGGCAGCTGTGCTAGCATCAAGGCAACTCTAGAGTATTCAGTGGGAGCAATAACAGCAGGAGTCTGAAATCTACAGATATTCAAGGAAGTAAGAGCGCCCTTGCACAGCTGTGGCATTAGGTATAATGGTATGCTTAATCTTATCAACAGTTGTAATCTTCAAAAGTAAGCAGAGGGACAGCAAGCATGCCAAATACTAATGACCAAATGATCCAGTTTCTCTCACTGTGATCCAAGGGCAACACCATCTCATCATTATTTTATGATTATGTTAACAATGCAATTTCCTTATTCAGTTACTGAATCAGATTTTCTTTGTGTCCCAGGACTCTTCATTTTAGTAAGCCCACCAGGTAAATCTTACGCATATTAAGGTTAAAAGCGACAAAAACTGACAGAACTTGAAAAAAAAACAAAACCCACAATGACCTCTAACATCTGTTGATGGTGAGTGGTGTTGACTCATTCTTCCTCTGTTCAACCTTAAGTTGAATTTTTGTAAATAGAGTTGCTTTTGTTTATACTACATCTTTTAGTTTTTGCTCAGTGTTCTGGGAATATGTCTGTAGGAAAACCCTTGGATGTACTGTAGATATATTTTGGAAGAAAATACTTGGCTATGTTTATCACAGTGAAATTAGAAAGAGCTGAAGACTGAGATGCCAAGGAGTATAAGAGAATTAACATTAACATTTATATTTAGGGCCAAAACAGCCTAGATAACTAGAAACATTTTGATAGTGTTTAATATGAAGTTGAACATAGTAGAAGTGGTTCCAAAATATTTGTACAATGGGATTCTGACTGCAAGGTTGTAATCAATCCATCATCATAATCACCATCAATATTCATGTTGTGTACTACCTTTTATTAAGCCCACTTGCATAACTATTTCATTATATTCTTAAAACTGTGTGAGTGGACTCTAGACAAATCTTTCTTCTCCCAATATGATTTCCCTTGTCCTCTCTAGTATTCTAATTCCAGGAAATGTCATATTCATCCACTCAATTGACTATGCCAACAAGTTTGGAGTTACCCATGACTGCCATCTCTTTCCTGTCCCTTTCCCTCCCTGCCCTCCAACATACACATGTCTGATATGTTAGATTTATTCACTCAGAAGACTACTTAGATTCTCATAAAAATACCTGGTAGATGAAGATAAAAAGCCTAATGTAATACATCATGTGTTTATGGGCCTATTAGAATCTAGATGATTAAGCTCAAATATCTGACATACTTTCACATAAAACAACAAAGAAATGATCCAGAAATTTGTATGGAACCAGAGGAGACACCGAATTGCTAAGGAAATGTTGAAAAACAAAAATAAAACTGGGGGCATCACATTACCTGATTCAAGCTTTACTACAAAGCTGTGATCACCAAGACAGTATGGTACTGGCATAAAAACAGACACATAGACCAGTGGAACAGAGTAGAGAGCCCAGATATGGACCCTCAACTCTATGGTCAAATAATCTTCGACAAAACAGGAAAAAATATACAGTGGAAAAAAGACAGTCTCTTCAATAAATGGTGCTGGGAAAACTGGACAGCTATATGTAGAAGAATGAACCTCGCCATTCTCTTACACTGTACACAAAAATAAACTCAAAATGGATAAAAGACCTCAATGTGAGACAAGAATCCATCAGAATCCTAGAGGAGAACATAGGCAATAATCTCTTCGATATCAGCCACAGCAACTTCTTTCAAGATATGTCTCCAAAGGCAAAGGAAACAAAAGCGAAAATAAACTTTTGGGACTTCATCAAAATCAAAAGCTTCTGCACAGCAAAGGAAACAGTCAAGAAAACAAAGAGGCAACCCACAGAATGGGAGAAGATATTTGCAAATGACAGTACAGACAAAAGGTTG